>NC_064643.1:362048464-362648464 GCF_023864345.2 Schistocerca serialis cubense
CGGATAATTCCTTTGTGCTAAATCAGTTTTTTTTCTTAGCATGTGTTTAAAATAAAATTACTGTAACATCTCACTATTCTGTTCCATTTAGAAGGGTGTGTTGAGTTGGTCTGCGAGGAACTTCTGTGTCCATTCACAAACCTGTCCAGTACTCGGTAGCTCGTACTCACTAAAAGTCCCGGCCGGGGCACACATTTTCAGCTGTCTCCATTGATGTACATCACCAACACCTTCGGCAGCTGAGGGTTTTAGTTAAATTATCATTTCATTCTAGAGAATCTGCACGGTCATCAATGGTATCTGTTTTTTCGGGAACAGATGCTATCTTCATACAGACTTGGAAGTGATGATACCAACTTAATTGTGAGCAAATTTTCATTCAAAATTAATACAGATCGCTGAATAGCAGTACCTGCGATAACTGCGCCCATGTTCTCCACGTCGGCCACAACGAGCGCCACTTACGCCCACGCCGCGCTCTTACTTGCTGTTGTACCAGGTGGAACAGCGATTTATCTTTTTCCCGCCTGAGAGAGCGGTGTTGACGCCTCTAATGAGTTTATAACGCGACGCTATTAACGTCTTCAAACGTAATGACCGTTTTTGTCACAGCAAGTGAGGCGAAGCAGAAAGGCTCTTGAGGCGTCATGGATAAGAAATTGAATTTCGTCGTACCGCTGCTCTGACACAGAGAAGAAAATGATGATAGGCGCTTAATTTTCACACCAGTGCCCTGTTGCCGTTATACAGCGATGAAATAAGTGGACTCCAGGAAGTATCATCATTGGTCTTATTCGCTAATTATTGGTTGTTCATTTGACATGATTTCATTATAATTCAAAGCACTGCATACGTCTTTTTATAAACCTTCATCAGTATAGAGCAGTACGCATTTGCATATCTGGAAGAGTGGTCTTCCGTGACTGTGTTATAATAAAGTTTATGTGTATGAGCCGCAACTAGTTCACAAGTGTCGGCATCATTTACCTTTTAACATTATTTTCGACCCGTTCCGAGTCTATGGTGATTCAGCCATCTACTTCTAACTAATTTTGTCTTTCATCGATTTACTCTCGATCCGTATTCTGTGCTGACTGGACTGTTCATTCCATCCAGTACATCATGTAACTCTTCTTCACTTTCACCGAGAATCACAAAATCATCACCAAATCGTATCATTGATATCTTTTTACCATAAATTATAATTCCAAATCCGAACCTCTCTTTCACTTCCATCACTGCTTCTTCGATGTATAGATCTAACAATAGGGCCCTGTCTTACACCCTTTTTAACCCGAGCACTTCGTTCTTAGTCCTTCGGTCTTATCATTCCGTCTTGGCTCTCGTACATACTGTGTATTACCCTATCTCCCTATAACTTACGCTATTTGCTTCAGAATTTCGAACATCTTGCACCATTTGACATTCCTGAACGTTTTTTTCAGGTCGACAAATCCTTTGAAAGTGTCTTGATTTTTCTTTAGTCTCGCTTCGATTATTAACCGCAACATCAGAACTGCCTCTCTGGTGCCCTTGCCTTTCCTAAAGACAGCTCGTCATCTACCACTACCACATCTTCAGTTTTCTTTTCCATCTTCTGTATATTATTCTTGTCAGGAACTTGGATACATGAGCTGTTAAACTGATTGTGCGACAATTATCGCACTTTTTCGCTCTTTGAGTCTTTGGAATTTTTCCGAAAAGGCAGATGGTATATCGACAGACTCATGCATTCCACACATCGACGTGTACAGCCGTATTGTTGCCACTTCTCCCACGGTTGTTGGAAATTTTCATGGAATGTTACCCATCCCTTCTGCCTTATTTAATTGTAAGTCCTCCAAAGATCTCGTAAACTTCATCCGCGTAAAAGCCTTCAGTGTACTCTTTCCACCTATCCACTCTCTCCTCTGCATTTAACAGTGGAATTACCGTTGTACTCTTAATGTTACCACCCTTGGTTTTAATTTCACTGAATGTTCTTTTGACTTTCCTACAAGCTGAGTCAGTACTTCCGACAGTCATTTCTTTTTCGCTTTCTTCATATTTTTCATGCAGCCATTTCGTCTTACCTTACCTGCACTTCCTATTTATTTCATTCCTCAGAGACATTTCCACATTCCTGAATTCCAATGAATATTTTTGTATTTCCTTCTGTCATCGAGCACCTGAAGTATTTCTTCTGTTACCTGCGGTTTCTTTGCAGTTTCCTTCTTTGTACCTATGTTTCTTCTTCCAATTTCTGTGATTGTCTTTTCTAGAGATGTTCATTCTTATTCAATTGAACTGCCTATTGAGCTGTTCCTTATCGCAGGATCTATATCCTTAGAGAACTTCGAGCGTATATCGTCATTCCTTAGCACTTCCGTACCCCACTTCTTTACGTATTGATTCTTCCTAAGTAATCTCTTGAAGTTCAGCCTACTCTTCATCTCTACTAAATTGTAATCTGAATCTGTATCTGCTCCCGAGTACTACTTACAATCCAGTACCTGATTTCGGAACTCTGTCTGACTGTGATACAATCTAATTGAAATGTTCCCCGTATCTCCCAGCCTTTTCCAAGTATACCAACACCTCTTGTGGTTCTTGATCAGAGTATTCGCTATTACCATCTGAATTTCGTTTAAGAACTCAATTTGTCTCTCTCCTCTCTTATTTCCAGTACCAAGACCATAGTCTTCCATAACCCTTTCTTCTAATCCTTCCTTTACAACCACATTCCAATTCCGCATGACTATTGCATTTTCTTCTTCTTTTACTTTTTGATAACGCGTTCGATGTCCTCATATATTTTCTCTGTCTCTTAATCTTCGGAATCGACGTCGGCAGGCATACCTACACTATCGTCGTTGGTGTTGGTTTGCTGTCGATTTTACTGAGAACAACCCTATCACTAAGCCAGAGTAACACACTCCCTCTTGGTAGCCCCCTCCCGGAGATCCGAATGGGGGGCTCTCCCGGAATCGTTCACCAACGGAGAGATCATCATGGCACTTTCCCCATTACAGGCCACATTTCCTGTATATACACATTGTCTTTAATGTAGTGGTTTCTACTGCCTTACGCATGCTCATACCGTTGATCACTACTGATTCTTCCGCCTTTAGAACCAGTTTCCCACCCCCAGGACAAGAGAGTTCCCTGAACCTCTATCCATTTCTCCGCCCCCTATGACAAGGCCGGTGGCAGAATGAGGGCGACTTCTTATACCAGAGGTCTGTGGCAGCCAATGGTTCGAACCCGGGACCGAACGCGTTCTGATTACTAACCAAAGACGCACAAACAAATTGAAGTAACAGAAAGAATGAGTAGAAAGGTAACTATAGAACACTGTGCTTTTTTTCAGACATGGCGTAAACATGACCATAGTAACAGTGGTATTAGTGATTTTTTATTGAAAGAAATATCCAACCTTCATCTGGACGAGGTATTAGCAGATTAAATTTAGGATTTGACGAGATTAGTTCGGTATCTATGACATCGAGGTATCTATGACACCTCGTTCATGTAGGCCGAAATCTGTTACTGCAGAAGAGAATCTTAATGTTGTCGCGCAGTGTTTTGTGCAGCCACCGACTAAATCTCAAAGTAAAATGTCCAAGACTGTCGAATGTCAAGAACAAGCATGGATTTTGAAAAACCTGAAACTGTCACTTTACTTCACGGCCTAAATCAAGGTGATCCCGGCATGCATACAGTATTCTGAAAAATGGAGGCGGTCTGACAGTCCGGCCAAAGTTTTGCAGAAGCATTCTTTGGGAAACGAAGAGAACTCTTAAGGTGAGTGGCGGAGTGAACAGACAATGGCGTGTCTGCTGTGATTCTACGAATCCTCTTGTGGCGGTCAAACTCTCGTAGTGTGCTTGTATGGGCAGAAATTTTCAGCGGTGGGCTGAACGAGCGTTATAATTTTATTGCTGATTTCATTTCTGGATATGCGTCAAAAAACGTTCTTAGAACTGTAAACTTTTTGAACATCTACAGCTGTTTAATGAGAAGTTGATATGGCAACAAGTTGGGGCATCCCTCGCATTATGGAATTATAGTGAGAGACTTCCTAAATGAAATGTTTGATGAATGGATTGGCATACCACGATCCCCAGATGTCACACGAAAGGTCACCTGCTGTGGAGCCCTGTGTTCAACAATAAGCACTGGACGTTCTCCTCCGAAACACCTGTGCATTCACTAGCACTACACACTATCGTCGTATCTTCCACAGGCCGCCACCTACACTGCTTTAAAGAGCAGGCAAGGCACTGACTTACATCTTCTGTGATGACACGCGGACGCGCATGATCTTGTTGTCTACTCAACGACTTTCCATAGGTGCTCACGACACTAGCTCTCGAACGGCCGACCAGTCACCGTTTGCTTGCTGCCCGTCCCTAGACGCTGCGCCACAATAATGCTACCTTTGTCAAATTTGCTATGCCAGTGCAGTTCCTCAGTTGCAGCCCGTACCGTTGCTATAGCGATTTCCTCATCTATCTTTGCTCTACATATAATGGTAGTCAGAAACAGTCTGAAAAGCTTCAAAAGGTGTTGCAGGGTATCTTGTGCTGATGAATAATTGTGAAGAAAAATATTCGATACGTTGCTCCAAGTTAATTGGCATTGAAGTAGCCAATCGGGCTGCTGCAAGCAAATCAAGCGGCTGAGGAGTTACAATTAGTGTCAATTGTTCTCTTAGCGTAGATGATAGCGCACGGAATTCTCAGCCTTTGGCTCGGGTTCGATCCTTACCACCGCCTCAAGTTCAATTTTTATATCACTCTCTTGTTCGGTTTTAGGAAGCGAAACGAAGAATACGTTTGGTGACACCGTCTCTGGCAGGCTGCTTGAATTTGGGCTCGCAAAGATGTGATGTATGCTGATTAACACGACAATGGTGCAATGTATTTGATATCTGTTTTCGCAGGACAGAGCGGATCAGGTTATGGTTGTGGAAACGGACCAAGATCAGTTACTGTTAGTTGCACAGAACACAGAACTTTATTTTCCTAAAACACTTAATCACACATCCCCTTAAAAACATTAAAAAACAATACGGCTGAAGGCCCGACCACAAGTTATTAAAATTGCCGGACGGAATACACACGGCTGAAGGCCTTAGTTAAAAAAATAGAATTTTACATAAATACTCGGCTAAAGGCCACACACTGGACTCAAAGGGTTAAAGCATGGGTAACAATGATTTCGAAAAAATTAGTTTAAACAAGAATCTTCAAGTTTTAATTTAAGACGGCTGAAGGCCTTATCTTAAAATATTTCAAGTAAAGTTCGGCTGAAGGCCACATGCTGAACATGAACAATTCAAGGCTTAAGGCCTGGATAACAAAGATTTCAAATGAGGCAAATCTGCTTTTTAAAACCAATCAATCTTGAAAGCTTAGTTTAAGTCAGCTGAAGGCCTTATTTTAACATTAAAACAAACTAAACTAATAGACGGCTGAAGGTCTAGCACAGTACTTCAGACTAAAAGAAAACCACAATCTAAAACCAACAGAACAGTAGTGCTCAGAAGTGTTCCAAGGGTCGGCCTGAAGAGGTAACTCTAACGTAAAGTTAGGTGAGGTAGGCAGCCAAGTAAGGTTAAATAGCCCGCCCGGTTGGCCGTGCGGTCTAACGCACGGCTTTCCGGGGGGAAAGGAGTGCCTGGTCCCCGGCACGAATCCTCCCGGCGGATTTGTGTCGAGGTCCGGTGAACCGGCCAGCCTGTGGGTGGTTTTTTGGCGGTTTTCCATCTGCCTCGGCGAATGCGGGCTGGTTCCCCTTATTCCGCCTCAGTTACACTATGTCGGCGATTGCTGCGCAAACAAATTCTCCACGTTCGCGTATACCACCATCACTCTAACACAAAAACATAGGCGTTACACTCGTCTGGTGTGAGACGTTCCCTGGGGGTCCACCGGGGGCCGAACCGCATAACCCTGGATTCGGTGTGGGGGGGCGGAGGGGTTAAGTGGACTACGGTAGTCGTCGTGTTGTTGTGGACCACTGCAGCTGCGGCGGGGACGGAGCCTCTCCGTCATTTCTGGGTGCCCCGTTCACATACAATACAAGATTAAATAATCGTATGGCAGCCCGACCCAGGGACGGCTGAAGGACTGACCAACAACCTAATCAATTCCCTTCCGCCCGACCAAGAGCTCGACAATGGAAAATGTCAGCGAGGACGAAGATACCAGCAGCACTACGTCTTCAAAATATTGGAATCTAAATACAGCCACGGCACAATAACCACTGAAAATTATTAACAAACGCAAAAGGCTGTCGAACTACACGCCGTGCCGGACAGCATCAACACGGCGAGGAAACACACACTCGCTGCTCTGTCCGAACCGACTAGCTGCCTATTGCAGTACGCAGAGAGCATTCATAACTGCTCATTGGAAATGACAGAAGCTACACACAGTTCCACGTAAACACTTGCACGAAGAACTCCGACAATCCTAAAACCAATCACTGTGGAACAACAAGGAGAAATCGTAAGTCGGCACAAACAGAGTTTCCATAAGCGGTCGGCGGCCAAATACACGTCGTCCGATGAGACGACCTACCTAACGACCAACCAAGGTCGTCCGTTATGTGCGTCGGCAACGGTCAGGCGAGTCATGGCTGTCCGGAGCTCACTGCAGCTCCATCCCGACTCCCTTGATGTCCGTTCGGAACTCGGAGACACGGCGACCCGGCACACTGGCTCGGACCCAACCATGCACAGGGAACACTTGCCCATTGGCCTCCCGACATTTCTGCACAGGGAAGGAACCGACCCACGTCCGGCAAGATGACCAACTGACGCGGCCCAGAAACGGTCAAAAGATAAACGTCGCCCGATGAGACGACCGACCGAACGATCAAACCGGTCGTTCCCGCTCCAGTCTCCCGTGGGACAGCGAATGTGTGTCGCCAGCGGTCGGCGAGTACTGGCTGTCCGGACATCACTGGCGCTGCGTCCCGACTCAACTCCCGATACACAACGAGCCGCGAATACTAGCGGTCGCTTCAAAGGTAATACGACAGTGCTCTTATGGATACGCGCTGCTGCTGCCACTCACGGAGAGGGAAGCCAGCAACTTAGTGACGCCAGTAAATCGAATAAGAAACGAGGCGACAGTTCCGTGAAGACAAGCTGTGAAGCGAGAAACGGCATGAACACGAGCCGCGCACAGCTTAGTATTGATTTCTTTTCTTAACAATTGTTTCTCAGCAGAACCTACCCTGCTAACTTTTCAGATTGTTTCTGATCACCCTATGTTACTTTCCTTACAGCGTCAGCTGCCCGCAACGCCACAAGTCGGATATCCGTCTCGCTGTGGGCAGTGGTCTTGAAGTTATTTGTGGATGTGGATGTATGCTGTCTCAGCTCCTGTCTACAAAGCGAAAAGTGAGCGGTAGAGTTGCGTCAGACAAGTGATACGAGCGGCTGTGTACGGTCGCTCCACTTGTTGCGTGTAGTGCGGCTTCTTTCGCGGCCGCAGGTCAGCGGGCACGGCGGAAGCAGACGCGGCGCCGGCATTTGCGTGACGTCACGGGCCTTGTGAATGAGCGCGGCGGCGTGTAGCGTGACGTGCGACCGCGGCTATGTTTAGCGGCCGCCGCTCCGCGGGCCAGCACCGCTGCGGTCATTGCCGGCGTACGGTACTAGCCCAGCTGTAGGGTGGCCCACCCGCTGCTCGAGGCAGCGGCTGCAGAGGAGCTACTGGACGAATCGAAGACTAGTCGCATCTAGTGAGGAGGTCGAGTGGTTAAGATACTGTGCTCTTGCGTGAGTGCCTTATAACGCGGCATTTGCAACCCGTGGCCAGACGGATGTATGATTCAAGAATCTGTATAGAAATCGATCTGACGTGACTGAAGAAGTCGATCTGACTAGAGTGAAGCTTCCGCCATGGCACTAGAGCAGAGCAAGTTGCCACATTGCAAAAAGTGGGGAAGAGACGGCTGTAGTGGTGACCTGGATTACCACACGTCCGAACCTGACACCGCGCCGCTTCCTTGTCCTAGGTAAGGAATAATGAGGCCCTGTCGTAAATGAGATGGAACGAGCATCCTAAATATCAGCGCACACTCCGCTGCAGAGTGAAAATCTCATTCTGGAAACATCCCCCAGGCTGTGACTAAGCCATGTCTCCGCAATATCCTTTCTTTCAGGAGTGCTAGTTCTGCAAGGTTCGCTAGAGAGCTTCTGTAAAGTTTAGAAGGTAGGAGACGAGGTACTGGCAGAAGTAAAGCTGTGAGGACGGGGCGTGAGTCGTGCTTGGGTAGCTCAGTTGGTAGAACACTTGCCTGTGAAAGGCAAAGGTCCCGAGTTCGAGTCTCGGTCCGGCACACTCTTTTAATCTGCCAGGAAGTTTCATATCAGCGCACACTCCACTACAGAGTGAAAATCTCATTCTGGGTTCTAAATACTATCCGTTTCACAATGCAGCCAGCTCCGAGTGGTACACCACAATGACCTACTCCTGAGGCCAGATGCTAAGCGTTCTTGACGTCCAGGGCACACTATGTTCCTGAGTGCTGATCGCAACATTTCCACTGATATATAATGGATGAATAAATACACTAGTGTTCTTCAGTGTCTCTGTAGTTTTAAGATGGCCATCCACCTAATTTTATGTGCCTGCTGCCCCACCAACCACCCTGCACTCCCACTGCCATCTGCAGTGACACAAATAACAACGACTCCAGCCATCCTGATGTGGATCGCCCAACATACTGCTACTAAATGCTGACTCCACTAGCTGTGAGACTATGGGCTCCGCCTGGTCCTGATAAATCCACATTCTGGCTGCATTCTGCCGACTTAAGGGCGCCTACCTAAGAGTGCACGGTTCGGATGCACACTGCCCAGTGCTCTGTTCACATGATCTCTGGCGATGCGTCCCACGTAGGAGCGCTTCGTTCGACTCCGCATGGTGCGTAAACTGGTTGGATTCGCTGTCATTGCGTGATGACCTGCCGTGGCGCTACACTTGACAGAATCCTTGTCTATCGTTGCGCCTGTCTGCTGTCGCTCGATGGCCAACTCCTGAGTCCATGGGCTAAATTGATTTTTATTCATTTTTTATATATTTACACGTCGAGATCCGTAGAACCGAATTGAGGAGCAAATCTCCAAGGTCAGAGAACGTATCAGTACATGAAATTAGAGCATAAAAGTAATAACAGATAAAAATAAAATGTTTATGAATCCGAAAAAAGTCAGTCCATAAGTTTAAGTAAATGCAATCAACGATACAACAAGAATCAGATTAGTTTTTCAAGGAACTCCTCGACTGAATAAAAGGAAACTCTTGACTTTCGATTTGAAACCCAGTGGATTACTGCTAAGATTTTGAATTGGGGTGGTAGTTGATTGAAAATGGATGCAGCAGTGTACTGCACACCTTTCTGCACAAAGGTTAAGGAAGTCCGATCCAAATGTAGGTTTGATTTCTGCCGAGTATTAACTGAGTAAAAGCTGCTTATTCTTGGGAATAAGCTAATATTGTTAACAAGAAATAACAGTAAGAAATATATATATATTGAGAGGCCAGTGTCAAAATACCCAGACTCGTGAACAGGTGTCGACAAGAGGTTCGTGATCTGACACCACTTACTGCTCGAACCGCCCGTTTCTGGGCCAAAAATATCCTTTCAGAAAGGGAAGCGTTACCCCAAAATATAATACTATACGACAGAAGCGAATGAAAATAAGCAAAGTAGACTAATTTTCATAACGAACGATCAGTCTCTTCAGATATCGTTCGAATGGTGAAAATGGCAGCATTAAGTCCTTGAACAAGATCCTGAACTTGGGCTTTCCACGACAGTTTTCTATCTATCTGAACACCTAGAAATTTGAACTGTTCAGTTTCACCAATCATATGCCCATTCTGTGAAATTAAAAGATCAGGTTTTGTTGAACTGTATGTCAGAAACTGTAAAAACTGAGTCTTCTGTGATTTATCCTTAGTTTATTTTCTACAAGCAATGAACTTACGTCTGGGACGGCACTATTTGAAACCGAGCCAACGTTGCACACAACATCCTTTACTACCATGATAGTGTCATCAGCAAATAGAAATATTTTAGAGTTAATCGTAATACTAGAGGGCATATCATTTATATAAATAAGGAACAGGAGTGGCCCCAACACTGATTCCTGAGGCACCCCCTATTTGACCGTACCCCACTCAGACCCCACATCACAGAAATTCACAACACTGTGAATAATGACCTTTTGCTGTCCGACGCTAAAGTAAGAGGTGAACCAATTGTAAGTTACTACCCGTATTCTGTAATGGTCCAACTTCTGGAGTAATATTTTGTGATCAACACAATCAGACGCCTTAGTTAAATCAAAAAATATGTCTAGCATTCGAAACCCTTTGTTTAACCCATCCAGTACATCTACATCTACATCATACTCCGCAAGCCACCTAAAGGTGTGTGGCGAAGGGTACTTTCGGTAGCACTATCTGATCCCTCCAACCTGTTCCACTCGCGAATAGTGCGCGGGAAGAATGATTGTCGGTAAGCCTCTGTGTTGGCTCTAAGTTCTTGAATTTTCTCCTTGTGTCAATACTCGAGATGTATGTGGGTGCAAGTAATATGTTGTCTGACTCCTCCTGAAAAGTTCTGTCCCGAAATTTCAATAGTAAATCTTTCCATGATGCAAAACGTCTCTCTTGTAACGTCTGCCAGTGGAGTTTGAACACCATCTCCGTAACGCTCTGTCGCCAGCTAAACGATCCTGTGACGAAACGCGCCCCTCTTCGTTGGACCTTCTCTATCTCCCCTATCAGCTCTACCTGATATGGATCCCAGATATATTATTCGAGAATCGGGCGAACAAGCGCATTATAAGCCACTTCTTTCGTGGATGAATTACATTTCCTTAAGATTCTTCTGGTGAATCTGAGTCTGGTGTCTGCTTTTCCCACTATCTGTTTTATATGGTAATTCCACTTAAGGTCGCTCTGGATAGATGTTTTACGGCAGACACAGTCTCCAGCTGTTTGTCATCAACAGTGTAGTCGTACAGTAGTGAACTGCGAGATTTTAAAATTTGTCTTACCCATTTTGGCATTAGATGTAAGATGGAGCCCTTGAAACACGTATAAAGAGTGATTTAAGATCGTTGTAACTCTGAAAAAATGTGGAAACCTGCGATGGCATTTGTTAGTATTTTTAGAGAGCGGTACTCTTCACTTGTCGAGCTGAATTTGTGATACAACACCCTACACAGAAGGTGTCACGGTAGCATACTCCATGGCGACGAAGACGAGGGATAGGGATATGTAAACATAAAGCTGTATTAGTATCGCGTACACAAGCTATATAAGAGCAGTGCATTGGCGGAGCTGTCATTTGTACTCAGCTGATTCACGTGAAAAGGTTTCCAACATGATTACAGGAACTAACAGACTTTGAACGCGGAATGATAGTCGGAACTAGACACATGGACATTGCTGTTTCTAAATTGTTAGGGAGTTCAATATTCCGAGACCCACAGTGTCAAGAGTGCTCCAAGAACATCATATTTCTGGCATTACCTCTCTCTGTAGACAACGAAGTGACCGACGGCCTTCACTTAACGACTGAGGGCAAAGGCGTTTCCGTAGAGTTGTCAGTTCTAGCAGACAAGCAACACTGCCCGAAATAATCGCAGAATTGAGTGTGGGACACACCACGAACGTATCATTTAGGGAAGTGCGCTGAAATTTGGCGTTAATGTGCCGTGGCAGCAGCCCACCGACGAGAGTGCCTTTGCTAACAGCACGAAATCATCTGCACCGCCTCTCCTGGGCGCCTTATCATACAGATCAGAAAAACTTTGCCTGGTCAAATGAGTCCCGATTTCAGGTGACAAGACCTGATGTTAGTGTTCAAAAATCAAATGGTTCAAATGGCTCTGAGCACTATGCGACTTAACTTCTGAGGTCATCAGTCGCCTAGAACTTAGAACTAATGAAACCTAACTAACCTAAGGATGTCACACACATCCATGCCCGAGGCAGGATTCGAACCTGCGACCGTAGCGGTCGCTCGGCTCCAGACTGTAGCGCCTAGAACCGCACGGCCACTCCGGCCGGCTGATGGAAGTGTTCGTGTGTGGCTTAGACCCTACGAAGCCATAGACTCAAGTTGTCAATAAAGCACTGTGCAAGCTGGTGGCGGCTCCACAATGGTATGAGCTGTGTTCCTATGGAATGGATTGGATCCTCTGGTTCAGATGAACGGACTGCGTAGATTCATGGACTGCATGTTCCCCAACAACGATGTAATTTTGTGGGTGACAATGCGCCATGTCATCGGGCCATAATTGCTCGCGATTGGTTTGAAGACCATTCTGACAATTAAAGCGACTAATTTGACCACCAACATCGTCTGACACAAATGCCATCAAGCATTTACGGGACATAATCAGGTCAGTTCGTGCTAAAAATTCTGCCTCGACAAGACTTTCGCAATTACGAACGGCTGTAGAGGCAGCATGGCTGAATATTTCTGCAGGGGACTACTAACCCCTTGTTGATTCCATGCTACGTCACTTTGCTACAGTACGAGGGTCAAAATGAAATCCGACACTATATTAGGAGTCATGACTTCTGTCTCTTCAGTGTATAGTGCCTACAGCGTTTGACAAGATGCATACGTATAACCCAGTGTGTTGCGAAATTCACAAGTAAATGGCACAAGAGGCGGACCCGCCAGTATAAAAGGAGTCAGCAGGTATTGTGTTGGAGTACAGAAAGTAACAGCAGAATGGTTCGTCCAGGAGGGCTCAGTGACTTCGAAAGTGGACTGGTCTTTGGAAGGAGCCGGAGCAACAAATTCATGTGCGATATTTCAACCTTCCTAACTTTATATTGCAGCTATGTTTGTAGAGCTATCCAAGCAGACTGTTGGTGGCGTGACTGTGAACCAGGACCACGAATTAGCAACACAATGCACAAATCACGTACTGATGGACAGGGATCGTCGAGTACTGCCGAGGGTGTTTGGTCACGAATCCCATGAAATGAGCAGAAGGAATGTCTCGTAAGTACTACCAATGGCCCGGCTAGCACAATGACTGTGCGTAGGGAGCTAAAATGAATGAAATGATAATTAAATAGACACCCTAGCTGCAAGCAGGCGTTGATACACTTCATTGGGGACATGTTGAAAATGTGTGCCCCGACCGGGACTCGAACCCGGGATCTCCTGCTTACATGGCAGACGCTCTATCCATCTGAGCCTCCGCGGGCACAGAGAAGAGTACGTCTGCAGGGACTTATCCCTTGCACGCTCCCCGTGAGATCCACATTCCCAACATGTCCACAACACTACATTCGTAGTGCGCCTAGTAGATGTTTGCCCATCATACTCATTACTCGTGACAGATTAATCTACCAAGTCCCGTACGAGTTCGGGCATAGCGTGTGCGTTCGCACAAGAAGGTCAAAGGCCGGGAATCCATATTTTTAACTATATATGACGGTAGTATCTGTTCCCGAAACAACAGTTACCGTGGATGACCATGCAGCTTTGCTAGAAATGAAATGATAATTAAATAGACACCCTAGCTGCAAGCAGGCGTTGATACACTTCATTGAGGACATGTTGAAAATGTCCCCAATGAAGTGTATCAACATGGTGAAAATGTCCCCAATGAAGTGTATCAGCGCCTGCTTGCAGCTAGGGTGTCTATTTAATTATCATTTCAGTTCTAGCAAAGCTGCATGGTCATCCACGGTAACTGTTCTTTCGGGAACAGATACTACCGTCATATATAGTTTAAAATGAACGAGGTAAAAAGACAGAGGAGCTCGTCTTAGGCCACTGATTTCTGTTGCCAGCGCTAACCCAATGGATGGGTTTGGGTTTGACGAATGCGCTGAGAATGTTACCTGACATGATGTGTAGTGCCAAGAGGAAAATTGGAGGGGATAGTGGTACAGTATGGGGACGTTTTTCGTCGATTCGGTGTGAGCCCCTTATTGCTCTTGGGAGAATACTAAGTGCTGAAGGACGTGAACATACTTTACAGCGTTGTGTACTGTGTACAGTAGAGGAACAGTTCGGAGACGTTGATTGTATTTGTATTGGTGTGACAAGGCATCTTGTCATACAGCAGCAACGAGAGGCAATGATTTGTGAGCAGTTCGTGGCTCGTGTTTGTGCCATCTCTTATTGAACATCCTGTTTTCGCCGTACTGCCCCCTCGTTATGTTAGTTTCAATTACTTGTGTCACTGAGCAGCTGCGTTACTTGTCCGTGAGCGGAAGCAGCAGCGCTTATCGATATAAGCCCTGCCGCATTATCTTTGCCGGACTGCTGTTACTTCCCGGTCGTCGTGTGTCGACCAGTCAGTTGGAACGTGTCAGCAGTTAGTTCGGACCTTGGCACACGGCACAAGTTCAGTCGGGCAGCAGTAGTGTCCGGACCGCCATAACTCTCCCGACGTTTGCCGACACACATGATTGGAGTGGCGACGACTTTGGTTGGTCGTCGGTCGGTCGTCTTGTCGGACGACGTGTATTTGGCCGGCGATCGCTTATGGGTTGGCTGTGTGTGCCGACTCGTCATTCGTCCCTGTTATTGTACAGTAACTGCCGTTAGCATTGTCTGGTTCTTCGTGCAAGTGTTCGTGAAACTGTGTGTAGTGTGTGATTTTGACTGACAAGTTATTTTAAATGTTTCCGACGTACTGGCTCTGAGCAGTCGGTCATTTGGTGTGTATCAGCCAGGAAATCTCCGCGCGGACAAGTGGGCCGGGCCCGCTGACGGTCTCTACGCAGTGTCGGAGTGCGTGGGAGCTGTTCCGATTGCTACGAGGTTCGTGGTTCACCGACCCAGGACATCAAAGTTGAGTGGTGATCTAATTACCGAAGTTAGTCTGTTCACATTGTGCCGCTAGTTTTCATGGTGGGCTGTTGAGGGTATTCCCGTGAGCAACAGACAAAGTTTGGCCACCATCTGGTGGAGTTTAAGTGTATTTTGGTTATTTGAAGTCCAAGTGCACCAGCGGAATTTTCTGCCTTGTGACCGTTAGCGTTCCGGTTACCTGCCCTGGCCGCTGATGTAAAATTAAGTCTGTGTCCTTTCTTCACCGTGTAGTCGCTAACCAACACGTGTGTGTAGTTTTTACAGCTTATGCATGGTTGGTTGCGGGCGGCTACGCCTTTTACGTATTGGCTTTGGAGTTCCTTGTGTACTGGTCGGGTGGAAAGCAAGTCGTCTTGTCGGTGGGTCCGTTGACTGTCACCCCTAAGCGAACGTTAATATTTCAAGTGCAGACCGACCCCCGGAAACTTCTGAGCGCCGCTGGCTGTACTGTCTTTTCTTATTGGTGATTGATTGTGTGTTTAAATGGCTCATAGCCGATGGTTTGAATTTGTATGCTTTTAGTTGGGTTTTAAATAAAGGGCCTTCAGCCACTTTAAAATTGAAAGTTCCTTACTCGTCACGTCTTGCATTGTTTGGGCCTTCAGCCTCATTTGAAATATTTTTTTTGGATAAAGCTTTGGGCCTTCTGCCTTTTGAAAATTTATTGTGGTTGTATTTTTCAATCATGGGCCTTCTGCAGTCTTAAAATTTAAATTCTTTACTTGTTAAATCTTAGACTGTTTAGGCCTTCAGCCTCACTTGAAATATTATTTAAAGATAAAACCTTGCGCTTTCGGCCTTGTAAAAATTTATTGTACTTGTGTTTAAAATCATGGGCCTTCAGCCGTTCTAAAAATTAAAGAGGTTATGCCCTGAAGCCATAAGATTGTGTGACATATTCAGTCGATAGTTAAGCTCGAAAATTGGCGCTGTAATGTTTGGGCAACTAAATAAAGTTATATGTGTTCGAGTGTAACTGACAGCCGTTCACTTTTGGCCCCTTTCCACAATTCCAACTACCTGTTCTGTCCTGTACATTTAACCAACGCGTTTCAGTTGGTGAACTATAACATTCCCGAAATGGCCTGGCATGTCCAGACTTCCAACGTGAACCCATTGATACACCATTAGGATGAGTCAGAAAGTCGACTTCGCTCCAGGCCCCAGCACCAAACATCACTTCTCTGGTTTAGGCTGTTGAAGTAGAATGGCCTGCCATTTCTTTGCACACATTCAGAAACAAGTTGAAAGCACCCCCATCAGAGTTCAAACCGTCATAAAGGCGAAGACCGTAAGCACCGCGTACTGATGTCCTAAATAGGCGTTCGGATATTTATTATGAAAGAGCGTATCTGTGCCACCAGTGTTGTAATTGGTCCAATATGATTATCGCTGTACGCATGCGTAGTTGGCTCGCACAACCTGTATATAAGGTGGACACGAGCGGTTTAAAGTCGGTCTTAGCAACTCGCTTCGAGAATGACCGGACAGTTTCCAGTCGAAAAATTTGCAGGAGACAAATCTTGGCTATGACTCAGTTCCCGCATTGTTCTGAATCAATTAATACGTCGTGAAAATATGAGATTGTCATAGATAGTTGTCTTGGACCCTGTTCAATAGGCATTTTTTTGAGCAGCAGTTAGCTCAGTAGATGGAGGCGAGCTTAACCCTAGCACAATTACAACAAATTTGTAGCAATTTTTTTAAGGAAACACCGAAATAAACGAAAACTGTACAACACGTGTAACACAAACGTTGGGAGTATGGATAGGAAGATGTTAAATTAAACGCAATTTCTGTGAAAATAGTAGAACGCGAAGCCATCAACCAGCACTGTAGAAGAATTCTATGGAAAAACGTAAGACTCCTTGCAAAACCAAGAGAAACTCTGGTCATATGAAAAGGCTTGCAGTGGCACTAGAGCTGGTGTTACGACACTCTTGGACACCACTGGAACTGCAACTGAGAACAGCAAAGCTAAGACATAAATACAGAACTCAGTACAAAAACGTTCCTTTAAAATGGTATCTCCATGCGCACTGCCCGAGTTTAATTCTCACAACAGTGCAAAGTTTATTGATACAATCATTAGTGTCACTGATGCTGAGAAACAGGAGGAATCGCAGAAACTATACAAAGCTCTAGGCTGGATAAAATCCCTATCAGATTCTACATCGATGTTGTCCCTCTCTCATGCATAATATAGTACAGCTATCGAACGACAAATTGTGCCAAGTAGTTGGGAGAAAATACAGCTTGTAAGTAGCCTGTTTGTATGTTGGCAGCGCTATAGACTGTATTAATAACGATGACAGCACCCTGCGCCCTCGGCAAGATATTCTGTGGTTGGATGGATTAGCAGTTTGCGAGTGTATAGGGAAGTATAAGTACATGATATTCTTAGTGGAGACTCTGTGTTGGTAGGACATGCCTTGTAAAGTGAGATGAAATGATGTGTTTATAAGAAAATACGCAAGGAAATATATGAGGATGGATGTATAGTTGATAATATTTGGGCAGTGGAACTATTGACAGCTATATAATTTTTTTAACTGGATGTCACATGAATAAGGTAAAATTTTCTAAATACATTGTTCGCTCTTCAACAAAATTTTTCTTTTCCCTAACCATACGCCTGCTAGTAGTGAGAATCTTTTTAATTAGCTGGTCGTTGTTGTTTTTTGCTGTAGTTTCTATAATTCGTGTTATGAAGATTTTCTGTGAGGTAAGCGACTTATGAAAAAGAATGGTGTTTCCACTATCGGGATTCGCTATTGAAATGAGTTTAGGCAATCAACAGAGTTGGAGGTAGTTTCAAGCTGACGCCTGTCTACAAGAGAGGTAGCAGAAGTGACCACAAGCTTACAGCTCATCCACCTATTTTGGCATCATAAATGTATCCTGAGGTCAAACGTAATGAGGTATCACCAACACCAAAACCTCCTCCACAACAACCACAAGGGTCCCGAAAACGCATGTCATACGAAACGCTATATGAGCATGTTGAGCAGTTTTGAGAATATCGAACTGCATTTCTGACATCAAAATTTAGACAGGAAACGCTTTAATCAGCTCTATGCCTTGTGTACTGATTCTGCATAACGTTCAAAATAACACAACTAGCTGAGGCCTTTCCATTATTGATTTACTTAAACACAGTGACTGTGTATTAACTGAGTATAAATGTGGATACCTCTGGCCAGTTACTTATGAAGTATTTATTTCAATAACTAGTAGTGTGGGTATTCTTGCAATCATCTACAGGTATAACCCGTTCTGGTGTTAGAGTATCCTGATGAAGATGCCGTTTTGAAAAGGACAATGCGGAATGTCACCGATCTTTGGTTGGAAGAAGCGACTTCGTGAACACTCCAGAAAATTCGAGGTCATAGCTTGGCCTCCCAGATCACCCGATCCCAACCGAATTTGTAGAATGTCATCGATACTTGGATACGTTCTGAACCAAACACCAACTGCAAGAGAACATAATTATGGGTAGTACTGCAAGGTCCGTGGATAAGTTTCTCTATTGAACGATTCCAACACATTATGGGGTCTACGCCTCAACGCGATACTGTACTTCTGAGGGCTTAACGATCCACTATGAACAATATGTCAAGTACCTCCACGTGTTTTTGGCCACACTTTGTACAACAATATTTGAAGATTGTCATCGTGTTACAAAGCCAAAACGGTAATCTATATTTCATTGTCTGTCCTTGGTATTGCGCATCAGGCCTTCTATATTTTGCATCTCATGATAAATGTACGAACAGACTACTTGTAGGTGTCGGTCTCATTTCACAAAGGCAAAATTCTAAGACAACGAGGCCAGTTTATCTTAAAATTGCATCAATAACCTTGGTATTAATGTACTACAGGAGGCTGACATCGCCGTACTACACTGCTCTAAGCTACAGAGGTTAACTTTACTGGCGCTGTGGGGCGTATTGCCTATGCGTCGGGGAGTACTGGCGTGGAAGTCCACGACCGGCATTAAATATTCTCACCACACCAGTTAATGCAAGAACTTGAAGCGCTCCGGGGCAGTTTCGCTAAACTGTAATGTTGTGAAGTAACGCTGGAGGCTTTTCGGAGCCGTGTTCACTGACGCAACTGTAGCATGATTTCGATCTCTCTAAGGACAGAGTAGAACATTGTCAATGCCAGCCTCAGATGAGTAACTCTCCTAATTAATGTCGGGATATCTGAGATGGATATTTCTTTGAGTGTCAAGGTGAAAGTTATAAACCACTAGCTGGTTACCCGTCCTCCATATTGGATGAAATGTGAGAAGTACAGCACAGTGCCTCACAGTGTTAAACCATAATCATTGTTCTCTTGAGATTCTTTACTGTACTTACCGGCAGTTAACAGTACTGCCAGATAAAAGGAACACTTACACATCGGCAGAAGTATTTACATCTTAAAGTTTAACTGAATTTCTAACAACACGAGAAATATAATGAATTGCTTTTTTAACGAATTATCCAAGATGTGATATTTGGGGAGATATAAGAATAATATTTGCCTCGAAAACAGAGTTTTTCATGATCAAACTATTGAGCGTACAGAAATAATGCGTTATAAAAATTAGTAGTAAGAAATATATGATAAAAACGTATGTTAACCATTTTAAAGCAGATAAGTTCAAGTAGGAATGACTTGAGAAACAGGTTCTTACAGTTTTCGGAAATAATGCATAGGAACATCTTTGCTGATAATTACTGTTGATTACTTGAGAATATGGTAGAAATCTCAAAAACGTCGACATCTAAAATAATTTTTGTTTCGATTTCCCACCAAAGTAATAAATATATTAAAATGCCGCCATTCCAGAGATACCCGTAGATGAAGCGTACTTCACACGTCAGTCGTGGAAACTTCGACTACCTGCAAACATAACAGTGGAAATCTAAATATGATTCACTCATACTGTATAACAAAAATTGCCTTTTACCACAGTTCCGTGTGAAAATAACTGTAGGCAGAGTGTTCTATCACAGTTCAAACACAATTTGTAATCTATATTATTGTCTCATTTCTTCGTCAGATCCCTCAAACATCATCCGAGGTAATTCGACTATATTTCAATACTTTTTTATAGTTTTGTTGATGTTCATCTTATAACCTCTTTTCAGTTTTGCTTTTGTTTCCTTCACAATTTGCTTAAGTTACGGATTGTATAACATTAGGGGAAGGCTACGATGCAGTCTCACTTCTTTGTCAACTAATGTTTCCCTTTCGTATCAGCTCTTATACTGGGGTCTGCTTTTTGTGCGGTTAGTAGTTAACTCACCGCTACAAGTGCGTTTTCCTTCCTGCCTTCAAAGCTTCAGATAATTTATTGCAATCAAAAACGTAGAAACTTTCCTCTACAGCTACAGATTTTGCTATCCAAGGCTTACATTTATGAAACCTATTAACTTAGAAGAAGGAATACTTTAATCTCTACAGAAATTTTCGTAAGTTCCTCATTACGATTCTTTTAATTTCGAAACTAATTTTTGAACCCATTAGGTGGATTATTACGCTGTTGACCGATTTAACGATCGCAGTAGGGAGTACACAATAAGTTGTGCGGCGGCTTACTCCTTCTGGAATACATGCTGTCTAGATAGCGACATGTATACAATTTCTAAAATAAACTTAAACAAAGAGCGTCTGCGTCGTGCTTGCTCCAAAAGTGAGAAGTACGCGACCGGTGGAGCTACAGAGCAAAAACTGCGCACCGAACGCCCACACAGGGACTGGGAGGTCTTTGTGACGCGCAGTTCGACCGAAAGCGGCCGTATCTCTCGTCCGGAGGAAGCTCCGCTGCCCCCCTACAAACACACATACAGGGTCGCGCCTGCCGCTGCTCTAACCATCCTACTTGCGTGTGTCGCGGGTAGCAGACATTCAGGCGAACACAGTGAGTGGGTCAGTAGTAGCTATGTAGAAACGGAGCCTCTGGTTGATGAACCTGGGCAGTGAGATGGTTTCGTGCCTCCAGTGGGTGTATCATTGTACAGGGCTATTCACTGACACGGTGACAGGAAGAAGAAAAGAAATACTTTTCATTAGCTAGTTAATTTCATGTTCCGCAGATGATTTTGCACGATAAATCGTAATGACGTGGAACGACTCATTTTATATGCACGCTGCAATTTAATTTGTAAATATGGCTATATGCTGAACATTTTTTTTAAATATACAAATGAGAGTTAGTAATTCCTTCTTACCAACTTTTACACACCACAACAGTAGGAATTCTTCTACGGAATAGAAGGAGCTTTCGAGGAGAAACTTTTTCACTTTGTTTCAAAATTTTACTTTGCTGACTGTCAAACACTTTATATCACTAGGAAAGTAATCAATAGTTTTACTTTTAGCATTGTGGCCCCCTTTTTGTGCTTAAGAAATCTTGAAGTGAAGCAATGAAGGTCACTTTTTCTTTTGCTACTGTAATTATCTACATCACGGTTCGTTTTGAACTGCGAGTTATTTGTGACAAACTTCATGAGGGAATAAATGTACAATGAAGCAGCAGTCACAAAGCCCATGTCCTTAAACGTACGTCTATAAGACGTTTTTGTGCAATGAGGAATTTCTTTCTTAATTATGAATTACCACGGAACATTATTCCGTGTGACATTACTAAAAGAAAATATGCAAAATATGTCAGCTTGTGATTTGTCTCTCCCAAAGATGTACAAAGATTCTATCTGCAAATGCGGCTGAACTAAGTCGTTTGAGGAGTTCCAAAATGACCTTTTCCACATTAAATTGTCACTAATATGGGCTCCAATGTTGGAATTTTTCACCCTGTTTATTACTTCCTCACTATGTGCAATGCATTATACTTGTCACTTCTGTAGCACCCTTAGATGGGCAGAACTGAATATGTTGTGTGTTCTTTAAATTGAGGGTGAGAACGTTCACAGCAAACCAGGTGATGGTACTTTTACAGACATTGTTTACCATTTCTTCGGTTTCTGTTTGTAAACTAGGGTTGATTTCAATACTAGTGTCATCTGGAAAAGTGCCAAAAGCCTTTCCGCGTTGGTAACACCGGTTCTTGTCAGATCACCGAAGTTAAGCGCTGTCGGGCCGGGCTAGCACTTGGATGGGTGATCATCCGGTCTGCCAAGCGCTGTTGGCAAGCGGGGTGCACTCAGCCCTTGCCAGACACACTGAGGAGCTTCTTGACTGAGAAGTAGCGGCTCCGGTGTCGTAAACTGACATACGGGCGGGAGAGCGGTGTGCTGACCACAAGCCCCTCCATATCCGTATCCAGACACGCCTGTGGGCTGAGGATGACACGGTGGCCGGCCAGTACCGTTGGGCCTTTCAAGGCCTGTTCGGACGGAGTTTAGTTCAGTTTTTAGTCATCTGAAAAAACAAATTGTGCTTGTTGTATATAAGACGGGAGACGGTACACTTATATGAGGAACAGTAGTGGACCCAACATTGAGTCTTGGGAAACCCCATACATGGTTAATCCCTGGTCAGAATAATGTCGCTATAGTACATTGGTTCAGTTAATAAGTGCAACTTTCTGCATTCTTTTGGTTAGATATAAGATTATCCGTTGGTAGGATATACCAGCACTCCAATAAGATTTCAATTTATCCAGGAGAAAAATTTTGCTGGAGTAATAGACTCCAGAATTTTGCCTGCATCGGCTGTAATTGCTCCAGCTGCCCTCAGTTGGCAACTGCAGTACAAAATGGTGGCCAGCAGTAAGGAGAAAGCTTTTCGTACTCTCTAATGGAAAGTCTAGCCATAAAGATTCACTTATCACTGCGAGAAAATCGAGACTCGTCCATGAGACTAGGTAGCGGTGTTGTTTTTGCCTACAGATCCACGCTTTAATGCGACGTACTTTTCAGAGTGATGGATGGCTTGGTGGGCACCTCGGTTGCAGAAGTCTGCATTTTCGTTGCTTTGGAGATGTTCTACCTCAATAATCACATCGTTATTCTGGAAATGAAAGAGAAAGTCACTGGATGCCATGTCTGGAGAGTACCGGCAGTGAGGCACAATTTGATAGCACAAAGAAGCAGCATGTGTGAATCTGTCACGTGTAGAATGAGCTGGACCATGATCGTGGAGCTAGAGTAAAACTCCACCTTCAGCAGCTTACCGCGGTGATTCGTCTTCAGTATCTGTTGTAACTTCTTCTGGAGACTTCATTAGCATTCCCCTGTGATAGTTTGCCTCTTGCAAGCGTAATATGTTACCATCACACCATAGCAATTCACGGAGCTCTGCACGAGGCGACAATTGTTGCGAAAAAATGTTGAGCAGGATGCTGGAAATTGATTGGTGAGTGATGTACACTTTTCCAACTATCGCTGCGGTCGTGATATGCCGGTCTTCGAACACCAGCACCTTTCCTGACATTCCTCACTTCTTTACAGAAAGATGTACATAGAAACAAATAAAAATTAATTTTTATGTAAATTGCTGATAATAGTTCGCTCGATTTGTGTTTGTGTAAAGACCGAAACAATGTGGGTCCCAGCGTCGCACAAGTGGTGATGAATGGGATCAGGGAAAGCTACCGTCATATTCCTTTGAAATCGACTGCCACGAGGGCGGTAAAAAGTAACTATGCTCCAAACCGCGATACAGTGTGTAAAGAAATTGCTTGGAGGTGAAGGCATGTCGCTTGTAACTGTGTCCAACTTTAACAGGTAAAGTAAAAAGCCTATGTTCGAAGTTTACCGTCGCACAGCAAGCTTTCAGACAGTCGTTCTTCCCGCGAAACATACGCGACTGGAACAGAAAAGGGAGGTAATGACAGTGGCACGTAAAGTGCACTCCGCCACACACCGTTGGGTTACTTGCGGAGTATAAATGTAGATGTAGATGTAGAAGATAATGATTTCCATTGCAGATTAATTGTCAGCGTTGATATAACGTTTCCTGTGACTGAATAGATGAATCAACCAAACGTCCTAACTTTGGGGGCGGGGGCAGAAATCTATCATTATTATCTGGAGCGTGTACGTGACTCTCGCGGATTGCATGTGTTCTACGCAGCTGCTTGTAGAATGGTTATTATCACACAGGTATGAAGGCAGTGAAGACCTCATTCTGAAACATAATAGTGCACCACCACAGGTCAGAGCGTTTGTATACCAACAGGTATCTCAGCTATTGATCGGACGAGGGGCGGAAGTATTTACAAAATCTCATAGCGCCACCTATGCTCACCAGACATCACACCAATCAGTTCCTTAGTGTGGGATCACGCTAAAGATCAAGTATTCTCCATCCTCTACCGGCGAACGTTCTGGAACCGAAACAGCGCGCTTGAGCCATTGGTATGTTGGTGGCGTGTGAGAATACATGGGCTATCACGTACATGTGTGTCGAGTGACGAAATTCCCGCGTTTTAGGCACTTGGTACGTCTGTAATAATGATCTGTAAAACGCTGTGCTAAAGAAACTTCATGAGTTACGGTACACAACAAAATAAGATTCATATTTTCATATCCACTTTATGAGTTTTTGAAACTTCAAAGAAATGTAGATAATTGTGAAGGCAGGCAGAACATATTCTCGCCGTTATTCAATCCGTACTTCTTGCAAGCAATAGGCGAAACCAAGGAAGAGTTTTAAGAGGGATGTATGGTTCACAGAGGGGAAATGAAATCTTTGATATTTGCCGATGACAGTGTAATTCTTCCTGAGATCGCAATGAACTTGAAAGATTTTCGGACAGGAATGGGTAGTGTACTGAAAAGAGGTAATCAGGTCCACACCAACAAACACAAAACAAGGGTAATGGAACCACAAATCCTTTCGCGACGGATTTGTTGTATTAACTGTCGTCGGTCCAAATCAGTTGTCAAATCTTTTTGAAAATCCTCCATTGTTTTTGTCAGGAAAGAAACTCATTATCAGAGAAGTATAGGAAGCACATAAATCTAACATACGTTAGCCCTACAACGTCCGTTACTTCTGACAGTCAGTTGCCCTCCTGATTTGTCGGAATCTCGGATTTTAATACGGAATTAAGGTGACAAATGCAGTGTCAACACTTACTACAAATTTACTGGAATAGGTCAGGCAGTGCTGGAGTAATTAAATTAGGAAATGAGACATTATAACTATCGGGTACAAAAATAACCGCAAGAGTCCAAAGTAAAAGAATGAGATATTCAATGTGAATAACATGAAAAGTGTTTCTGAAATTAATCCTAACGTCTAATATTTATTTAAAAGTTAGAAAGTCTTCTCTGAAAGGAATTGCAGAAGCATCCAGAAGGTTAGCTGTTAGATCGAGTAATTAACGAAGAGATACTGAATCGAATAGGGGGAGGTAAGTACTTTATAGGGCAACTTGACTAAAAGAAGGAACGGTTTGACGGGGCACGTTTTGAGCAATTAAGTGATAATTACTTTGGTAATAGAAGGATCTTCGGGGATGAACACTGTGGGGTGATACATGGCTTATTGAAGTAGACGTAGTTGCAGTAGGTATGTTGAGATCAAACTTGAACGTGATCATTTTACCGAACTCCATAACACAGCTTTCCAGACTGATTAAATATAAGGCAAAGACGAAAACTGGAATTATGAGGGGACTTCAAAGTTACCCATTATTGGGGCATGTCAACTAACTTTTATTGGATATTGCTCTACACTTCAAAGCGACACAAATACATGATATTATTTATCAAACACACTCTCCAAGTCTCTGTAAACAGCGGTCGGAACGTCGAAGCCAGGAAACTTCTTCAAGGTCATTGAGCCTTTCGAGAACGACTTTGTGAACGTCCTCGTCGTTGGGAAACCTCTTCTCCCCGCCACCAGATGGAATTCGCATGTTGCAAGATCTGAATTTACTGATCAGCATCATCCAAACCTGTTCAGTCTTGGGCAAATTGTTGGTACCATTTTACTATGGCTGAATGGGATTTTGCGTTTGGTTCATGTACTGTCCTAAGTACTTCAACTTTAGAATACCTTTCCAGATGCCACGCCATTGCAATCCCTCACTGTGATACACCTGTTATCTGTACTTCAGCAGAACTGTGTCTGTAGGAATCATGGATCACGTACTCTCGTCTGAGAATACGCCACTGTTTCGCAATGGTCTTAGAGTGGAACGACTTGCGTAACTTACTTTCTGAAATACCTGTGTACGTATTGACAGGAAATTTTTGTGGTATAAGTCTTAGCGATGCCAGTTACCTATCTAGCTTAGAATTCTATGACTGTAGGGCAAGAAGCAGACTGTGTTTATTACTCCAGTAACTACTCGCTTAATGGTCATTGCGATGCCGCTTCTTTTGTTATCGTAAGTTCACTTAACAATTTTAAATTTAGTGATTGCAAATCTATTTGCTACATATCGTAACAAAGCGATGGCATGCATAGAAGATCGCATTCCGTTTATATTACCCTGTGTTACAGTAAATCACTCCACATGATGACCAACTGATACTTCAGCTTCCCTGTTTACAAACTCTTTGTATCATTATCTACGTCGGGTACAATATGTTCTTCATCCACTCGTGTGGGGCAGCACTGATATTTACTCCTGTAGCCATCAGATATAAACACTCTGTCGACACTATGTAACCCTCTTTGTCATTAATACCATTCGGCGGTTATGGCAGCAATTGCCGTATGGTGCTTCCACTGATGCATCTCTAAACAGACGTAGAGCCCTTACGGGCAACATTAAGCGCAACCCCACTGTCGTCGCCACCTGCGTCATAATTACAACGTCGTCATCCGGAAAGTGGCTGAGGAAGGTTAGTAGCATATCTCAAGAAGTTTAACGATACCGCCGTTATGAATATGAGGATAGAAACCACAAAAAGAGAGGTTCATTCTCTTTCTGTCACACATTTGTTGATGAGTGGAACTAAACACTTACGATTGGCGATACATGACACGGGTAGCAAACGGGGTAATCCACTGATATGGGCTACACCGACAAAGAGGAGACTATTATGACCCGTCGTCAGGTAACAATCTTCTCAGAAATGACGAAGCCGTTCGGCTCCTACCATGCTGCGGTCGCGCGAACGTGTGGAAAGTGGACGGTGAAACATTGAGTAGGCAAAAATAAATTTGATGACAAAGCCTCATGAGAGAACGTGGATCAGAGGGTTTCCCGCTCTGTAAAGAAGGATAGGCGATGATCTTGTGGCATATCTGACGACACAGTACAATGATTGGGCAAGCGCAAGTGAATCACACCGTACAGCGTATTTTGTCCCGCAGCAGACGACCTATTCTCATGCTGACCGATCGACGTCATCATTTACGACTACAGTGGACACGTGATCATAGAGATCGAACCGTTTATCACCGGAAATATGTTATTCGATCGGGTGATCTTGTTCCACCAGATCACTGGTCGTGCCCGTATGCGCTGTCGGGCAGGTAAACGACTGCTCGAAACATGCTTCACGTCACTGAGGTAGGCCGGTGAGGAGTATTATCCAAGGAGACCCGTTTAGTAATCGAAGAATGCTGTCGACTAGATGACAATTACTGCGGACGTCCTGTATCCCTTCAGTTCGGTACCTCCCTTGCAGGTGATGGCATCTTCCATTTGATAACAGTCCATGTCGCAAGGTCAGGATCGTGCTACACTAGTCTGAGGAGTATAATAATGAATTCACATTAATTCAGTCAATCTCAGACGTTATCGACTGCCACCTCCGAGCCCACGAACTACCGCCCAGTAATTAACGTTACTGGAGGCTCTTGTCTCCATCCCGCCAAACACATCTCGAATTTCGATGGGGTCTTTTATTTACTTCAGGTAAACGCCAGTATGTTCTCTACTATATGTGACCTAAACCATCCTCATAAAAATACACTTGTATATATGTAAATGTCTCTGTTTATTAAGAAAAGCAATGAACCCTCAACCGATCACCATTGGCTTCATGTAATTATGGGCTCCAGGGTTGTCGTACACACCGTTAAATGGGTGCACATACTGTGTCGTCCAGATCTTGTACGTATTCGGTACTTCAGTACAGACCCAAAATCATTGCGGTATGAATATCAGATGAATTAAAGGGTAAATGCTGAAAGAACATTGGACAGCGCTATGGTGCGAAAATAAAGCGTCGGTTGTTTAAAATGTTCGATCGGACCGTGAAGATTTTCAATAATTAAATTGAAAATCAGATTTGAGAGTGATCCACGCACGCGTTGTTGTGACTTGTTACATCTCTCGACACAGCTCATTCCTGTACCACCCTCTTCAACTCTGCATTACTGCTGCAACATACATCAATCTGAATCTGCTTACTATGATCAGGCGTTCGTATCCCTGTATAATTTTGATCCTCCATCCTCTCCAAACGTCCCTCCGTTACCAAACTGACGATTCTTTAATGGGTATTAACTGACCATTTCCCTTGTCCAGTTTTTTGTGCCACAAATTTCTTTTCCTCTTATTCAGTCTATCCATCCAAAGTAAGATCGACATATTTCTGATAAGATGTAATCCTTCGCTGTTGGAGGTATTTTTGCGTTGAAAATAATGCTCCGTGGAGCGTGTTGGTCCTCGAAATTCCGCTGTTTACCGCAGCAGACAGCATTTCAAATGAAAAAAAGTCAAATCAAAAACACCTTCAGCTGTCCGTATTTCTAATTTTGTTTTATTTTTACGACCAATTTCGGCAACTGATCGACGTATAGGAAGAACCATGAGTCTTGTATGATCGAAATAGGGACCACCGTACAGGCACTTGTATCCGTAGATTTATTTTTTAGCAATGCCAATCAAGGGATCGCTCTTTTAAAAGAGAAGTCAACAGATACTGTTAAGTGTATGCTGAACCCTATTACTACTGTACATGAGTTTCGGTTATTCCTACACGTCGTTCACGTTCAAGAAGCCTGAAGATGACGTAGTGACAGGCCGAAATTGCTCTAAAAATATAAAATAAAATTGGAAATACAGATGCTGAAGATGTTTTCGATTTGACATTTTATATTGAACGGGCGAAGTCCGGCAACTATCTTGTATAAAAATGGACTTACACAGACATTTAAGATGCTTTCATTAAAGCTTTATTGTTCTTGAGCATTCGACCCGGCGCCACTACTAATACCGGTTGTACCCTAAAGTGTCAAAATCTGTAAATGAAACGAATAGCATATAAATGTTTGCACTTTGGAGGCCACTAACAATGTACAACAACAAATTGTGGAAAACTACACGTGGCGAATTCAAACAGCATTAATTTAGTTTCACAAGGACGCAAATTCCAGATCACCAGTACCATGATCACTGTTCTATTTTACACAGCCTCCTTTGATAATGGTTACCTCTCAATGGCACATGTGGGCTACGGAATGGGCGTGTTTCCGTATGCGGAACTCAACTGGTATATGGGCGGCCTAGTATGTAATTATTCTCGTTATCACAATCTGATTCCATACAATTTCGGTCCGAATCCGATGAGTACCCAATTAAAAGTCTGAATACTGACTAATTGCGAGAACGAGAAACCATTTATAATGCACAGGCTGCCGCAGAGGAGGAACAACGGCGACAACGGAGCGCATCGGTCAGTAATCAGAACTATGTTTTTAATGAGTTTCCTGCGCGCTGAATGAGTCCGTGACTTCTAAAGCCGGAAATCAATAACTTTACAATGCCTCAGGAAACGAGTCTGCAGGCATCGCGTGATCATCACGATCATAATCATGATCCACATAATGATGGAGCTGAACTACAACGATAGATTTGCAACTGTTTCAAGTATAAATATTTTCGTCACTTTCAAGTTATGTCATAATATTGGGATGTATCTACGAGGGGCGTTCAGTAAGTAATGCAACACTTTCTTTTCTCTGCAAATTTAGATTGAAAAAAATGTGGAATTTGTTGTGGCGTGGAATATTCCCTCTTCAGCCCATTTAGTTTCATGAGGTTCCAATTGGTGGCGGCGCAAGACGTAGCCTTCAAAATGGCGCTCAAATAGAGAACTATCAATGAGTTTCTTTTGGCGGAAAACCAGAACCTTGGAGATACTCTTAGGTGTTTTTAGAATGTCTATGAGACCTGGCAAAGCTGTTTGGTCATGGAAGGATTCAATCAGTACATAATGTACAGAATGTTCATTAGCAAATTTATGAAGAAGGAATTAAAGAATTAATGAAACACGAAAAACGTATGTATACGAATAAGTAATATATTACAGAGAAAAGTTACTATTACGAGGAACTATTATACAGAGTAGCAAACTGACACCTCAGATAAGTTGGCCGTCCGTTTGTGTGCTAAGAATATTGTCGGTTAGTGGGCAGATTTGCCCCAGAATATAACACCAAACAACCTAATGGCAAAATTAAGCAAAGCAGTCAAACCTTCCAGCTGCACTGTCGGAGGTAGTATAGATAATTCTTATAGTGAAAAAAATGACACCGAATTTCTGCAAAAGATCTTGAACGTGATAATCCTGAGATTGCCGTCCATCTGTCCAGACTCCAAAAACATTAAAATGGTCGACATCACTGACTTTTTGGTCACCTTCGGACAATAGAATTTCGCTTTTACAAGAATTTAGTATCAGGAACTGTAAGACTGAATTTTGTTACAGGTAAGTGTCAAAACCCTGAAAATCTCGTCCTGATGTTGCTGACTACCTTATTAGCTACATCATTTCTGTTAAATTTCGCGTCTTTCACAGCATCTCGTATGTTACCAGCAAAGTGAACAAGTTTTTGTGTTGATTTTCGTATCTAGAGGCAGATCGTTGATTTTCATGGTGTAACAGGTAAAGTGCAGATATTTCTATTGATGGCTGAGGAAACTGTATCAAACAACATTACATCAGTATTAACGTAATTTTCAGACCGTTCATTATAGCTGTTACAAGTCGTATGTTTTAAGTTGGGTACTACCTCCAAGTACATGTGAGAAGTGCAAGCCATTTATGTTATTTTTCCTGGGCAGCAGGTCAAGTGTTGACGTGTGGACGCGTGAAAGCAAAATGGTCAGTCTATACTGACAGGCGTAGTTCAGTTAGTGGAGCAGAAAACAATTGGTAGTAAATTATGTGATGTGAAGTTAATGTCTTCTGGGTCATTAGACCTCATCATATTTCCTCTAAAATAATCGACGTTTCGACCCCTCTGCTGGGAACTTCCTCAGGTTCTTCCGGTGTCTACCAGTAGTGGACCGGAAGATCCTGAGGACGGTCCCAGCAGAGGGGTCCAAACTTCGATGATTTTAGAGGAAATATGAGGCGGCCTAATAATCCAGAAGATTTTAACTTCAGTGACAACGGCCACGAAAGCCTCCAGACTTACATAATTATGTGATGTGTTTGTAGGAAGACTTCTAGACACACAAAAAACCTAACACGTTGAAATGGGTAATTAGAAAGGTACCACATATAAAAGTATCTGCCCCTACACCCCTCACATACTGCATATCAATAAAAGTAATGCAACCACCAGCCCTAAGAGCCGTGCATGTTAAAGTGCCGCTTCCGGGATGGGAAGTCCTCTGTCCCCGCATAGAATACGTTCGGTAGATTAACGACTATTGCCGGTGTGCTGGCCAGACTGAAGTGGCTTTCAGGTAGTTTCTCGCACCCAAAGAAATGAATAATGGGCTAGTACCCCGTTCCGAATAAGCTACTTGGTTCGCAAGCACTTAAAAACCGTATTCTCTCTTTCACAGACGGTTGGGGTTAGTTGACCTACACAATTAGGTAGTTAGTAACATTTTCCACAGGATATTCGAACGATTCTGTTAAAGGAAGCACGTGCAACGAGTCAGCTTAGATGTATAGATGATAAGTGTTAACAATAATGAACAAATTATCTTTCAGAGTCCCGCTCATGCAGTAGCGCTTGAAAACTTAATTTCCTTCTGTTACTAGGGGGGAGGGGAGGGGAGGGGGGGGGGTGGAATGGCGACAGGAATGGGATCTGGGTGTCCTTATGATTAACCATCCAAGATTTGTAAGTAGTCATGCCCACCCCGAGTAGATGAGGATCAAAGGCACAAAGGCATAGGAAAAAGAAGAAAAAGAGAGTGGTGAAACCAGATTAGAGATCTGTGCCACCCCCGTCTCCGCACCCTTCCCACCACTTCCCAGTCTGATTGAAATACTTTTACCATGTACTTATGAAGTTGTGGAATTGCGGATGTTCGATAAATTGTAAAGAAAGTATTCCAATATCCGTTATTTTAACAGCTTTTTACTTCGGCTACGAGTTTCGACTCCTCTGTACAGTCATTTTCAGGCTCTGTGGCGTCAACGACAAACACCATCCAGTCGTACTCGTATATACCAGGGAATAAATATGTACGCCTGGTTGCTACAGAAGACTTGACGAGCCATGTGTGTATTTCGCACATGCAACAACTGTCAGTGCTACAGAAATGTTTCACATACATTGGTAACATTCCGAATGACAGGCAATGTTGTCACATTTGTGAAGAGCAAACAATGCTCGCGAAGTCTGCTACGGAAACCAAGTGCAAATATGGGTTCCCTGGAATATGCATGTACGAATGAATGGTGCTTGTCGTTCATGCTATAGGGCCTGAAATGACTGTCTTGAGGAATCGAACCTCGCAGCCTAAATAAAAAGCTGCGAAATAACGGCAGTTTGTATATTCTTTTTACAATACCTCTTCTGTTGGTTGACAATGGACAGCCTACCTTTCGAAGATGAGGTCAATTATTGTTCAGCTTTTCCCCTGATTCCATTATGATCTAACTTATACGAAAGTATTGTATGATCCACGCAAACAACTGCTTTTGTTAAATAAAATGTCTGCCGTCCTCAATGCATCGTTTAGAAATAAATGGACGAATTCCGTTTCCTGTGTTTCCAGTTGTTGTTTCTACAATGCTCTATAAAACTTAAGGGCGAGACTGATAAAGTAGCATAACATATTAACTACTCTGTGTAAATGAATGGCCGGCCGGAGTGGCCGAGCGGTTCTAGGCGCTACAGTCTGGAACCGCGCGACCGCTACGGTCGCAGTTTCGAGTCCTGCCTCTGGCATGGATGTGTGTGATGTCCTTAGGTTAGTTAGGTTTAAGTTGTTCTAAGTTCTAAAGGACTGATGACCACAGAAGTTAAGTCCCATGGTGCTCAGAGCCATTTGAACCATTTTGTAAATAAATGAAACTGCAGGGATGTGTTGCCGAAGGTCGTGCACAGAATGTTGGACGTCTCATGGTGCGAGGTCTGCGTGACTATAGCGCCAAATGGGGCTGGCTCCTCAATGCAAGGCTGTTGAAGAAACAAGGAAGGACAGTGTGGGTCAATCAGCTATCAGTTACCGTGTCCTGTGGCTGTGTTTCTTATTACAGCTTGGCCTGGAGACAATGTCTAGATTAATTCATACGGGGAAGAAAGAGGAAGAAGTATGAGGAGTGTAGTGTGGGAGTTTGGTAGGCCTATTGCACAGAGCATTGTTTCCTGTCCGTCGGGAACATCCAGAACCACAGGGACTGCTATCCGAAGGCGAGGAGGTGGTTGACCACAGTCCACTGCAGCAGTAGATGACCGCTACAGGCAAGATGTTGTCCACATCAAACAGCGAGTCCAACTTCAAAAATTGTTCAAATGGCTCTGAGCACTATGGGACTTAACATCTGTGGTCATCAGTCCCATAGAACTACTTAAACCTAACTAACGTAAGGACATCACACACATCCATGCCCGAGGCAGGATTCGAACCTGCGACCGTAGCAGTCGCGCGGTTCCGGACTGAAGCGCCTAGAACCGCTAGACCACCGCGGCCGGCGCGAGTCCAACTGCAACCTCATTTAACAGGACTCCAGGTCACACAATCTGACGCTCTACAGAGGCACGGTGACTGCATGTGGGTGATTCGTTCGCCCGACGACCAGTACGTTGTGTTCCGTTGCCAACTGCACAACGCCACCATTTGCGATGATTCCAAGAGCATAGGGGCTGGAGTGCGGTCACGTTCTCTTCCCGGATAAAAGGAGATTCAGCCTGAACAGTGATTCCGGATGCATTCTCATACTGCGCGAGGTTGAGACACGTAATGCAGCCAGGAATGTTGTCGAACGTGATCTTTTGGTGGTATATATGGGCGTGGAGGTCATAACGTTGCATGGGCGTACTGACTAAATCTTCGATCACGGCACCTTCACTGGCTCACACCATTGTGACACCATACTCCATCCCAGTCTGCGTCTTTCTACGCGTTCATTCGGGCCTGACTTCATACTGTTGAGTCACAACGCACGACAGCATCGAACAGTGTAGGTGCAGTAGCTCTTGCAGAGAGAGGACATCCGGCGAACGGGCTGGCGTCTCCGTTCGGAAGGGTTGGATGCGTTGGGGCGACTTGTTTCGGCACGTCCACTTACACCAGCAGTTACCAACCACGCTGGTGGAAGAATGGGACGCCTTACCTCAAAAATTCCTTACCAGCCTTGTGGCCAACGTGGGACCAGGTTGCAAAGCTTGCATTAGCGTCTGTGGTTATCACCATATTAGGTGCTATGTCCCACCTACTCCAGCGGACCATCATAAATCGCGGTGACTTCAGTATAATTATTACCTTCGAATGAAAAATACATTCCTGTAAGTCTCATTGCATATTTCTTTTAGTTGCCATCTTTACGATGTTGTATCATGTGTAGAAACATTACACAGCTGCAGTGTTAAATCAGTTGTAAAATGTGTATTTGATTAATTTCGTAAAAATGCTTGTTAAAACAGTTGATGCCTTGCAGATAAGTGTTCACAAAATCTTACGAAATTATGAAAATGTTTATGTGTATTTAATGTGACGTATTGGTCACGAATTTCCCATTTGTTTCAGTAAGTACAGCAGCAAATAATGTAGAAGTTTACAACAGAAAAGGCGTCATACTACATTAGGCAAATAGAGAGGGTACTAAATAGAACAATTGAGAAATAACTGAGAAGTTATGTAATCTGCCAGGTATTCCCGGCATGACTGATTAATGGTTTGCTTCCGGACGGAATCAAAAACTTGGTTGAACGTACTAAAACTCACCACCAACTGGGAAGTTAGTGTCTGTTTAGTTGTGAGAATTGATTAAATTTCCGACAGTAGTGACCGAAGGAACTTACTTAGTGATATCCAACTGTGTTTATTCCCACAACAATATTCACAACAAATACAAAACAGCATAGTGGTACAACAGTTTAAAACTGATTTCCAAATCCAACATTCTTTCGCGCAAAAGCAATAGTTCATAATTTATCAAACTGCGATGATCAAATGTCAGCAATAAAGTATTCCTATCAATCAGAAAAAAATTGCAAAATGTACAATGGCAAATATTTACCAAGGAAACACATATGAGAAACTTAAATCATTGCTACAAATATTCTTCAAAACAGTGAACCCGATGTTACTCCTCACCTAATCATAGTCAATGGCACTGGAGTTCGAGAGAAGGGGCAGGTAACGTATGGGATCAAAACATTTTGTGCCTCTAGGAGAGAACATTATTTAATGCGGAGGACGATCTCTAATCAAGATTTAAAGACAGACCACTGTGTCGTCAAATACCACGTCCTGTGGATAAAAATTCAAAGTTCCTAGAGCAAATTAAGGGTGATTGGAGCAATGCTAGGCAAGAAACGAAAAATTCGACAAGGCATATAGTATTCAACTCCACGATGACAGTAGCAGCTAACCAAGTGTTAAATGGAATTCATAGACCACTACATTGAATACATATACTTTCTGAAATTAGTTGGAAACGCAGGGTCAAATAGCGGACCATCTAAAGTATATCTCTGAGACTCACTTAACAGGCATTGTATTCTCCATCAGCAGACATTCTTTTTGGGGAAAACAGTTGTCAAAGAGATCATAAAGAGTAGTAACGCTCTGGATATGTGGCATTTCAACGAAAGTGACAAAATGCTCACTTTTTTGGAATGAACGTGGAGGCAGGAAATTGGCATCTAATTGTTGATCCACTCCTTCCTTTCTGTTTTGAGAAGATTTTTTACAACAGAACGTTAAACCTTCTAATCTGAACTCGCCTCTTAACAAAAGCTCAATTTTGCTGCCTTAAATACGTCTCTACAGAAAAAGCGATACAGTATCTCAAGAACTCACTCCTACGTAGAACTAAACGAGAGAAAATATCCTGTTGGTATTATCTATGACCTAGCGGAGGGATTTTTTTGGGCATATCACGAATTTCTATAAGGAAAATGAAATCTGTATGGTGATAAAGGCAGTTCGTACATCGAGTCGCATTTTAACAAACCATAGGGTCGTAATAGAGGTAAATTTGCAGTGCGTCCTGCTAGACTGATTGCTTTATGCCCTCCTGTTGTTGATCTACATAAACAATTTAACCGAAGATTGGACGACACATCTAAACAGCAATTTTATAAATACCATCCAACACTTACACGACAGAGACAGTCAGGAGAAAAATGATGCATTGTTACAACTTGTTCGCAGAAAACAACTTAACACTAAATATTACAAAGACTCACATTACGCGATTCCAAAGAAATAAAACGGACTTAAAGTTACCATAAGGCTTAGTGCAAATGGTTCGGCCAACAATGTTTGAAGGTCCATGTCTGGAGTTCCTAGATATCCAGGTGGATAGTAAACTGAAATGTACCAGCACCGTGAAAATGTTAACGAAAAGGTCTCTTAGGCCTACTTTGCGCTATCTCATTGAATTTACCTCAGGACAGAATCGCTAGCACACGTTTCATATTTTCACTCAGCTGTGTCGTATGGCATAATCTGCTAAGGAAATTGAACTATGTGAAACAAAGAATTTATTCTACAGAAATATGCATTAAACGTGTTCTATAAATATCCGAGAACCTCTTAGAAGCCTCTTCAGGGACCTAGCGGTTCTTACAGTGGCGTGCCACTACATATAACCCCGTAATAGTATTTACGGTAAATAACAAAGGCGAATTTGGGTTTGACTACAGTTCACAACCAGGAGTCTAGAAGACAAATAATTTCCCTGCTAAGGTTCAAAGAGATCTATAATATCGTTGTGCAAAAGTTTGAAACAGATTTCCGGTGGACGTCACCCAGGAAACTGAAAATCTCCAAATACTCGAAAATAATTAAAAAACAACATATTAGTCACCCACCCTACGATTTATCCGAAAACATGAACTCGGTGGTGTGAATTATACGCAAACGTTTATTTGAAAGAGATCGACTTTGGTAGTATATAGGCTGATAATAACGTTCCTCATTAAAAACAATGGATTTTGAGTAAAGGAGCATTTCACTCTCATTTAAGTGTATGACCGAAGGAGTCAGCATTCAGGAATTGTGAAACGAACATCTTCGCCACAGATGGGGAAACCGTCTATTCTGCTAAATGAGGCCTAAGCGCTGTAGTGTGAGAGTGAGACAGACGAGAACCTAAGTCATAGGGAAACTCAGTAGAAACTGTTTATGGCCGAGGAGACGTAACAGTGTTAAATATGGCGGACCTAAGATCGGCTACAAAGGGAAATATTTGCGGAAACTATTTAATGCTGTAGTACTACAGGGAACGGATCTCCAGTAATTTTAATCTACCATACTTCATAAATTTTCACGGTAATCTCAATAAAACTTGAATATTGATCATATCTATAATATTTTAGGATTTACTGTTAAAGTGAAATTAACAAGTTTTCTAACATAAACCTGAATGCTAAAATCTGAATGCTTTGGTCGATCATAACGATCGACATTTCATATAGAATCCCACCATTAAAACAACAATCGTTGTGAATATCAACTCTGTAACTTTATTCGTTTAAAAGCTATAGTAAATTTAAATTATCAGTATTTTCAGTTAAGCATCAGATCATCACAACCTCCACACAAAACACATTGAACGATGACAGCATGACGTCTTATTGAATCATTGGGTAATAGGATATTTGTTGTAAAGTTTAGTGCATATTAGTCACTTTTGTTCATTATTTATTTATCAGAAACCACATTGGTGCAAGGCTACTGGCCGTAACATTCAATGTTAAGAAGGAAATTGTATTGGTTTTGTGTAAAAGAATTTAAAGTTTATTATTAATTGGATATTATTGTTACATTATTTAGAATGTGAAAGTGGTCAAGCTTTGATTATTTAAATATGTAAAAAAGGAAAATAATGTAGAATAAACTGTAGCCAATCAGATGGACTGCTTCAGGAAAGGGAACTGCCCTAGTCAGTTGAGCGATATTCGGCGCGTGGGAAACGCGGCCGATGACGGGCAGAGGGACAGTTCGGCTGGAGACACCCAAGGGAACAGTTCGGATGTAGACGCGAAAGCGGACGGTGGGTCTTTAGGCATCTAGGAAGTGAAACGGCTTAGAAGGTTTCGGGTTGTGTGGTATCGCTGGACTTAGTCTCCGAGCGGTGAGCAGCCGCGCGCCTGGTGTGAACCTAACTTTTCGCGTAGATAACTTGTATTTCGCGATTAGATTGTGAATGGATATGCACTCGAGTGTAACAGTAACTTTAAATACGACCACTTTAGCTATTAGTTTGCTTCCTGGATAAACATTATTTTAACCAAATCGCTACTGTGGGGACTGCGTCATCTGTGGGCCGTTAACTTAGTTCCCGATATTATAATTACTGTTATTATATGTTACGTTAACTCTGTATTTCGCAAACTTGCCATCAGTCAGACAATTTAAGCAAAGGGTCACAAGAATCTAATTTCGGACGTGCAATGCGACACGTGTGGTTCAACCTCTAGACGTGTTTGAGCCAAGATATTTCGACGAAGAGAAAGAGGAACCGCATGTGAGTCTGAACATCTTTGGGACGTTAGCTCGTAGGATAAAAACAGTAGGCAAGAAGCGTAATGCGAAATGGACGTTGCTTTAAGAGAACAGCTATCACAATGTTCTAAGTTCTAGGGGACTAATGACCTCAGCAGTTGAGTCCCATAGTGCTCAGAGCCATTTGAACCATTTTGAGTGAGCAAAACGAACATCAAAGAACTGTAAAGCCCTAAATCTATGTTCTGAATATATTGTTCAAGGCCTCTTAAGCAGCAATGATCCTCGCGTAAAATTTAGACACGACAATTTTAATATTTTAAATTCTACATCAGGGCCTTTATTTATTACGAGGTGTATTAAAGTACCATAGAATAATTAGCTGTTGCCGTTGGCTCACAAACTGAACAATAGCTTATTTCACGTTAATATTTAGTTCAATGAAAGTTTGTGGAACCAGTGAAAGCAACGTGTATTTGAGCACACAAACTGCCCAGAGCGCGAGATGAATGCCATGAAATGAACATAGCAGTTTTTAACACTGTTGGCTCGGAACTGAAGCATCACTGGCTGTTGTGCGGCCTGCTTCCACGGCTTGATGTCGTATGTTGCGTGGTGAATTAGCAGAACATGTGGCATTGTGTACACTTACACTCTCCAGAAAAAAAAGACATACATACTGCTCGTACTGCAAGCAACTGTACGGAGATGAAGACTTTTTTTTTAACAAGACAGAGGACCGTCACATTACCATAATGACTTGCAGCAGTTCGTGGATGAAACCTTTGTTGAGAGGTGGATAGGTTGACAAGGAAGTGTTAAGTTTCCATCAAGATTCCCCGATCTAACGCTATTAGTTTCTGCGGGGAACTCTGAAGGACACCGACTCAGCCACAAAACCACGTACGCTGGATGACATGAGAAAGGCGGTTGTGACTGCCAATGAATCCATTTGAGTGGCAACCACAGCACATGTGCGTTGATTTGTCCCGCAGGGTTTCAGACGCTGTATTGCTGGTGATGGAGGACATTTAGAGTATCTTCAACAGTAAAACATAATCAATAATGTCAATACCATCTAGGTGACTTAAAAATTCAAATTTTTTGTTGTTAATGTTGGAACAGTCTAAGCTCCTTTGTGGGACAACCTGTATGCTAATAAATAACAGCCACTAAAATTCGTTTGTGATGGATCGGAGGAGAATAGAAGTTGCTAGATTGTTTTGGTCATGGGCATTCGAGAACAGCACCTGGCGTGATGGTATGGGAGGCCCTTGGCCACGACACTTGATCACCTCTGGCTTTCATAGTTGGTAATTCTAACTGCAGGTGTTAGGAATTTGATTTGTTATGGCCGGTGGCTGTGCCATACCTTCGAGGTATTCGTAACATTCTCATTTAACAATGTAAGGTGTATGCTTCGCCGGCGATGGGCGAGGCATGACAGAATCTCTGACCAGAGAGTAGTTTATCGTTAGTTGTTGCTTGTCGCTAGTGTGCGCGAGTCGACAGTAGAAGGTAGTCTGCGCTTGACTGCGCGAGTCTGCAGTAGTAGTCAGTCGGATACGGTAGTAGTGAGTCGGCATGCGTCGGCTGTCTGCTCTGGTCGCGACTCTGGTCAGGACTCTGGAGGATGAGTATTGTTGTAGTAGGTAAAGAAGCAGCCTTGCGCATATTTAATAATGTATGTTAATTGTAATTTAATTTGTTCAGAAAAAATGCCCCAATAATAATTTTTTATAAAGTAACTCTTTTAAAGAAAAGTATTCATTTCAATTTAAAGAATTTTTCCACTCTTTTGAAGAAAAAGCATTCATTTCAATTTAAAGAATTTTTCCTATGCATTCCTTCCAAGAATAATATATATATATATATATATATATATATATATATATATATATATATATATGCCAGCATTGCACGAAGATGTGTCGATAAATAAGACCAGATATAGTTGCAGTTTTTATTGAGGTAAGAATTTTGCTTTTGTTATTCAGAATACAGGGCCGAAGGTCAGCGCTGCTGTCCTTATAAAATTTACCAGATATTATTATTTCTGTTAGGAGGTTACATTTGGTTCATGGTCCATTATTCAATTAATATTATTGTGTAGTTCATTTGTCATTTAAATAAATTTTGCGGGGAGGTTACAACAAGACAATGCACGAATGCATGCTGCCTTTGCTATTCCTCGTCTACCTCGATAGAGGGTGTCCCTGTGTTGCCCCGGCCACAAGTTATCCAATCCAGATTTCACACACACTGAAAGGGTCCCGTCATGGGCTGCTAGGAACAGGCACTGCTACTGACGTACTCTGGCATAGAGTTGAAGGCGCGAGGAAGACATACCCACATCTATCATCCAAGCTCTGTTCGAAACGAAGCGCAGCTGGAGCTGAGCTACCAGAGATGGAAGCTCCCTGTGCTAAATTTCATACTCTATATACGCGGGGAACACTCTCGAAAACAATACTACAATGTATATGCACAATACATGCAAAATTTTACGAGATGGACCACATTTTGCGAATCTGGAATAACGTTAGAAGTTTGCGACTACTTATGAAAATTGTGCTGGACCGCGGCGCGGAACTGGATTTGCCGCTTTTCGCGAGAAGTCGCCTTAACCACTTCATCTATCTGAGCACGCTTCCATGACCGATCTAAAATTGCATATGAGTCGTAGACAATAACCTTTACTCTCGCACATTTCGTGACTACCACACAGGAAGGGACAAATATTTTATCGTCAATTGAGTCTATCGATTCGTGGGTACTTCATTGAGGGCTACAGCGTCAGTGTTTATTTAGTATCTGTATTCTGATATTACAATTTCCATTAGACATTCATGCTGTGACCTTCGATGATGAAGATTAATGTGACAGCAGAATATTTGAAGTAGTTAAGGGTACAACTATCAGTCTTAATGATGTTTATTTCATATCTAAATTTAGGTCACTGTGTGGCCATATTCAGTGCATTAAGTGTAAGTTAAAATCTTAAACACACCTGCGTATGTACATAGTACCAGCTGGAATGTTCTTGTCAGAGTCTGAGAGTGTGAACTCAGCCTCTGACATGAATAGTCCAGTTGGGACTCTGTGCAAATACAAGTGTTTTTTTGATGTTTTAACTTACATTAGAGCACAGAAGATGACTTCACAGTGACCGAAATTTAGATCTGAAATAAACATCATTGCGTCTGGTTACTGTACCCTTTACTACTTGAAATGAATACAATCGCAGGACACAACTGTTTCCCCTGTGCGGTAAACACGAAATGTTTGAGGTTAAGTGTTGTTGACTCTGTGACGTATGTAAGCTTGGATCGGTCCTGGAGGCATGATCGGATAGCCGAAGCAGTTAAGGCGACCACTCGCAATAAGCGGGAAATAGGGGTTCGTACCTGGTCCCGCCCAAATTTTCATGTGTCGCAAACAGCTGACGTCAATCCAGATTCACAAAATTCGATTGCACCACAAATATTTACCACAGCTGCAATCGTCAGATCAGTGTTTCTTTCCTCAGCCATGCCCGCATATACTGTGAATATATAGACACCACATAAACAGAGACATTGTAACCATCAATTACATAAAATTTCATTATTTGGTATCCTTTCTGGGGCTGCAATTTTAAAGGGATGATATGTGGAAGATAATTGATTAACTGCTTCCGTTCCTGACTGTGCCTCGGAAGTAATTCTACTTGATGACCATGTTTAGTCGTTCTGAACATTCATGTTTGGCCTGTACGGGGAAAACAGACTATTTCAATAAGAACGAGAAACATCTCGAGAGCTCAGCCCCACAGCATTGTCCATCTTTTGAATCGTACTTATAACGTGGGGTGTTTCCATCTTCGAGTGGTCTTGATGCTACTGTCTTTCCAGTCACATGTTGAAACAGCAATCAGAGGGGGACAATATTAATTATCAGTTCATGTTAACGTAATAACTCGTAAAGGTTCGCAAATACTGCAAAAAACTGGTGATGTTATCCGGCTGAATTACAGAAAAAATCAAAATTGTCACATGCAATGAAAGCCCGATACTTCGAAGCTGTTATGGTCTGTGAATCCAGAGGTAAAGGATAGCAAGAGACGCCCAAAGTGACAATGTAAAGAGGTTTTTCATGAAGAGTGGATAACGAGATGCCACCAAGAAATTATAGGAGACACTCAAATGAAAACTAAATAGATGGAACAAAAGTATGTGTAATGTTTATTATCTCAAAAGTTATAGCCATAATCATTAATACATTTATCCCACTGTGAGAGAAGATGGTCAGTACCTTAATGGAAGAAAGAAGAAAGGAAGGAAGATTTGGTTTAACGTCCCGTAAAAATCGAGGTCTTTATAGACAGAGTAGAGGCTAGAATATCGTTGTGGATGGGGGAGGATTTCGGCTTTGCCCTTTCAAAGGAATGATCCTGACATTTGTCTGGAGCTATTTAGAAAAATTACGGAGCCTTCATGAAGAAATTTATGAATGTCTTTCTTAAGCGGACCAGAAATATGGAAATAGCGCTGGGAGACAAGGAAAGTAACAATTTGTGGACAAATGGTAGCCACTTATTTATTCGCGAACAAGATCATTAGAAAGTTATAACTTACGGGACTCCTGTCACGCAGATAAATTAAGTATTCGACTGACCGAGACTTTAGATCATTGTGGATTCCAAAATTGTGAAGTTGACATAAATATTTCCACAGAAAGGAAATCTTTCATTTTAAAATGAAAATGTATTTGCCGTTAAATCTAGTTTCATCTGATACACAAAGATGACACAATGTTGAAGATGGAAAGCCTTCAACAAAATTTGCTCATTTCGAACAAAGCTTCTATTATTTGCCGTAAGCTTATTCGTCTGTAACTTTTCTTAGCTGCATAAGGAATTTCGGAACGTTTTGTATTTAAAATTGTAGTTTTGTAAGTGGCTTCGACTGTTAGTTGTCACCTATTTTGCTGACGATTACAGAACGTAAGTAAGGAGCTTTCTGCCTGTGACGTAGTAGAAGTCAGTACTTACAGGGCACTGCAACGCAGTATGTTGAACATCAAGAATTAGTGTCAGTGTAAAATACTTAAGAGATGGAGTTGGAGTATGAGATGTGCTGACTTCACTCAAAATCGGTAATGGATGAGATGTGTCCTGAGAGGATATGATGGCAAATCGAACAAATTAGCAACAGAATGGGTTCTACTGGAAAAAAATAATAATAGCGAGATGAATATTGTTTACGTAAATGCTATGATCATTTCCAGCAGTGGGGTACTAATACCTGACAACTGCCAGTGCCACCCCCACCACCACCAACGACAGCATTTTATGTTTTTTTGTAAACAAAGTCAGTCTATACAGCTGAGGCAAGAATTATGACCACTGCCCACCACAAGACTGAATGCCCCTAGTGACTTTGCAGGAACGTGGGAGTATGTAAGTGAAGAAAACAGGAATAGAGAGCGCAGGTTGGAGTTCGCTGCAGCGAGGGAAGATCAGCTATCACATGAACCTACTACGAGTCTCCGTCGCGACGTATTTTACAGATGTGACGAAGTAATTTTAGGAGGCAATTTAAATACCAAGAGGTCACTTTGAAGTTCGTACCCTACAGATTTGATAGGTGGACAGTTTTTAAAAATGGAAGAACGGGGAGCAACGATATGAAACCCAGCCCACTCAACACATGTACCAACTCAGCGAGAACAAATGTTACACATTCTGGACATTTAATTTATTAGTAAAGTGATCTGTGACCCCATTCTGGTGTCAGTTAACGAACTGTCATCGGGTCAATAACAACTACTCAGAAAAATACTTCGATCAGTGACAATACAGAGTACAAGAGAAACGGATTGAGAGCAAAATGCTGTCCTGACTTCTGAAATGAGGGCGCTGGAACATACTTCAGAGCAATAGACTACATTTTCGACAATATACAGAAAGCAGTGGACCTAGCACCTACCACAATAATGTATGTCGATGTACAGAATGAACACTTACTGCCGTTCTGTAGGAAATAAAGTGGGAAAAATAGATTCCGTAAACATTGGGAAGATTTGAAACCTAGTGAAAGAAGGCAGACACACAGACTGCAGAGAGAGCTCAGCAGACGATTAATAGAATGAGCCAAGAGAAGTGAGAAGAGGGCGTGGATAATTGTCCACTACAAACAGAGACGAATAGCTATTATTCAAAAGACTACGGTCGCAGAAGTCACCCAAGAACACTCTTAGTACCGAGCAAGGACATGTAATGGAGCCATTACCAAGGCAGAAACGTTCGCAGATGTACACGAAGATCAAAACCCACTTCTTCAGGAAGACTTCACCATACAGCATACAGTGACTATAGACACTGTCGAACAACCCAAGCTAATTACACCAAGTGAAGTAAGGAGAGCGATAAAAAGATTGAGCTTCACCAAACAACGGATCTATAAAGGGTAACTTCATATAGGATACTGCTAAAAAGTCTATCGAGGGAGATAAAGATGCTTTTAACCAGAATCTATATCGGCATTCTACAGAACTGTTACTTTCCAACAAAATGGAAGCCTTAAAAGGTCCTCTCACGGGTGGAAAACTATCGGCCACTAAGCCTCTTGAGAAGTCTACGCAAAGTGAAAGATTAACGAAGTTATGGATCCCAAAAGCCTATCGTCAATAATGGAACCAGTTTCCAGCGGTAGATCACTGTGGAAATCTAAGTAGATTAGACTGACGAAACTCGTCATTGATAAGTTAAACCTTTACAAGTGATCAGCAGTAGCGTTCGTCGACGTCGAGAAAGCTTTTGATAAGGTTTGACAAGTCGACCTCATACAGAAGGCACACGACAAAACTACAGGACCACTCTGCTACACCAGGCTCATCGCCGGCTTTTTAAAAGACAGAACAATGACGGTTAAAATCAAGGGAAAAGGATCAGAAAAAAAACTACGAACAGGAATTGCACAGTGTTCTGTCTTATTGCCGATGTTAAATAAAATTTAGGTTAATGACATGTCCACCACAAAAAACATCAAGCTGGTACAATTCACCAACGATACAGCTTTGCTGACTAGCGGACGGTATCGCAAGACAAATGTAAATACGTTGTAAGCCCAACTTAATTTAACGCCTTAATAGTGTGTCAAAAATACGATTAAAATAAGTTCTCTTAAAACAACAGCTCTTTACTTTAGCAGTAAAGGCTCTAACTTAGACCAAACATTAAATCTTGGACAGGACGACCCATTGAGTGTCTATGGATAGACAACTCTCATTCCTTAACCAAGTACGAAACCTATGGTACATAACGTAAGATATGACTAAATGCTGCTCCCCACATTTACAAGCACCGGGCTTCCTACCCACAATGATATGCAATGATATCGGGCTATTGTCCAGTCAAAAAGATTGTAAGGTAGCCCGTCCTGGCATCTGGCCAACAATTTACGGACGGAAAAATTTGCGTTGTGCTCTATAAGTGTCAAAGGTGGATCCTGGGATAATTCAAATACGCAAGAATAATAGATTTATAGATAGGATCAAACTTGAAACCCAAAGACTAGTCCAGTTAGAACGTCCAGGACGTTGGAGTCATCCACTAAACACTTTGGCACAGGTATAAAATACTTTGCTTCTTCGTACAATACGACTAAATACAAATAGTAGGAAATTATACACTATAGAATGAACAACGTATGGGCATACATACGGGCCTCTCAGGACATCAAAAGTCGCCCTAAAGAGGATTAACCCTTTGGCTAACATGGGGACGTATGTGTTTGCTGCATGTTCTTGCTATGTATCAATGTCCCACTGGTAAACGGAGGCCTACAAATATTTAGCAGAATTGTTACAATTACAGATTTCACCTGTGGATGATGCTGTTAAGTCTCATTGGTAACCCTCGTCAACGTACTGTCACATCGAATTAGTACACACCTGCACATAGGCAACCCAACTACCAGATTTGCAATGCAGGTAGCCTGCCTTCGCGCCTTCGCACACACATCGTGCCAACGACTTCAACCCACGAACTGACGCTTTCTATATCGCAAACGAAGCCCACGTTGAGCATTTGTATAGTTTCAAACTTGGGGAATTGCTTTGACCACTAATGTGTGCCTGTTTTCTGTATGTCTTGTCGTTTTTGCACGGTCGTCTTCTGAGACCCTGGATGTACTTATGAACGGTATTGCTTGTCCTACCCTCCACTCCCAGTCCCATTGGAAAACGAATCAATGGAAAATATTTTTCCCATATTGTTACTTCTGCCTAAGATATTAATTAAAATAACCATACATTAATGTTTTTAAGATAAGACTGGTAGTCAGAATGCCTAGGAAGTGGGGATCATGGATCTATTGAGACTTCCATCAATGGTAAAAAAATAGAATGAGGTCTCATTCTAACAATGATATCGGCTGCAAACGGGGTAGTACGAAGATGTAAGTGATTGGAAAATGGCTAAACTAGTCGGATGTTCGCGTGTTACTGTTGTGAGCGCATATAGACAATGGTTAAATGACGGTGCCCACTCAGTAAAGTAGGACAAGCGTCGATCTGTGGCAGATCTGATGATCGAGTAAAGTGTTGCAGCCACAAATGACGAGCCTTACGTGTTCCCATGTTGAAACAACGACATCCTCAACTAAGATCGCAATGGGAAGGAAATAATCGGGATCTGAGCGTGAATCAGTGAAAACGTTTTTACATTAGGTCGATGGTCGTGTCAGAACATGCCTTCATCTAGGTTCACGGCTGCCCGAAACGTGCACTATGCCACGGATGTAGTATTTTGCTAAGGTGTACACCCGCGTGGGCTTCCGTGTGTCGTAAGGTTGCGACCAAAGGCACAAGGAGATTATGTGAACTTTATCATTGGCCACTTGCATTCATTCATACTTGATGCGCGACAGCGAAGGCGTCTTCCAGCAGTTTATCAGCTGAGTGACAAGGCCAGCACTATGCTGCAGCATAATAATGAACTTACGCTGATTGTATGGATATTAAATTCGCTTTGTCTGAATCCAGGGAGCGAGCTCTGCGTTCACAAACCACCGGCCCGTAATATACGGGATTTGTGAGACCTGTGCAGAGAGCTGGTGCCACAAAGCGTTGGAAACCTACCAAGGCTTTATTGAATCCATGCCGCGCAGAGTCGCTATGCGTGCCAAAGGCGGTCTAACATGCTGTTAAGCACTCTGTCATGGTGTTGTAGCTCATAGGTGTGTGATAGGTATTTTGCAAATACAGCCAGTTTCAAACGAAGGAGGTTCGTTTGAGATCAGAAACATACAGAAAATGATGTCTTTCATCGGGGGCAGCTACGACATTCTGCCTACTCTTCACACACAGCGCGATCCATCTGATAACTATAGTGGTCAGCTTTTAGCTTTTCTCGCTCCTTCCTATTAAAGTAGACTTTGTCAAACTGGAGATCCTCTTCACTTGTCCAGGGATGACGAATGCTGGATGTCCGACTCGTCTTGAGGAAACCTAAACTTCGCCAGAACAGGTCAAGGCCCAACGCTACCGACCGACCGCCGCGTCATCCTCAATCACAGGCGTCACTGGATGCGGATATGGAGCGACATGTGATCAGTACACCGCTCTCCCGGCCGTGTGTCAGTTTACGAGACCGGAGCCGCTATTCTTAATTAAGTAGTTCCTCAGTTTGCCTCACAAAGGTGAGTGTACCCCGCTTGCCAACAGCGCTCGGCAGACCGGATGGTTACCCATCCAAGTGCTAGCCCAGTCCGACAGCGCTTAACTACGGTGATCTGACGGGAACCGGTGTTACCACTGCGGCAAGGCCGTTGGCCTCGACTGTTCCTACGACGGGAAAATATGTCTTTGACGTAGACGTGGAACAAAGCCCACCCTCAGTGTTGCCGACAGTTATTTCACAGTGCAGTAAGCGAACGGAAGCTGGTAATAAGTTCTTCGTTTGTTTGGTCTTATTGTTGGTCAATGTTTTACAACTACTTTCTTGCAGTATAGGTCCACAGCTTCTATAAATCAGCTGTAAGAATATTATTTTACGAGTCCAATTTCAGCATTAAACCATTTTAAAGCATCTACAAAACATACTACAACGTAATGAGAACAGTTTAGAGTGGTTTATAATTACTGACGGTATTTTGAATCCGTCTTTGCAACAAGAAGAAAACGGGCTAATCTGTCATCGAACGCCGTTAGCTGTGTTTAACTAACAAGTTATCAGAGGTCTATTGTGAAAGATATTTGAAATCTGGCTTGCTTTCTAGACCACCATTTACATCTTTGCTATGTTCTGTTGCATTCCATATCGAGAAATGCATGCAAAGCAGCGCGGGATTAGGCGGAAAAGAACAGTGCCAAATGAGCGAAGAATTCAAAAACGCCCAAGCAGAGATGTTGACTGATGTGACCGAAAGTCGGCCATAAAATTACGGAAGTAAAAATCATCTTTTGTAACAAATTGCTTTTCTATCTAGAAAGCAAGCCCAATTGTAACTATCTTCCATTACAGGCCACTAACGAAGTTATCTTTCAATGAAACGTCACGCATTTGGTAACAAAAATACCATTTTCTTGTAGTTACAAATAAGGATTGAAAATACCTTCAGTAATAGTAATGTTGTTTCTTTCAAAGAAAGCCATATTTCATAACAGAAAAGTGCTGCTTATGATATAAATCTTTATTAAACAGCAGTTTCGATGAACTGGTCATCATCAGGAATCAAAAACTTACTTGCAGCATAGTGAATACGAGTATCTCAACAATGGCTTGGAATAAAAGATGCCCCTGCGCCATTGCCGTCAGTAGTAACATACAAAATACAGTCAACAGCTCAGTGGTAGACATAGTACTTACTGCAGTAACCACAGGCATTTCTGTTTTATTTTTCGCTACACGCTGCTTGCCGTAAATAGTTTCATGATGCCTGTAATTCAGACAATTTAAACCTGTGCTGAATAAAGATTTATTTCGTCATAAACTTTTGATAGCTCTGAAACATCACTATACAAGCTTAGGGTACCACCTGCACAAAATATTCTACTTCAGGTATCGATGTGTAGTTCAATGCGTGGAGATGCGGACTACCGCTAAGGCGACATTAAGCTGTAAAGTCGTATTAGCACAGTCAGCCACGTCCTTAGAGGTCAGCGGCGTCACGGAATATTTGCGGGCGGACGGACGCTCGTGTTATCAGGTGTAGGGTGTGAATGGGAGCGCTGGCGCATTCTGGCCGCGGCCGCAGGGGGGGAGAGCCGAGATAAAGCTGGCGCCGGAAATGAGGCCCCACATAATGCCTCACCTCCCGCCAGGCCTGGCCTGGGTAAATAAACGGGATTCTCATTACGGCCGCCGGACTCATTATTATGAAGTTTGCACGAGTGTAAACACAGCATTGGATGATCCGCGCCCGCTGGAGTTTCATCAAAAAGCGATTTATCCGCAACTGGGTCTGCTGGCGGCCGGCTGGTTGGCGAATTCCTGGAGAGCGCAGAAGTGCTGGTCGCAGCAGAGAGAAGAAGGTCTCGGCACGGTGCAAACACACGGGGCGTAGACTTACTCTAAAAATCACACAAAGCAGCATAGCAAGAAAGAGAGAACTGAAGAAATTTTCGGGAGATGGGAACAGATACATTGCCGGAGAAAAATGGTACACCTGGAAAGACGACGTCGATTTTGATCCATCGAAGGCACATACCAGCAGGAAACGGAAGATGTACTGATAATGGTTTCAACGTCGTCCGCCGACAGAACGCATAATGGCGTAGCCGCCATCTGCGTCTATTCCTTAATGGGGAATGCTAATAGCCATAAGGCTGAGTGTGGTGTAAATAATGAAGCAAGCAGCCAACTATGCCACGGAGACCCCTAGAGCTTCCTGCAACCAGCTCAGCGAGTAAGAAAGGGGTCGGACTCTGCCTTCGGACTGGAGGGATGGGTTTCGGAGATTTGCCACAGAAGCCGAATATACTATGTCGCTTGTACATCGTGCTGGTATTAGTGACCACATCCTAGACGAGGTTCTAGGCATCCACGCAGCACAGAGGCCCGCCAGGACTGTCCTAGCGTAAAGGCAGCAGTGGCAGATGGTGCAGCTCGGACGTTTCAATACGAACTGTTGCGAACCCATTATTAGCAGTGGGACTAGGAAGGGCGGTATGGCGTATCTTTGTGACGGAGGCAGATGCTCGTCTGCGCATACGACTTAGACTGGTGATTGCTGTCTCGTAGTGCATTCGTTAGACTGATGATTGCTGTCTCGTAGTGCATTCGTCTATAACGCGCTGGCTCCACCCCATGCCATGTCATATTGGATGCGATAACAATGCTCTGTGCATGAAGCGCGAGGTTATTGCTTTACTTGCCACTCTGAACGTAGGTGAAAGTGATCATTCATTCTATTAACATATAGTTCCGTTGCGCACTGCAGAACGCCCATACATTGCTAGTTACACCATAAGCCACGCTACTCGCGGTCGCTTTATTTCATGCGTACTCGCGCGCAACTGACTGCGAGAAAGCAGCATTGTCGCTGACGCTTTATCTATTCCTTGAACTAAGAGATCTTTGGTTCGATGTTAACTATTGTGAAAAGATATAGACTAGCTTCTGATCTTAATGAGTGTGGACGAGTATATTACGGTTTAAGAGAGAAGGCATTGCTGCGAGGTCACCATCTTTAATTGAAAAGCGAGAATAATAAGCCAATGAACCAATTTCTCTGCAGCATAAACAAGGTGTGTATTGTGTAAATTATTCTCCATCTTATGGTTTCATATTGTCAAATATTTGTGCATGCCTACGAGATATTTTTTGGACTGTAGAAGCTCTAACCGACAAACTCTATACGGTCACCAATTTAAAGACATGTAAATAAATCCACTTCGACAAACAGGCTTCCATAGAAAGGAAAATTGGACTGAAGTTAACGTAGACTAAGATTCCTACAGTCTGAGCACGTAGTTCGACGACCAGCAGAGACATCGAGTACAGCATACAGTAAGCGTGCAGCAGCAGATCTCTAGTCTACCATGCACAATGCCCTGAACATAAACATCGTCTGGTGAGATCTGTTTGGTTATATACTAATTTCAAAGACTTAAACTCGTTTCTTAGAGAGACTGAATACTAAAGAACTAATACCTTGAATCAGCAATAATAATAATAATAATAATAATTAAATCAAAGCTCTAATCAAATGATTAGTAATAATAATAATAATAATAATAAAAGCAGTTCATGGAGGTTATGTTTTGTCTCTGAAAGGAAATTTTTAGCACAGATCTCCATACAATAGCTGGATTCGGGGTAAAATAATGACTCCTCTCTTGAATCATCACATCTCAGTAAAATTATAACAATTTAATTTTCACTTGAGAGCGATCTCCGGATTCTTCTCCAGTCGAGCTCATTTGGGATTCGATGGGACGAGAGGTGACTAGTGCGATTCGTCAAGCAACTTTTACAGAATTACGAAATCAGGTGGAGGACAAGTGGCATAACGTATTCCAGGATAATATTCGCCTTCTCTACAATTGACTGGATGCAAGAGTAACTGCCTGCATTGCAACCCTTGCAGGCTACACCATGTACTAATATGGGTGTTTCAGCGTGGAGCGATACCTGGTACCTCAGAACCGCTTGTGCCACTGATCTGCAAATGTAATCATTTCGTGCACTCCACGTGCACTGTTATAACAGTAAATCGTGCACTAATTAATTTTCCGGCAGTGTACGTGATACTCTGGAACCAGAAGGGAGATTTGGGTATAAAAGTTATCAGCCAATGCTCATTTAAGTTTTATATATTGACTAAAACGGTTTCAACTCCTTCGCCATTTTCAACAGTCCACCATACTATTAGGCCGATAGATGCGTCAGAACGCAGTAGTAGTTAGCATCTCCTCAAGGTAATTACCAGAAAGGTGCCGACTTCACAAGATTATACTCTTTGAATAAATTATGATTTATTCATTAGCTCATAAATGAAACGAATGTTGGCATACGAAGTTCACTTAACACCACATTTGGGTGAAGATAAAGTTGAACATAAATATCTAGCTGCTTAAAATGCGGCAAGGCCAAATTGATACTGGAGTGTCTGTGTTATTAAGTAAAACGATGCAAAGTTCCTTCGGACATGTATACATGTATGCATGCATGTATGATGGGCTATACTGCGTTGGCTATCCGAGCTCGACTCATGGCCAGTCCCAAACATCAATATGTCGTCGTTCCAGCGTCGCCGGCCAGTGTGGTCGAGCGGTTCTAGGCGCTTCAGTCCTGAACCGCGCTGATGCTACAGTCGCAGGTTCGAATCCTGCCTCAGGCATGGATGTGTATGATGCCCTTAGGTTAGTTAGGCTTAAGTAGTCCTAAGTCAAGGGAACTGATTACCTTAGATGTTAAGTCCCATAGTGCTTACAGCCATTTGAATCATTTTTTTGTTCCTGCGTCGCGTCATACCCTGTACTCGCACACACGTTATGTAATTCTCCTACAAGCATGTATGACTGAAGGAACATTGCATCGTTCTTCTTAACAACACAAGCGAAGCAGTACCGTTTATACCCGCCGATATGACGAAGAAACGACGACGTATGGAAGTTTGGGTTTGGCGTGAGTAATATGCCAATACCCAAAGCGACACAGTCGCCTTACGGCACGCTAGCGGCACGGACGTCTTGTTTACGTCCTCGCCACGCAGCTCGCTCGCTGGATTCTTTACGTGACTCTGCCGTCTTCGCGCGCTATATTTCCTTCGACAGAGAATGGCTTATGCCCACAGAAAATCGACACTGAAGATTAGCTTTGCACTTGAATATGACCGACCAAAAGCACTTGAAGTCGAACAGTTTACCAGAGATGAAGTCACGATTGATTGCAACGATCTTGCCGAGGGGTTCTAGGCGCTACAGCCTGGAACCGCGCGACCGCTACCCTCGCAGGTACGAATTGTGCGTCGGGCATGGATGTGTGTGATGTCCTTAGGTTAGTTAGGTTTAAGTAGTTCTAAGTTCTAGGGTACTGATGACCTCAACAGTTAAGTTCCTTAGTGCTCAGTGCCATTTTTTTTTTTTTTTTTTTTTTTTGCAACGATCTTGTTGGCATCCACTTGCCTATAGTGAGCAGTGTAGCATACGTGAAACTGATTAACGAAGACAAATGTGATAAAATTCTAAGTGTGACTCGAAGTGGTCTTAAGTTCCGTCATTCTGATGGAGATATCGATGACGTAACTGTGGAACATACGGGACTTGGACTGCGGACGATACGTGTATTTGAACTCCCTTTCAGGGTGCCTTCAGAGGTAGTGATATCTGCATTCCGCCCATTTGGAAAGGTGATTAGTCATCCAGCTGAAAAGTGGGTTCAGTTCACTACATACCCGGTTCTCAATGGAGTACGACAGATCCGCATAGAGCTAATCAAACATGTGGCGTCCTACTTATAAATTGGTGGCTACCATGCAATTAAAATTTCTGATGGTCACCCGAAGAAATGCTCGGGATGTGGCAAAGAAGGACACCTCCGTTCCAGCTGTCTGCAACGCAGAATCACACAGTTACCACCTGGAGACCTGCAGGTCACGACCGCTCCGACGACGCTACCGTTGACGTTTGTCGAAGTTCTCCATAACGACCCCCAACTGCGATAACCTCTGGCTCCTACTACTGCCACATCGTCGTCTCCGGTATTGTCTCAGGCTGTTACGGGCGGACCGACACCCTTGCCTCCTCCTCCCGGCATGTGCAATGGTGAGCAGTCTAGGGCAGGTTGTGCATACCGATGCTATGCTTTTGTGCCTGACCATACGGATCGTCTTCGCACACTGAAGATCACGTGCACAAGAAACGGTCGCCGAAGAGACGTCGGAAACGGCGGGTCGCCCCGTCTGACACCTACAGGACGCAGTCTATTAGGATCACAACTATCAGGATGTTCCCCCAGTGGACGATTCCATGGTGGAAGCATCAGTCTGCAGCCCGTCGGAATTACAACCATCTTTGCATGCACCAGGCGCTGTACCTTTGGACGCTGAACAGCAGCCGAGCTAGCACCACTCTTCCACTGCCGGCGTGACGCCGCCTTCGGTCTCCACAGGTACTCCACTGGACGAACATCATCCACGAACCTTTGCGTGGTCTGACGATGTAGACGACGTAACACCCACCTTTGAGACAGCAGCGAATGCTGTTGCTCCAACCCACGACTGTTAATCGACAGGGTTACTGGATAGGGATGTGCAGTCTGCTGGGACAACGTTGCTGTTCGCTGCTGCTCTTCGTGCCTCCATGAGCGTCCCAGGAGTCCCAATTCCACGACAAGCTTACAAGATTGTCACCATCAATGTCAACAGCATTGGCACCCCTGTCAAACTACAAGTGCTCTGTGAAATGTTGAGAGCCCTCACCCGATGTTGCCCTTCTGCAGGAAGTTCGCCTGGCGTCGTTTCCTAATATCTATGGCTATGTTTCTTACCTCACGCCGTGCGCTGACGGTGGCAGTGGGGCAGCTATTTATTTTAAAGAGCGGCATTGAGGTAGACGACGTGATTTACCTACCATCGGCTAGGGGTCTCTTTGTGACTTTTCACAGTGTCCGAATCATCAATGTTTACGCTCCCTCGTGCACGGCCAAGCGACGGGAACCGTCATGATTCTATTCAGAACAGGTCGCTCCTTTGTTTGTAGACCGCTAAGACCATGTTATTCTTGGCGGCGACTTTAATTGTGTGTTATCCCAGAAGAACCAACATCCCCATTTCACCACATTTCAGGAACTCAAGCTGCTCGTGCATGAACTGAACGTCATCGATATTTGGGACCGCATGCATTTTGATCGACCTTGTTATACGTACGTCACCAGCCATTCAGCAAGTCGTCTTGCCCGTGTCTACGTTTCCCAAGGAATCGCACCTGCCACGCTTGACGCTGAGTTATGGCCTACCGCCTTCTCCGATCATATCGCCTACATTTGCACTGGTTGGTGCGGTCGAGGCCTGTGGAAGCTGAATGTCACCCATCTCAAGGATATGGAATGCAGGCAGCTCGTAGAAACGACGTGGAACAACTGTGTGAATCGTCTTCCAACGTATCCACTCCGGTGGTCTATCGACTACACTAAACCTGCTTTACGTCGTTCGATGATGAATTACTGTCGTGACAAAATGCTGTGGCAACGACATACCAGGGAGTACTATTTCAAAATTCTCTGGGAACTCTCAAACCATGCTTCCTCTGTTCAATGACAGGTTGAAATTCAACGAATTTAGGCGAAGATAATTTCTCTTATGCGTCTCCGCCTTGAAGCCACAATAGTACTCGCAAAATGTCACGATTGTGTACTAGGAGAACCCCCATCCACGTATCACGTTATCCGAGAGAAGCAGCAGTGTTGGAGGAACCTTGTCAGCGCCCTCGACATACCCGATGGTCGTCAATTGACGTCCCAGAATGACATCGTAAAAGCCTTTGTGGATCACTACAACCAGTTCTATGCAGCAGAGGACGAGAACATGGCGGTAAGGACTGATGTCCTTTCCTTGACAGTTACCCTTGACGAGGCTGCTGCGGAGATTATCACAGCGACAATTACGGCTGATGACGTCTCTGATGCTCTTCATAAGGGTGCGGCGAACAAAGCCCCATCGGGTTTCCGCTGGAGTTTTACCGCACATTCCACGACATCATGGGCCAACGCTGGACTGCGCTGTATGAAGAACTGATGAACCCTGACCTTCCCCTCCCACCCCAATTCGTAGAAGGCTTGATTATCTCGGTCTCCACGCCGTCGGGAGGTCAGAGGTTGGAAATAATCGGCCGTTGACCATGTTAATTTGTGACTTCAAGATTTTTACACGAATACTTGCCGGACGCCTTCGGCACGTCATCCCTCAAGCCATTTCTTTGGACCCAACGTGCTGAGGTGGTGACAGTAACATTCAGACGGCACTCAGCGATTACCGTGACGTCATAGCCCTGGCCACGACCTGCCGCAGTCGCGGTGCCTTAGTGACATTGGGCTTTGACCACGCCTTTGATAGTCATGATTTTCTAGAAAACGTACTTCGACGAATGGCCTGTCCCTTCAGGTTTATATACATCGTGGCTCCTCCGAGATGCCACGTTGCGAGTGCTGGTCAATGGCCGTGTGGTCAGGCCCTATTAACGTCATGCGGTCGGTCCGTCAAGGATGTCCGCTGTCTATGCTGCTTTTCGCCATTGCCTTTGAGCCACTGTTACACGGTTTGAGGAGCCGGCTCACAGGGATAACAATGAGGGGGAATGCTTTCATCTGCCGCGCCTATGCAGCTGACGTGGTGTTCTTGGTTCTATCGGAGGATGAAGTGCTGCCGGCTGCCGGCAGCTGTGTGAACCTGACCAAATCTAGTGCTATGTCCGTCGGTAGAGGTCTTACAGAGAAGAGTGTGCCTCCATTGCAATTACTGGACAAGTTCAAATGTTTGACTATCTTCTTCACGCATGATATACAGCGCACGATCTCGTTTAACTATAAACACCTGCTTTGACCTATCCGCACGAACGTTCGTGGCAACCTCCTGAGAGCATTGGACATATTACAAAGGCTGGATTTCGTTAACACTCATCAAGTCTCGCGACTATCCCATTTAGTACAGATTTTACCGATACCAAAGGCAATGGCACACGGACTTAAGGCGGAGTTCAGCTACTTTATAAGCGTGGGTCTCATTTTCAAAGTCCGCTACGACACGCGGACACTTTCTCCTCGAGATGGTAGCCTCGGCTGTGTCAACGTGCAAGTGAGAGCAGCTGCCCTTTATGTAAGTACGGTGGTTAAATCGGGGACCAGCCGCCGAACCGGATTATCGGGAAGCCTGACTGACGAATTGCCCTCACCCCCCCCCCCCCCCCCCCCTTATAGAGTGGCACCCGTTGCAGTAGCCCACATTTCTTCCTCTCTATGTTAGGATCGAATACTTGCCTCATTGTCACATCGACTGATGTGCGGATCTTCTGCAGAAGTGTGGCAACTGATTCAGAAGATGCTTGTCTTTCCTCTACGTACGGCACCCAATGCCATTACAACTCAATCTCTTCTGTTCCCTGATGAGACACATTTCTCGCGTATGAAGACCAACGCTGTGATCTGGATAAAAGGTCTCACGATCTCTTATTTGTTCCATGAAGGTGATACGAGTGTTCTTGATTTTTGAACGTTCCTGCAAGATCGCTTTACTTTTCTCGTGCACCATCCGCGATACCGTCGGTACTATGCCAACTTTTTGGGTAGTGCCTTCTTCCATCCCCCCCCCCCTCCCCTGCAGCTGGAGTGTCTCAGGCTTGGGAAGGTGATAACAGTGAGATTGTGTAATACCAGGACTCGGTCCAATGTACCGGCAAAATGGAATATTCTTCATGAAGACGTGCCTGGAACATGCTTGACTGCCTTGGGATTCAGTCTGCGTCCACCCTCAACTTGGCGGGACGCGGATGGCATTTTGTTTATTCTACCAGGAGGGCGTTTATTTAATTTCTTTAATTCCCTTTCTATTTTGTTTGTTATTGGTGCTAATTACACATCATTGTTTTTCGCCCGGAGGGCGTCCTATGTGATCTCAATAAGTATAAAAAAAATAAAATAAATTAGTGTGATTCATGACCTGATAAAAGAACGTGATATCGAAAATGTATACGTATTTACATTTTCAAGAAATATTTTTTATTTTATGAAGAAAACCGTAATGTATTTTAGAACACCAGAGATTTTTATTTGCTTTGTCATTATGTAAGACTATTTTTGAAAAAAAAAAAAAGTTCAAATCCACCCACCTCCCATTAGTTTTGTTTTGTATTTCTTATTTCTGTAAAGTTCTTCAAACTTCTTATGTGGGGAAAGGTATAGGGGAATTAACTAAAAAACGAAAAAGTCCTAGCAGCAAAAAAACAAAAAAAAGCGATTAAGGCACCCTTTGCGTAAAGCAGACAATCCGGGTTCGAGTCCCGGTCAACCGCAAATTTTCATTGATGTCATTGTCTTACACACCTGATGTTCCTTCGTATTCGCAATTGCGAATACGTTTCATGGGGCCTGATAAAATGTTTATCCATCTAATTTAGCACCACGCACGTATGCGTTATAGTTCCAGAAAAAGTCAACCCCACTAAGACCTAAACCTTCAAGTTTACGACGGAAGTTCCACGTACACAGACGACCAAAACTATTCTTTGTATGTAATGGGTGGCAGCTAGCTGACATATTGATGTTGCCTCCACCTAGCATGCAACAATCACGTTTTCTTCAAATTGCAAAATGGCCAACCACTTAAATATAAGAATGATAAATACGAACACTAATAAATGTACAGATGCATCCATCATTCTTATATTTTTGATTCGAAATATAATTTCCTATTTCCAGTAGTTATAAATGACTAATATGTGACTGATTCACGTCTAAAGCCTTAAATAATTAAAAAGTAGAATAAACACAATGTGCCAATTCATACAGCTTCTTACGCTCTTTCTGAAGGTACTCTCCGCTTTATTTTATGAAAGTTCTGAGTTTCACAGTAACAAACATCTTGGATGTAATATTTGAATACTAAGGAAGTGCCAGATAATCCCATGCCACTCGCACCACACGCGTATGTGCTGCACTCCTCAGTATCTGGTTTAATTAACGGACTGTGCAATCACAGTGATTTATTTCTCAACCAAAACATATTACCGATCAATACAGGGAGATAATATATTGCTGTCAGTAAGAGTACCTTTTTATTTATGCAGATGGTTACCGCGGAAAGTCAAGCGCCGGCAAGCCAGTCGGGAACGAAAGAGACGAGACAGCTGTGGGGAGAGATCAATCAATCGCATGCTGATCGGACCTCCCTCCAGGATGACAACGCTACAGCAGCGGCCCCTATGTGAAGAGGACATAAGCGCCGCGACGGACTGGTGACGGCCCAGTTCAATAGCAGCTTCAAGATTAGTGACTTGGGTAGCAGTGTCAACGTTAGGCACTTCGATAGCAGTTCAGGAAAGACTTTTGTCAGAGATCAGCTGTCATTGTAAAGACCGATTATTTCGCTCTTTGTTTGCAACACATCGTGTAATATGCTTAGTTAAGTATTCTATTTGATTAATTGTAATAAGCCCGTTAATACGACATATTTGATTGTTTATCTATTGAACCGAGTATGCAGGCTTCTTAGACACTACATACAACATACCCAATGTCATCAAACATGCAGTAGATTTAATAAACAATGATATTTTATAAACAGATAATATTATAGTATCAGTGCATATGCTTCTACAGTGCATGTTTAAAAGAAATAATTTCATGCATATTCTGCATTGTGCTGTCACAACGATTAAGAGTTTAAAGTACATGGAAAACTGCATCTGAGCTGCTTGTAATTAGCTTTCATTGCGCATGCTCAGGTGACAGGAGTTTAGTTTGTTGCTGGGTGCTCCGGTACACGTGAAAACGGTTTCAATGAAAACACTTTTAACACTGTTCGTGTTTGCCAAAGCACTTCACAAGGTCCTAGGTAACAGTCACCTGGGGATGTTGAATAAACGTAGCTAACAGTATAAATTGAAACCTATAATAACAGTAGCTGAGGTAGTATTTTAAATATACTATAAAATGAATAATTCTAAAAATTACTATAAAACCGACGTTTCGACCATATTTGCATTGATCCTCTTTCAGGGCTATTAAAATTGCAATTTGGGGAGTGTTTTTCCTATCCCAGTTTGAGGGTATAAGAAAAGATACTAGGATCGTTGGAACCTCAATACGTGTCCACTTAAGTGTGTTTGTCGTTTTTTCTCAGCATCTGCCTTCCCGCAAACCAGTCCAAAATCTACGACCTGATGTATTCTACTTGGTCGTAACTACAACAATAAGTGAACTACGCCTATCAGTATAGAGTTATAGAGTTCCTGTTTAGCGTTCACACGTTCGCACTTCAACACCTGACCTCCTGCCCAGGGAAAATAGGTATTATTGGCTTGCTCTTGTCACACATATTTGGAGGTACTATTCAAACTAAAAATATACTACCCTTACTAGATACACTTACCAGTCTGCAAATAAAATAGATATTATTGTACTTGTATTCAGTACACTGTCCTCAGTCACCAACAAAAACGCCTGCACTTACACCCCTAACACCCTGTATATAGTCCTAGTTCTATTATCAGTTACTGGAAGGGCATTGGACAGCTCATATTCGATATGACTTGGAGAGTTAGTTTTACGGCAGTTTACTTCAGATGCTAATGTGGCAAATTATTGGCAAGCAACAGGTGTGCCAATTTGTTTCTAGGGTCATAGTTTTCCTGCAGGAAGACGTCGACGCCGCACGTCAGTTCTTACATGGTTGCTTGTTTACACTACTGAAACCACATCCAGCAAGAACAGTCGAAACAGTTGTGTTATGTGTCTTTTAATCAACAAAAGTGAAACGAGGATAATGGAATGTAGTCGAATTAAGTCGGGTGATGCTGAGGGAATTAGATTAGGAAATGAAACACTTACAGTAGTAAAGGAGTTTTGCTATTTGGGGAGCAAAATAACTGATGATGGTCGAAGTAGAGAGGATATAAAATGTAGACTGGCAATGGCAAGGAAAGCGTTTCTGAAGAAGAGAGATTTGTTAACATCGAGTATAGATTTAGGTGTCAGGAAGTCGTTTCTGAAAGTATTTGTATGGAGCGTAGCCATGTATGGAAGTGAAACATGGACAATAAATAGTTTGGACAAGAAGAGAATAGATGCTTTCGAAATGTGGTGCTACAGAAGAATGTTGAAGATTAGGTGGGTAGATAACGTAACTAATGAGGAGGTATTAAATAGGATTGGGGAGAAGAGAAGTTTGTGGCCCAACTTGACTAGAAGAAGGGATCGGTTGGTAGGACATGTCCTGAGGCATCAAGGGATCACAAATTTAGCATTGGAGGGCAGTGTGGAGGGTAGAAATCGTAGAAGGAGACCAAGAGATGAATATACTAAGCAGATTCAGAAGGATGTAGGTTGCATGGAGAGCTGCATCAAACCAGTCTCAGGACTGAAGACCACAACAATAACAAAATGTGTCTTTTAAGAAAGCAGACTAATTTCCAAAAGGGTTTTATTCAAATTATTATATTAAACGTTGTAACTATCACGGCAAGACCCTCATTTTTTGTGGGCTTGGAATTCTCAAAGCTTACTCAGTTTAAATGTCTGGTCTCTGCGTGTGGTGGAGCTGACCACTGACTGCTCGAAACCCGTTACGTATTCTGAAATGCTCATGCGATTGTGTCGTATAAATCATAAAAAATAACAAATACTTCGAACAAAATAACTTTGTTACTCTCAGATTTTAGTGGCTGCGGACACTGTTCCTGGGGTGAAGCCAGTCACACTTTCCAAGAGTTTGCATGTTTCTCCAAAACAGATGCTCGAGGAAGAATTGCGGTTGTTTGGTGGCTTGGCCCTACCTCTCAACTCCCTGATACGTTAAAGTTATTTTAATCGAAGTACTCTTACACGGCGCTCTGTCCACACAGCCCACTGGGGTCTCCCGTGTGATCATTGATCATTTACAGTGCAGCGTAAATAACCACAGGAACCACTTAATACGGCCTCCACCTCGCAGGACCATCTGCCGTAGATGCTGTAAACCACGCACTCCACTTGCTTCCCTGTGCTACCCCAGCAGTCTCGTTACTGACTTACTTCGTCAGGTACCACCACCTTCGAGGCCCTCTTCACCTTAAAACATTCGTCTGGCTTCCCGACCAAGGCTTGTCTTGCACGGTAAAGCCTAAAGGCGTCTCAGCTATCGCCAATATAACCATCTACTACGAGCATTCAAACAACTCCGCCTGTAATTGAGATCAAGCATTACTCTGTTTGGCAAGTATACTTTATCGTTTCAATGATACTTAAGCTTAAAGCATTAGTACCTGTTTCACAAGCTCTCTTCGAGTTTGTTGTTTCATACCCGTGGTATGCCGGCACGGTAGCTCAGCGTGCAGGATCAGAGGGTTGGCTACGCTCTATAACAAAAAAACTGAGTGAACGGATCAACGAAGCACCTGAACGGTTGTCATCGGACGTCCGCCCCGAACAAATTCAACTAACGGTATAGAACAAAAAAAAAAAAAAAAACAGAAAAAACGGAAATGGGTAGCGACTTTGATTCATAATAAAAATGTATTCGGTCCCGGGTTCGAATACCGCAACTGCCTAATTTTGATTAAAAATCAGCATTGGCGGCCGAAGACTTCCAGCATAAGAAGTCAACCCTCATTCTGCTAACGGCTTCATCAAAGAGAGCCGCGGAGCGGATAGAGGTTCAGGGCACTCTCTTGTCCTAGAGGTGGAAAACTGCCCCTAAAGGCGGAAGAATCAGCAATGATCAACGGCATGAGGATGCAGAAGGCAATGGAAACCACTGCATTAAAGACACCTAATGTGTATCCACAGGATATGTGGCCTGTAATTGAAGAAGTGTCATGATGATCTCTCGATTGGCAAAAATTTCTCAGTAGCCCCCCATTCGGATCTCCAGGAGGGGCCTGCCAAGGGGTTACCATGAGAAAAATATTGAATGATCAACGAATTAATAACGTTATACAAGTCGAGGCGTGGAATGTAAGAAGCTTGAACGTGGTAGGGAAAATAGAAAATCTGAAAAGGGAAATGCAAAGGCTCAATCTAGATACAGTAGGGGTCAGTGAAGTGGAAAGAAGACAAGGATTTCTGGTCAGATGAGTATAGGGTAATATCAACAGCAGCAGAAAATGGTATAACGGGAGCAGGATTCGTTATGAGTAGGAAGGTGTTACTGTGAACAATTCAGTGATAGGGTTGTTCTTATCAGAATCGACAGCAAACCAACACCGACACCGATAGTTCAGGTATACATGCCAACGTCGCAAGGTGAAAATGAAGAGATAGAGAAACTGTATTAGGATACTGAAAGGGTAATACAGAATGTAAAGGGACGTGAAAATCTAATACTCATGGGGGACTGGAGTGCAATTGTAGGGCAAGGAGTAGAAGAAAAGGCTACACGAGAATATGGGCTTGCGACAGGGAATGAGAGAAGAGAAAGACTAATTGAGTTCTATAACAAGTTTAAGCTAGTAATAGCGAATACTCTGTTCAGGAATCACAAGAGGAGGAGATACACGTGGAAAAGCCGGGTGATGCAGGAAGATTTCAGTTAGATTACATCATAGTCAGACAGAGATTCCGAAACCAGATACTGGATTGTAAGGCGTACACAGGAGCAGATATAGACGCAGATCACAATATAGTAGTGATGAAGAGTAGGTTGAAATTTAAGAGATTAGTCAGTAAGAATCAATGCGCAAAGAAGTGGGATACGGAAATGCTAAGGAATGACGAGATAGGATTGAAGGTCTCGCAGGCTATAGATACAGCAATAAGGAATAGCTCGGTAGGCAGTTCACTTGAAGAGGAATGGACATCTCTAAAAAGGGCCATCACAGAGGTTGGGAAAGAAAACCTACGTACAAAGAAGGTAACTGCGAAGAAACCATGGGTAACAGAAGAAATACTTCAATTGATCGATGAAAGGAGCTAGAACAGATTGTTCCGGAAAGCTCAGGAATACAGAAATACAAGTAGTTGAAGAATGAAATAAACAGGAAGTGCAGGGAAGCTAAGACGAAATGGCTGCAGGAAAAATTTGAAGACATCGGAAAGGAAATAATTGTCAGAAGGACCGACTCAGCACACAGGAAAGTCAAAACAAGCTTCCGTGACATTAAAAGCAAGGGTGATAACATTAAGAGTGCAACGGGAATTCCACTGTTAAATGCTAAGGAGAGAGCGGATAGGTGTAGAGAATACATTGAAAGCCTCTATGAGGGGGAAGATTTGTCTGATGTGATAAAAGAAGAAACAGGAGTCGATTTAGAAGAAATAGGGGAACCAGTACTAGAATCATAATTTAGGAGAGCTTTTGGGACTTAAGATCAAATAAGGCACAAGGGATAGATAAAATTCCATCAGAATTTCTAAAATCATGGGGGGAAGTGGCAACAAAACGACTATTTACGTTGGTGTGTAGAATGTATGAGTCTCGAGACATACCATCTTACTTTCGGAAAAGCATCACCCACACAATCCCGAAACGGTAAGAGGTGACAACTGAGTGAATTATTGCACAATAAGAATAACAGCTCATGCATCCAAGTTCCTTACAAGAATAATAACAGAAGAATGGAAAAGAAAATCGAAGATGTGCTAAATGACGATCAGTTTGGCTTTAGGAAAGGTAAAGGCACGAGATAGGCAAGTCTGATATTGTTGTTAATAATGGAAGCAAGACTAAAGAAAAATCAAGACACGTTCATATGATCTGTCGACCTGGAAAAAGCGTTGGACAATGTAAAATGGTGCAAGATGTTCCAAATTCTGAAAAAAGTAAGGGTAAGCTATAGGGAGGCACGGGTCATATACAATATGTACAACAGCCAAGAGGGAATAATGAGAGTGGGCGACCAAGAAGGAAGTGTTCATATTAAAAATGGTGTAAGACAAGGATGTAGCCTTTCACCCCTACTGTTCAATCTGTACATCGCGGAAGCAATGATGGGAATAAAAGAAGCGTTCAGGAGTGTAATTAAAATGATGGTGGAAGGATATCAATGATATGATTCGTTGATGACATTGCTGTCCTGAGTGAAAGTGAAGAAGAATTACATGATGTGCTGAAATGAATGAACAGTATAATGAGTATAAAGTATGAACTGAGAGTAAATCGAAAAAAGACAACGGTATTGAGAAGTAGTGGAAATGAAAACAGCGAGAAACTTAACATCACGATTGATGGTCACGAAGTAGATGAAGTTAAGGAATTCTGCTACCTAGGAGTAAAATAACCAATGAGGACGGAGCAAGGAGGACATCAAAAGCAGATTAGCAATGGCAGAAAGGGCATTCATGACGAAGACAAACCTACTAGTATCAAATATCAGCCTTAATTAGAGGAAGAAATTTCTGAGTGTACGTCTGGAGTACAGCTTTGTATGGTAGTGATATATGGACTGTGAGAAAACCGAGATAGAAGAAGATCGAAGCATTTGAGAGGTGGCGCAACAGAGGAATGTTGAAAATTACGTATACTGATAAGGTAAGGAATGAGGAGGTTCTGTGCAGGATCGGAGAGGAAAGGAATATGTGGAAAACACAGATAAGGGGGAAAAACAGAATAATAGGACATTTGTTAAGACGTGAGGGAATGGTACTAGAAGGAGCTGTGCAGGTTAAAAACTGTAGAAGTAGACAGAGATTGGAATACATCCAACAAATAATTGAGGATGTAGGTTGCAAGTGCTACTCTGAGATGAAGAGGAATTAGCACAGGAGAGGAATTCGTGGCGGGCCGCATCAATCCTGTCAGAAGCCTTTATGAAGCCTAGTGCAAGGAAGTTGAAGCAACAACCAGCCATTGATTGCAGGCACACTGACTGCACGCAGAATTATCCAGCACTACTCTGACCCTACTAGGTAGATTACGAATTGCAGCTTTCTACAGTGGATCACATGGTAATACTATGGAGCTGTGTGGAATGGTACATAAACATGGAACCATATCAGGAGGATAGAAGACGCAGAGAAATTGTGAGATCAAATGCTTCATATGGCTCTGAGCACAATGCGACTTAACTTCTGAGGTCATCAGTCCCCTAGACTTAGAACTACTTAAACCCAACTAACCTAAGGACATCACACACATCAATGCCCGAGGCAGGATTCGATTCTGCGACCGCAGCGGTCGCGCGGTTCCAGACTGTAGCGCCTAGAACCGCTCGGCCACTCCGGCCGGCAATTGTGAGATCCTGGGGAAGGATGTAGTGCATTATTTTGTAAATGAAACTAGGTCTGCAGTATATTTCTAGTATTCGGGAGTATCTGCTCAGCTTAACTGAATATTTCAAACAAATTCAGATAAGTTCGGTATATTCGACAGGGAACGCTCTCAACTGGGGACTTTTGAAGCTCAGTTGGCAAAATTTAGCTGACTGCATTATATTGGCTCCGTCGTACATTTTAGGGGAGAGTAATACACGGTCTAGAGCGGATAGAGAGGCATATTATGTTTCTTCGTTTCGCACGCTAATGGAGTAGTATAAAAAATATCCATTTATAATTAATCTCTCGCTCAGCTAGAAATCCCATGCGATTGGCGAAAACTGCAATTGATTCTTGTCTGTTAGAAAACGAACGGGCTTTTAAAATTACAAACCAATATCCTTAAGATCGGTTTCCCGATAGTTTCTTTGAGCATATTTCCTATTCTAATGCAATAAATTTTCTTGATGCAAAGAAACAAAGCACGTCATCTGCAAAATTCTGCTTGCACTTTTCTCACACGAAATCCTACGAACCATGGTTGAGGAGCAACGGGCAGATTCCATGTTCCTATAAGCGATTGATGAAGTGCGTCAGCGCAGAATGTTAAGGAGATTCGAACATATGGTGCGAAAGGATTGTAAGTAAATGAAACTAGTATGTTTTCCGGACGACGAGCTTTTCCCTGAATAACTCTAGAAGGGTACAGGAAGAGTATTTTGAGTGATGAATGGACACTATCAATACAATTAATCTAGGCATAATTATAAAGCGATATGAAATAGAAAGAACAGGTAAGGTCGGCACTAGGGCTGGCGAATGGTAGAACTGTTTACTGAAAAGAATTTTAGGAAAATGAGGTGACACAATAAAGGAGATTGCGTACATATTGCTTGTGCCAACCATTCTTGCTGGAGTGCCTGGACCCCTAAAAGGTCGGCTTAAAGATATATATTGAATCCATTCACATACGTGCTGTTAGATTTATTAGCGGCAACGATCAACAAGCAAGTGTTACGGAGATCCTTCGTGGTCTCAAATGGGAATCAGTAGGGTGAATACGCCAGAACGATTCGACTACTGTCATCATAAATTTAGCGTAAGGACCGCGAAGAAAAGAGAAATTAGGACTTACATGGATGCATGTAGAAAGTCATTTTCCTATCTCTCGATTTCCGAATGAAACAGGAAAGGGAATGACTGGTAGTGGTATAAGGTATCCTCCGCCACGCACCATAAGGTGGCTTTCGCAGCATGTACATGGACGTTGGTGTTACTGTGACTGGCTACGTGGACGCCGTGTGGAGCTGCCGCAGTGCTCTCAGCAGCGCCGCAGCTACCCTTGAATTCTTCGCTGTATGGGAGGCCCCGCACGGCGGCTTTTCCTCGCGCGGCGCCCGCTCGCCCACGTATCGGCAGTCAGCCCGTATCAGCGCTCGGGCGTAGCATTTCCTTTGTCGCCGGGTCAGCCGCGTGCGGGGCCGATACTAGAAAGCGACGCCAGCTGGGTGGAACGCCTCGCTTTAGAACTGAGTCCCCATTCTTCGCTACTGTCGTTAGGAGGTTTCCACGAAACATGCGTCGGCGGTAGAAAACTTATTGCTGAAATATCCGTTAAAACATGCTTTCCAGGTTTTAGACGAAAATGACTTGCATGAAAATAGGTTCTGTGTTCCAGTGCTTAGGGATCAAACTAATCCAGACGTCTTTCTTTTATTTTTGATAATCATCGACACCTTTTTTCTTTTGTTTCAACCATACATGTTTCCGGGTTCGATTCCTGGCGGGGTCAGGGATTTGCTCTGCCTCGTGATGACTGGGTGTTGTGTGATGTCCTTGGGTTAGTTAGGTTTAAGTAGTTCGAAGTTCTAGGGGACTGATGACCATAGATGTTAAGTCCCATAGTGCTCTGAGCCATACATGTTTCGGCACTTTTGTGGTATCGGCAGTGGCTTCTATTTTTTATTTCTAACTGTAAATATGTTGTTAACATATTAACATTTCTGTTGTTTACAAAATTATGTAGAAGTTACATTTATAACTTAATTGGCGAAAACTGGGTGTAAGCATTAGTTAAAATACCTTACATGATGTTATTGTCCATTTATTTTGGTAGCTGTTCTGCTACACAATATACAATTTGTCATCTGCAAATAACAAAACGTAATTTATTTTTCTGTTTGTTGCGCATTTACGAACGGAAATAAGACTGTATCACGTTTTCTTTCTGTAACTTACAGTTTTGAAGATGTGGTGCGTTCTTCTGTGTTGTTTGCGAAGTAAAAAGGCTGACTTCTTTGCCTGTGTTCGTGTAGCAATGCACTTTTTCCGATTACTCAAAACATAGGCGTAGTTTTCGCTGTCATTATGTGTTGTTGTGATTGTGTGGCGTTCATTTGTTTCGTAGCGTGTTCTGCTGGATGGGGCGCGGGAGTCTGAATTGTATTTGGCGTTAGTGGTGTGTTGTTTGTGCGGGTTTGCATGTGTGTCATGTGTGTGTTGAGTACTGGGTCAGAGAGAGAGAGATAGAAGGATAGAAAGAAGGAAAGAAAGAAAGAAAGAGAGAGAGAGAGAGAGAGAGAGAGGTTTTTTTTGTGGGTGTTATTTGTAAAGATCTTCTATTGTGGCGAAGAGGGTTCTGTTGCACAGTGATGTGTATTCATTGAGTAATTTTTATCTTTGGGCTATTGATTTTTGGATGTGATAGTTTTCTTCTATAGTTAATTTTTGATATAGGCTGCTGCTAGTTTTTAGGATGTGAAGGTCAGTTTCAATGTTTGTTGGGTGGTGGTTGTGTGCTACCAGGTGGTCTGTAAATGTTGAGTGTGTGCTATTGCTTTTCAGTGCTCTGAGGTGTTCATTATATCTGGTTCTGAAGGTCCTACATGTTTGGCCCACATATATATATTGACAGCAGCTGCAAGTAAGTTGGTAGATACCGGACTGGCTGTATTTGTCAGTGTTGGTGGTATTTCTTCTGAGTCTGCTCTGTATTGTGGTGTTTGTCCTGTATGCTATGTTCTTGTTTCTTTAGTATATTACCCACCCTGTACGTGACTTTGTTGTTATACGTCATTATGTGCCATTTGTTGCTTACTGTCTGCTGATTTGTTGTGTGATGAGTTGTGTTTGTATGTGTGTGTGTTTCATGGTTATATGCTGTTTGTTTTTGTATTTTGTGGTTTATTTTGTCCCTCTCTTTGTGTCATATGCATTCTCCTGTCCAATTTGTTTTATCGTGTTCAGTTCTTACGTGTAGTCATGCTAGTTCATGGGTATTTTGTTCAGCCTATGAAGTAAATATCTGAAGCTGGCTTCTTTGTGAGTTATGGGGTGATTGGATTGGTTTTTGATTGCTCCTCACATTAAAAGAGTTCCTCAAATTCCGGTAAATGAAGGAAGGAACATTAGGGTTAACGTTCCATCAGCTACGAAGTCATTGGTAACGGAGCGCAAACTCTAATTGTTTTGTTAAGGATGGAGAAGGAAATCTCCAGTGCCTTTTCAAAGCAATCAACCAAGCATTTGCCTAGAGCAATTTAAAAAATCATCTCGATGGCCGGTCGCGAAACTGAATCTCCGTGCTAAAAGCTGCGCCACATGATTCGGTTCCCGATAAAGGCCTAATTTAGTCTAACTGATGTTGGACGCTGGTGTCTGCAACGAAGTCGACGTACTGACTTATCTCATAGGTGTTCCAATGGATTTGGGGTGAGTCGCTGGGCAGAGCAGTTCAAGACATTTTTGTCCTCAAACCATTTTCCCACAGATGCAGCGTCATGAGAGGGTGTACTGCCATGCCGATACAATCGTTGTTTCCGAACTTTTTCTGTACCGTATAGAGTACACAGTGACGTAAAATGTATTCATGTCCTTCCTCATTATTTAGGGTTTCCCTAAGCGCAATAATGAGACAACACCATAACCACGAAAAACGCCACCAATACGGTAACACCACCTCCACTATACGTCCCGTTGGCACTACGTTTGGTAGCAGGTGACATTCTCCGGTCATTCGCCAAAATCGAAACCATCCATCGGATTGTCAGAAGGAATAGCGTGATTTATCACTCAGAAACACTTGTTTCCACTCATCCACTGTTCATTGGCGTCGTCGCTCTTTGCACAACCTCAAGCGTCACCAGCACTGACTACAGATATATTTAGCTCATAAGGTACTGCCCGAGCATTACTAATGACAATAACATGGTGTTGCTTTACGGACACACTCCCCAACGATTGACGGTCGCTGTCCGCCAGTACAAGAGGTGTGTCTGGTCTCGGGTTAGCTATGGCTGTTCCTTCGCGTTTCCACTTCACATTCACATCGTCAGCTTGGACAGATGCAAGGCGATTGAAATCACTCAGGTGACATCTAATGACACCCCCAAGTTCGAAGTTAATGAGCTCTGCTGAGCAGCGCGGAGTGGCCGAGCGGTTTGAGGCGCCATGTCACGGACTGCGCGGCCCCTCCTGCCGGAGGTTCGAGTCCTCCTTCCGGCAAGGGTGGGTGTGTTGTTCTTAGCATAAGTGTTTAGGGACCGATGACCACAGCAGTTTGATCCCTTAGACATTCACACACATTTGAACTCTCCTGACCGACCCATTCTGCCGTTACTGTTCCTCCACTGACACAAAACTAACCGCCGGATTTTATATTGTATATGGGTCGGTGGGCTGCGGGGGGGGGGGGGGGGGGGGGGGGGAGGGACTTCTCGCAGCGTCTAGTGGTACACGAATTAGGGATAGAATTTTCGTAATTTGTGGTAAGTTCTATGGGACCAACTTGCTGAGGTCATCGGTCCCTAAGCTTACACATTACTTAATCTAACTTACGCTAAGGACAACACAAACACCCAAGCCTGAGGGAGGACTCGAACCTCCGACAGTGGTAGCCACCAGAGACCGGACGGCTACACCCAGCGGCGACTTGGGAATAAAATGTTGAACTGTCTAGTAGCAGAAAAGAAAATCAGAACAATATTTTACTATGTAGTTCAATGAATTTGACTGCAAAGATGGACGATAACATAAATGTTAGTATCTCCAGTCTTGACAATTACAGTGGACTTCCAGTTTCAGTTGATAACAATGACAATCACAGTAAAGCCGAAAATGAATTTTTCGCATTTCAAGTATGTAATTACGGTGAGACTGGCTAATGATTCTTTCAGTGGAAATGAGCACCGCGCTCGAACTCTTACGGGAATCGACCAAACGCCGCGAGTAATGAGGATAACCGGCTGTGGCACGTCAGTAGTGTGTGGATAAGTTGAGAATTTGGGGCTGACGGAAGGTGTGCTAGGGCCATCGGTGCAGCTCTGCTGACCACAGTTTCCCGCGGCGATGGTTTATTGCTTAGAGCATCAACCTAGTAAGCAGGAAGCCTGGGTTCGAATCCCGAGCTGGCAAAAATTTTGAACTTTCCCCATTGATGTAAATCAACGCCCATTACGCAGGTAAATATCGTTCATCCCTTTGTGTCTTTAAAGTACTAACCTGGAGTTAAAAAATATTACTCGATCGGCTACAGGCTGAAAAAAAATACCGATGCCCACAGTTCACTAAAAACATAAAAAAACACACACACATTGAGCATGCAATTTAAGCCACGTACAGCTCAATACAGATCAACTAAAGCAAGGGTAAGCGTAGAAAAGGAGGATATGCCACTATTTTTCTGTCAGGTTAGAGATAAGAGATCTATGAAAAAAGTTTTTGTGCTCTTATAAATAATTCTTTAGTAGTCAATGTCACAAAAATTATTCATAATAATTGAAAAATACTTTCGGCTAGAACAGCTAGCCATCTTCAGAGCAAGAAATGAAAACTTTCCTGTGTGTGTTGTTTAATCATCAGGTCGGGGGAGACTTTTTGTCATCAAGCAGTTATTTTATTGATGACATTGTGTCTCTTACCTACCTGATGACTGGAAACAGTAGTGTTTGTCTTATTTGATTAGAATACGACTATCTCTTTTAGCCGAAACTAGTTATCAGTAAATATAAAATATAGTTGCTGTCTTGAATAAAAACGATTATTTATAACAATACAATAACTTTTAAAGGTTATATTCTAAACAAAATTTAATTCAGACAATGCCGTAACACGTCTGCGTTGCAGATGATATAGTGTATTAATAGAGACTTTTGGATGATTTTTGTTGTCAATTATAGAGCACACAAAATCGAAAGAAGTATATATGCAGGGTGTCCCACCTAACCACGTGACCTTATATATTTCCGAAATGAAACAAAATATGAAATATATAATTGTCCAAGGATTAACGTAATGTCAGGGCTTCATACAGTGGGTAGGAATGCTCAACCCATAAACATAAACAAACATTACTTTCAGCAAAACGTTACATTTATTTAAATGTTACATGTGTGTTTCTCTACCACAATGAAAACTAAAAGTACATTTACTGCTGGTAGACTTGGTTTCTCTTTACTACACCTTATACCTTCTGAAATATTGTAAAGGGTACCAATGGAGCCACGGTTTTTGCCGTAACGCGCAGAGCAATGGTTGCTTGCTCTGTCAAAGTTTGGTGTAAACAGACGTATATTAGTACACACGGTCTACGCAGACTGTTGAGACTAGTAGACTGTAGAGCAGGGCAGGCCAGAAATTCTGCACGCGTGCGGTGCTCCTGCACATGTGCAACTTCCGGGTCATAGCGTGCACGCCGCAGCCGTCAGCGTTCATGTAGCGCATGTTTCTACGCACAGATGTCGCTTTATCCACTTGCTGGGATACTCTGTACCGGAGCATTCTAGTGCTCTTTCCACAGCTTGCAAGCCAACCATGGGAAAGTATTTCGCGTATTAAACATTTAAAATACTGTAACAGTCTACTCATTGAGACGTCTACTTTTATGTTAACACTTTAACCCAGTAAGACAAGTAATATAGTTAACAACCGTGGGTTTTTATTAAGGCAGCTTGACTGACGGCACGTAAATATGCGTAATGTTTTTGATCTAGTATTTAAGAAAGAGAGCACTTTGCGACTTCCAACGAACCTTATTCATGAAACAGTCGGCTCGCAGCCGTGCTAGCGTGCGGAGCTGCTCCGAGCGCCGTCCGACGCTCCGCTCTCGGCGGTGTTTACTTCCGCGTCGCGGTGTTTGTGTCTATCGAGTCCAGTATTAACGTACTCCATGGCGCACTCGTACCGCCGTGCAACGATCAAAGTAACGTTTCAGGCCGAACATCCACGACCCAGAGCTTTCGAAGTCGAACAGTTCATACGTGAGGATCTACGTTTGAACCCCCAGGACGTAATCGGCATACATTTTTCCATCACTGGAAGTGTTGTCTACATCAAGATGTAGACGGAGGAAATTTGCAACGACATAATTCACCGTCATGCCACCGGCCTAAAATTTAAACACTCTGATGGACATATAGGTGCTGTGACAGTCGCCCATGCTGGATTCGGTCTCCGGACATTGCGGGTGTTTGAACTCCCGTTCGAGGTGCCTCAGGATGTGGTCATTGCCGCTTTCCAACCATATGGCACCGTCTTGGGTCACGTCGCGGAGAAGTGGCAAACATTTACGACCTACCCCGTATTAAATGGCGTCAGGCAAATAAAAATTGAGCTGACGAAACATGTCCCATCATACCTGCTGATTGGCGGTGTGAGGGCCATCGTCATGTATGATGGACAGCCACGAACGTGCGCGGGATGTGGCCAGGAGGGACATGTCCGTTCCGAATGCTTACACCGCCGTTTAATACAGACGCCGTTACGTGAAGACACCCAAGCTTCGACGGTCACGTCCTTCCCCATCACCTACGCCAAGGTTGCACAGAACCCCGTCGTACCAATCTCGATTGCGCCAACAGCATCGTCAACGCCACCCGCCGCAGCACAACGCGCCGAGGAAACAAGCACGGCGTCACCTCCAGTGCTCGCTTCAGGACCGTCCGGTTTGCAGACCGAAACCGATGTTCCTGTTGGAACCATGGACGTCGACCTCGGTGTCGTGCCGACGTCTGCTTTTGTCCAGACGGGTTCGGCGTCAGACGACGGGCGACCACATTCTGATTCAGAAGGCCACATCAGAAAACAGCGGTCGCCTCGCAAACACAGGAAACGACGACGAACGCCTTCCGATGACGCCCTTTCTCAGACGGCCCCACGAGATGACGACCTGATGTCTGACGGTGATCTCCCACATTGCGTCCAGTCACGCGATGTGGCAGCAACAGGAGCCCCTCCTGTGACGCCTACTCTCCCAGCCAGGGACGTGTCCTTGCCGTTGTCAACGAATGATGACGGCGGTCCCCCTGCCACTCATGTTGCGGAATCCACAATACCCGTTCCGGAAGTACGTGACCGTCACATGTCCACGTCGTCAGCTTCCTGGGCCGATGACGTTGAAGAAGAAGTGGAACAGCCTGCCAGCGTGTCTGCACAGGAGTCCGCCTCGGCGACACTGGGGCTGGCGCCCCGCCAGTAATTATCACCACTGCGGGACCACCGGCGGGTCTCCACCTGCCGGCTACTTCTACCGCACGTTCTGCACATACTGAGGATGGCCGCACGCAGCAATATAGTATCGCCACGATGAATCTTGCCACCATTCGTGCCTCCCATAAACTGGCCATGTTCAGAGACACTATTTACTCTGCGGATGTGGATATAGCACTCTTACAAGAGGTGTTTGTGGCTGACTTCCTAGTTCCCACCGGATACAACGCCCATGTTTCCCCCGCATCCGATACCGGTAGCGGCGTCGCCATCCTGCTACGCGACGGACTCCCTGCAGAGGACGTCATCTACCTCCCCACTGCGCGAGGTATGGCCCTCACACTGTTCGGCGTGCGTATTATTAATATCTACGCTCTGTCCGGCACTGGCCGCCGTCATGACCGACAAACTTTTTTTGCCGAAAGCGTCACACCCCTCTTCACCGGTCCGCAGGACGATTTGGTACTCGGTGGAGATTTTAACTCAACACAAGAGCCCGCGGACCAACTCCCGCGACATTCCCCTTGTGCATCTCTCTCAGTGGTCATCGACCGTCTCCGACTTGTTGACACATGGAAGAAGCTCCACGGAATTCAACCGGGCTGTACATTCTACACCTCTCACTCGTCAAGCCGCTTAGATCGCATCTACGTTACCCGCTCCCTTGCCGATGGCACACGTCATGCGGAAGTCTGGCCCTTGGCCTTTTCAGACCATTATGCATACCTCTGTGACGTCACTCTCGCCCGACAGCAAGTGTGGCATAGTCGTGGTCTGTGGAAACTCAATGTCGCTCACCTGACCTCCTCAGACTGTCGCCGTATGGTCGAAGAAGCGTGGGCACGCTGCCACCATCGTCGAGAAGCCTATGACTCCACCTTATCATGGTGGCTCTCCTGTGCAAAGCCGACCCTCAGGAAGACTCTGATGAGTTTTGGGAAGGAATTAAAGGCGTGGCAAACTAATACCCTGCACTTCTACTACACCATTCTACGTGACTGTGCGACGATGCCTTTCTCGCCAGCCCGGCAGTCGATGGTCCATCGCACGAAGGCGCAGATCTCCTTGATCATGCGGCGTAACTTGGAAGGCACTGTAGTCCGTTCTCGAGCTTCTAATCGAATCCCTCAAGAACGTCCGTCGATGTACCACCTCCTTCAGGAAAGACAACGACGACGACGAGCTCTGATCCACGTCCTCACTGATGTGGAAAGGCGCCGGCACGACACCCAACAAAGCATCGGTCGTGCTCTCCATGCTCATTTTGCCGAGCTATACGCAGCCGTACCGCATTTTCCAGCACTGATCACAGAAGTCACTCAGCTCACTACGAACACTCTTCCGGAGGATGCTGTGCATGACCTCCAAGACGACGTAACCACAGATGAAGTGGTAGATGCTATCAAGGCGGGTTCCGATAACAGGTCTCCTGGACCTGACGGTATACCCATCGAATTTTATAAAAGTTTTCAGTATTTGTTGGTTTCCACGTGGACGGCAATCGCACAAGAGCTGATGTCACCGAGGACAGTGGTCCCGAGCGCGTTTCTAGAAGGAATTATTATCCCCGTACATAAACCGCGCGGGTTATCGAGGGTCCAGGACTCTCGATCAATTACTTTGCTCAACAGCGACATGAAAATATTCACACGGCTACTGGCATCGCGACTCAAGAAGGTCGCACGTTACGTCACATCCTGCGACCAGACTTCCCTAGGAGGCGACAACAACATCCGTACGGCCCTTTGCCGTTACAGAGACATGATAGCATTAGCGCATCATCAGCGTCTCCCTGGCGCCTTGGCTTCACTGGACTTTAGCCAGGCTTTCGACCGTGTTGACCACTTCTATTTACGGACAGTTCTTCAGCATATGGGTTTTCCTGGCGGTTTTGTAACAGTGGTTATGCGCCTGTTGAGTAGTGCAACCTCTAAAATCATGTACAATGGTCTTCTTACACCGTCCCTGGTCATCGCACGATCTGTACGGCAAGGATGCCCTCTTTCCACAATTTTGTATGCTTTCGCCTTGGAACCCCTGCTTCAGGGCATGCGCCAACGTTTGGAAGGCATGGCTGTGCAAGGCCACCGTTTTTGTTGTACAGCCTACGCAGACGACATAGTACTATATCTGCGCAGTGAAGATGAAGTACGAGCAGCACTGACATGGGTGGCGACTTACGGCGAAGCGTCGGGGAGCTGCCTCAACGTGTCAAAATCCAAGGTCCTGCTCATTGGTGAGGGCTTGCCGGAGAGATGCGCTGCCCCCCTTAGTGTCGCCGCCACCATACGGTGTCTTGGACTTGATTTCACAGCAGACCTGCGCCGCTCAGCGGCTATCAATGGTAGACGCTTGCTACAGACAATCAGAGCAAATCTCGCAGATCACCGGCTACGAGCTCTCAACGTTATCCAACGCGCGCAATACGTGAACATGTATCATGCTTCCCGTACACCACACGTGGCTCAAGTACTGCCAGTCCCAAATCTCCTGGCGCGACGACTGTTGATGGCTTTCGGCTCCTTCGTCAGCTCGGGGATGTTATTCAAGGTGCAGTATGAATCCCTTGCACTGCCACGAGATCGTGGCGGGGTGGGACTCATCCACGTGCCGACTCGTGTCAAGGCACTATACGTCAGCTCCCAACTTAAACTTTGGCATCGTTGCCCGCAGAGCCTTACTAGCCTCCTGCTTCACAACTTTGCACCGGCCTCCTTGTCCGCCCCAGTACTGATATCGACCATTCCAACCCCCTTTTATTACATCCAACGATTTTTCCTGGAGTTCAGTTATATCTACCGGTCCTTACCACTTCCACGTTTGTACCTCACGAAAACAGTCTCCGAATTGTTACAACAGTGCCGCCCGTCTAACCCCATCGAACGTAAGTATCCACAGTACGTGTGGCGACACATATGGAAGGCGATCCATGTCTCGAATCAGACGTTCAATCAGCGTGGTACATCACCGTGAATGGCAAACAAGTTAACCGAGATCGTCTGCACCGCATCCATCTCGCCGATTCATCCCTCTGCACCCACTGTGGCGTGGATGACACGGATGTCCACCGGTTCCACTGTGGCACAGCGCTAGACGTCTGGACACTTGCGCGGTGAATTTTGGCGTTTCTTACTCGCCAGACACCGGCTCAGATCGGCGTCCACATGCTTTTGTACCCCGATAAGACTTTCTACCCCTCCGCCAAAACTAACTCTGTGAATTGGATCTGTGGCCACACGATCCGCTATCTTTTTACTTCAGGCGACAAGTCTACGATAGGATATTGGACTTATCTCAACGAACGTCACTGCGTCCTGATACGCAACCCACGCTATAAACAATATTTTTCTAATTTCTTACGGAGCACTTTCGATGACCCACCTAGTAGCTGTAACGTCCAAGCCCTGAGAAGCTGAAAACTGTATAAAACGAACCGAACTGAATAGATCTGCTACCCAGAACTCACGCCTGCGCCATGAGAAGACACGTTTGGACGAGCTGGCATGCTGTAGGCGGATACACTTCAGGAGCTCCTGTAAGAACTAGACTTTAACTACAAGTCGCATGACGACTTAAAAAGCTTTTCCTTATTTCTTCCTCATAGTTTGTTCTTAAAGGAAAAAGAAATTTGATTTTGGCTTTGAGAAAAAATTTTTTTTGTTCCAAAGGATTGCTTCTTCGCCAACAAGACGAAGGAGACTCATTTTTGTTTACTGGAAGGAGAAACCAGTATAATCGGAGTCTTTGTTTTCTTTCAAAAAAAAAAAAAAAATTCCTTATTTATTCCTCACAATTTGTTCTTAAAGGAGAAAGAAATTTGATTTTCGCTTTGAGAAACTTTTTTTGTTCCAAAAGATTGCTTCTTCGCCAACAAGACGAAGGAAAAAAAAAAGGCTAGTTAGGTTTAAGTAGTTCTAAGAAAAAAAAAACTGGTACAAAAAAAAAAATGACTTCAAATAACATTAAACTAATGCAAGGTTTCCTATAACTAATTCTCGGTGCCCTCAGTTACTCACACATAATTTCTGTCTCACTGACCTCTGAACAGAATGATAACCGCAGACCTCTCGATGATTACCCGCTATTTCAATACCATTATTGCTACATCTTTCATCAGTTCCGTCTGAAATCTGGATAATAACCGACAATTAGATGAATGTTACGTTTTATCGACTTCAGCTGAGCGTACCCCTTCACACATTTAAAAAAAAAAAACCCTAAATGTAAGTATACATTGGAACAATCGGTTTAATGACCAACTTTCCTGATAATAATGTAACATGGAGCAGAATGAGGCAATGATGCACAGTTAGTAAACAATAATTTATAATTATGAAAGGAATAAATCCAAACACGTTTATCACTGGTCATGAGAAATGATAATCGAGTTGATGTATTTCACCCATTTTCTTAAGGACATTTAATTTTGCTTGCCGTTTCAGAAGGTATGAGGTTTAGAATAGGGTAACCAAGACTTCCACACTAACTGTACAAGTAGCTATCATTTTGGTAGACAGAACTTACATGTCACATTTAAATAAAGGTAACTTTGTGTTGAAAGTGATGTTTGATCACATTTTGGTTCGAGCATTCCTGCCTATTGAATGAGGCCCTGACATAGGTGCATCCTTGGCAGTTGTATGTTTCATATTTTATTTCATTTTTTAAATGTATCAGGTCGTAGAGTTAGGTGCGATAGCGTGTGTAAGCTAAACAACATCCAGATATGATGTCAGCATATTCCCAAACCATATAACATTAATACATATAGATTTCAGAAACAGTAAAATAAAAAAAGAAAAAAAAAGCACTGAGGATGCCACAACTGTGGTGCAGCATGTTTGGGAATTAACCAAAACGAAAATTGTGTTATTGCGAGTGCTGACAGTCTTTATTTCATTAACATACGTGAGTTTTATATATAGGCTTCATCTGTTGTAGGTATTTGTTGATGCAGCTGAATAATGTTTTCTCACAGTAAAAGAAGTGGGCTGGTACGAAACAGGCACTCTATTTAGACATGAGAAGCTGCACCTGCAAAGCTCAGACCGTTGTTGTGTTGTCACAGTAGCGAGCAGTAACATCAGGACCGTAATGCATCATCTGATGAAGACAGAATGGATTTGATTCTATACTCATTCTCAGGACGTCTTTTCGAAGCCAGTCCACGCTAACAGATGCCGACGTGCCGCCTCCTTACAACGTAGGTCACCGCGCGACACAGACAGGCTGTTTGGTGTAAGTCAAACTGATACCCATGTGTCATTACGTGTCATTTTTCACCACCTTTTTAATTATATAAAGAGAAGTACAGTTGACTGCTTCCTGAAAGATGGTGACATAGACCACATTGTTCAAATGCTTCAAATCTTACTCTAACGTTCGCTGCAGTACTGTACTAGACAACTAATATTCTTGAATTGGTTTCAGGATAGTTGTTCGACAGACCACTCTTGAAACCTCTAAACGCAAATCTGAAAACTCTAAACTTGGTGCTAAAAGGGTTACATCAGGTCGATTTTTGAAACAATGAGTTACAACTCAGAAGACGGCGACTCCATTATTGTACTAAGTATAAAGTGAAAGTGTCATACGTTGGAATACTTTTACGTTCAAGAAATGCATTATGATTCATCATTTTTGCACGAAATAGTTTGTTCGGTACGTCTGAATGGTTTTTATTATACAGTTTTCTTTTTCGGCTCCGAAGGATGCCGTGGAATGTCAGAGACACATGCTACTGTCACGCAATATCAGGTAGAAGGATTCTGATGTAGTGTATTATGGAGTGGATTTTATTGTTCTCGTTAATCAAAATCAATGTTTTTTGAAAGACTGGAATTGTGTGAGTTATGATTTAAACAACGAAACACGGTATCAGTGTTGTTTTTGTACACATATGTCACGTTCCATTTTCAAGTACAACTGTCTATGTTGGTATTATGCGTGAGGTCTGCTTGTGTGTTGTTTTGCCTCCTTGCCATGCAGACATCTGTTCAAACAATCCTCACAATACTTGCAACAAAATGGTATGAAAATATACTGCAAGTAGTGATATTGATATAAATAGTTGCTGTAGCTGCGAGTGACATTTTAATGTAAATAATGTGCCATACTAAAACAAGAAGCCTGTAATTCCATCCAAGCTCTTTGTGAAGCAGTACTGTCTCAGTATCCTCGTACTATTTCCTGATATTACGTAAAGAAACAACGTGAGTGATGGTTTTCCGCTGTGTGAACTCCTCGCAACGAAGATGGCACAATACCTCTACCGAGATACAGAAGTGATGCTACTTCCTAACATCGGCGTCAAAAAAGATTTCAAGATTTGTATTTTTCGATTCCAGTAACACTATATACAAACAAATATAGGGCATGTGAAGCAGAACAATACACACACAAAGATAACCCCCCCCCCCCCCACACACACACACACACACATACACACGCACACGCACATACACAGACAGAGAGAAAGAGAGAGAGATAGAGAGAGAAACAATACTGATATAAACAGAAGCGCTTGAAACTGGCAACACTTTCAGTGTTTTATTATTTAAGTCAAGAAAGTACTCCTCAAATTTTCTCAGAACTGGGGAGACGAACAATTTTTTATTTAACTCTGAAACTCTGCCAGGTGAGGTCATGGAGGCCTAATATATATAAGATTTCTCGACATGTGCAGTGCACCTATGTCGCTGGTAGGGACAGCAAAAATTATATTGAGAAACCTAAGAAAGTCTGAAAGAATCTTATCCGTCACCGATAAATTTCCAACAGATATAAAATGTAGACGCTTTTCTGTCATCTGTTTCCGTACTGGTCTGATGCGTCCTGTCAAGAATTTCTGTTTTACCGAGCTCCTCATCCCAAAATAGACCTTGAAGTCAAAGCCCTAAATTATTTGTTGGATATATTTTAATCTCCGTCTTCAGCTACAGTTTTCACACTTTACAGCTCCCCCTGGTACCACAGAAGATTTCCCTGATGTCTTAAAACATTTCCTTTGACCCTGTCCCTTCTTGGTATCAGTGTTTTCCACATGTACCTCCCTTCTTACCTTCTGCTTAGAACCTGCTCACTTCTTATCGAACCGATTAATTATCGATATCCTTCTTTTGCGCCTCATATCAAAAGCTTCAACTCTCTTCTTTTTCGGTTTTCCCAAATTTTGTGATTCACTGTTATACGGTGCTGTGACGCAAACGTATATCAATTCGTCAGATTAATGACCATGTTTGATATTAGCATTTTTCTCTTTGCCCGTGATAATGTAGTTTTTGTAACCTTTCTTCATCCACCATGTGTTATTTTCTTTCCAAGATAGCGGATTTCCTTAACTTCGTCTCTCTTTTCGTCCCCAATATTGTTGTTAAGTTTCTCGGTAAGCTCATTTCCGCTCTCCTCGTTAGCTTGACTTTTCTTCGGTACACTCTGTAATCATTCTACTGTTTAGCATTAGGTATGTTCTGTAACTCTTCCTCGACCTTACTGAGGATAGCAATGTTACGAGAGAATCTTATTGATAACCTTTCTCCCCTAATGTTACTCTCACTCTTAACATTTTGTTTTATTTCGCCATTATTTCTTTGATCTATAGATTCAACAGTAGGGGCGAAAGACTACATCCCTGTCGTACACTCTTTTTAATCCCAGCACTTCTTTCTTGATCTTCGAGTCTTATTGTTCCCTCTTGATTCTTGTACATGTTGTATATTATCCATCACTTCCTGTAGCTTACTCCTATTTTACTCGGTGTTTCGAACACATGTTCCATTTCACACTGTCGAATGCTTTTTCCAGGTCGACAAATCCTGTAAATGTCTTTATTTTTCTTAAGTCACAACAGCAGAACTATAGCTCTGGTGCTCTTACCATTCCTAAAGAGAAACTAATCGTCATCTAAAGGATCCTCAATTTCCCAAACAACTCACAGTGCACAATAATTCTAAAATGAAGCCATTCACAATATACAGGGCTAAGCCGAATTTTACCAACAAAATTTTGGACCAATTAGAAAAAAATACAGTCAAGTTCGCACAGCATCTCATTTACTAAACGATCTGTTTCGGCACGTTTAAACGACCGTCTTCAGATTATGAGCACCATCGGGCTGGAGCTTGCGACGTGGTGAACACCAGTGTGTTGCCTCAGCGGTAACTGCTTACAACTGTGACAACACACTACTGTTCACCACGTCGCCAGCTTCATCCAGATGGTGCTCACAATCTGAAGACGGCAGTTTAAACGTGCGGAAACCCATCATTTAATAAATGAGATGTTGTGCGAACTTCACTGTATTGTTTTTTCTAGTTGATCATCAAGAACAGATCGCTGTCACCTAATTACCATGTTGATTAAAATTACAAAACTTTAGGAGGTTGTGCAGGGATATTTTCTAAGTATAAGGGATCCGTGACCCCCAATGGCTCGTTAGAGAATTTCACTTCATTTCATGTACCCATTTATCTGTCTAATTGTACTACACTGAAATTATCCGCACAGCAAATGGAATTGAAGCCAGTATGCATCACGTGTCTCGTCTGGAAAAGAACCTCTTACATTTACTTATGGTATTTGCTGGTGCTGACACCAGTAATGCTCTACTATTTGCCCTCTATTTTGCCTTCAGCACAGATCGGGTCTACCTCCGTTTTGTTTTATGCAGCAATGCCAGTTGCACGTTAACAGTAATAGACAGCCATATGAAGAGTTGGCCGATATGCGCTTCGTGAACGGGTTCACTAAAGCAATGGAAAAGCTGTGCAGAGACGTTATACCGAGCTGTTGCTGCACCGACGGCAATAGCAGTGCTTTTGTTTCTTCTGAGGGTCGTTGAATTATTCTGTATTTTGATGATTGCAAAAAACTGTTATTTTCCTCTTGTGACAGTGTTTCTACAGGAACAAAAATATTTGTGATAACGAAATGAGTGAATTATAATTGGACTAACGTTCTGTACTGAAACACAAGTGATTGCTGGTCTTTTTTAACAAAGCATTGGGAAAATATTCTTAAATGATTGTTCTAATCTTGTCGATTTAGTTCGGTCTCACCTTGCATGTACACTGAGGTGACAAAAAGTCATGGGACAGTGATACGCACATATACAGATGGCAACAGTATTGCGTATACAAAGTATAAAAGGGCAGTACATTGGGGGAGCTGTCATTTGTACTCAGGTTATTCTTGTGAAAATGTTCGCGACGTGTATTATGGCCACACGACGGCAATTAACATACTTTGAACGCTAAATGGTAGTTGGAGCTAGAAGCATGGGACACTCTGTTTCGGAAATCATCAGGGAATTCTGTATTCCGGGATCCACAAGATCCACAATGACAAGAGTCATTCGCTCTCGACACGGAAAACGCAGTGGCCGACAGCTCTCAGCTAGCAATCGAGAGCAGTAGCATTTGCGTAGAGTGGTCAGACAAGCAAAACTACGTAAAGTAATCGAAGAAATTAATGTAGTACGTACGGCGAACGTATCCATCAAGACAGCGCGGCGAAATTGGCGTTGAGGCACTATGTCAGCAAACGACTGACGCGAGTGCCTTTGTTAACAGCATATCCCCTGCAGCGTCTCTGCTAGGCTCGTGACCATAACTGTTGTATCTTAGACGACTGGAAAACCGTAGCCTGGTCAGATGAATCCCAATTGCAGTTGATAAGAGCTTATGCTAGGGTTCGAATGAGGCGCAGAGCCCCGAAGCTGAGGACCCAAGTTGTCAACAAATCGCTTTGGAAGCTGGTGGCGGCACCGCAGTTGTGTAGCTTGTGTTTACATCGAAGGGACTCGGTCCTCTGGTCCAACTGAACCGATCAGTGTATGGAAATGGTTATGTTCGATTACTAGGAGATCATTGCAGCCATTTACGGACTTCAGTTTTTCCAAACAACGATGCTAGGCAATTTAACAATGTAACATGTCACGAGGCCCAATTGTTCGTGACTGGTTTGAAGAACATTCTGGACAATTCGAGCGAATGATTTAGCTAGCTTGATCACCCGGCATGAGTGCCTCAAACATGTATGGGATATAGCCGAGTGGTCAGTTCGTAGCCAAAATCCGACAAATGGTTCAAATGGCTCTGAGCAGTATGGGACTCAACATCTGAGGTCATCAGTCCCCTAGACTTAGAACTACTTAAACCTAACTAACCTAAGGACACCACACACTTCCATGCCCGAGGCAGGATTCGAACTTGCGACCGTAGCAGCAGCGCGGTTCCGGACTGAAGCGCCTAGAACCGATCGGTCACAGCGGCCGGCTACAAAATCCGACACCGTGAACACTTTCGCAGTTGTGGACAGCTACAGAGGCAACATGGCTCAGTATTTCACACATGGCTCAGTATTTCAGCAGAGGGCTTCGAACGAGTTGTTGCCTGCCCAAAGGATGTCCGACATCATATTACGAGCTACCCCATGACTTTCGTCACCTCATTGTATGCATGTGGCTTATACAGCTGAGTAACATAAAGTGTCATTTAGGCATGTCACACAGAAACACGTTGATTTTCACGTGGTATTATTTATTTGACAAAGAGAAGAGTAACCTACGGTTTGTTCTGTTATAAGAAACTATCCTGTTGTCTGGATTATAAGCAGCAGCTGGTAAAAACGACACTAACTGTTCACTAGCAGCGTGAAAAATCTCACTGGATCGGACTTTAGGCGCAATGTGTCAGAATTTTTGTGCTCATTTGGTGGACTGAGTTCTGCTCAAGACGAAGCCCTGAAGCCTATAATTAATTATGAATATATCTGTACCTACCTGTAGGCAGTTTTTGGGATTTCCTTTCGTGAATGACATCATTTCAGTTATTTTTGAATCACCTTGAACCATTTAATTTTAGAATTACGTCCGGTCGCTGTGGCCGAGCGGTTTAGGCGCTTCAGTCCGGAACTGCGCTGCTGCTACGGGTGCAGGTTCGAATCCTGCCTCGGGCATGGATGTGAGTGCTTTCCTTAGGTTGGACAGGTTTAAGTAGTTCTAAGTCAAGGGAACTGATGACCTCAGATGTTAAGTCCCATAGTGCCTTAGAGCCATATGAACCATTTAGAATTACGATGACGTACGAGGTAACTCGAAACAGGTGAGAAAAACACGAATGAGGTAGCAGAAAGATCTCATTCGGAACACTCTTACTTATTGCTTTACTAAGACGGTCTCGTTGTTGGTTAGCTCACGAATCTGCATCTATGATTTTAATAGAAGGCCCTTAACTACTCTATACTGTTTCTGTAAACAGTGTCTTATTGCTCTGAGTTACTAGCGGTGTATGATTCGCCATTTTTAATGATTATTATTATTATGGGTCACAAGTAGTTACGTTCGCGTACAAGACGTCGCTTGTTTCGTTCATAAATATATGTCTGAGTGATGCTAAATGTTATTATTTTTATGTTATTAACTTCTCAAATATCCTCAAATCGTGAGCTACTCCCAAAATTTTTGTAAATGAATTAGTGAATTTACTGATAGGACTTTTGTTGCCTGTACCTGTGGCCATTTACAGAACTCAAATTAATAATCAGATTAATTAATTTAACATGATTGAACCTTAAATTGCTGGTGTACCCATGTAACACCACAATAAAATAAAAACAGTTGAGGGAGTATGAATGAGAACAGCGGCGTATTTAAATTTAAAAAAATCATGAAAACTTTAGTTCAAAAATGGTTCAAATGGCTCTGAGCACTATGGGACTTAACATCTATGGTCATCAGTCCCCTAGAACTTAGAACTACTTAAACCTAACTAACCTAAGGACAGCACACAACACCCAGCCATCACGAGGCAGAGAAAGTCCCTGACCCCGCCGGGAATCGAACCCGGGAACCCGGGCGTGGGAAGCGTGAACGCTACCGCACGACCACGAGATGCGGGCAAAACTTTAGTTAATCCACCCAGTTACAATTAGCTGATAATTCCTACACAAAAATGACAAACACAAATCAGAAAAAGAATGGTGTTCTATTGGCAAAGCATACATTGGGGTGGAAGCTATACAAATTCTCCCCTGAATTAATTCCCTTTACAACGCTATCTGACTCTGTTGACATGGATTCACAGTGAGGCCCTATTATAATCAAACGGAATCCACTACGAACAAGAATATCACAAACTATGGCATACCTGAGAACAGGGGGCTGTGATTGTCATTTATCAATCGTACGCCGGTGTAGCAGTACTTCGCTCTTTCACCTTGATTCAGTTGGCAACACGAAATGGCGCTGTGGGCCAGGAGCGGTGCGCTGCGTCTGCTGCAGTGTTCTGTCACGTCCACGAAAATTTTCAGACTACGCTGTTTGGAATTATGATCATCAGAACGCGGGGAACTTCCCTATCATAGCCCTGAAATCCCGGAAGATTACAGTGTGAGCTACACCCGTTCACTGGTATGCCCAAACCAGATAGACTCACAGACACGTCGGTGAATGCTGCAATTTTCCAACGTCAGTCGGTCGACGCAGGGCCAGTAAGTTAATCTTCGTCACACACAATGTGTCCACGATGATATGCAGTTCCACTGTCGGTACAGTTGGAAACTGCCACTGGCTTTTAGTCCAACACAAGATGCGGACCACAACTCTTACCCAATGAGGAAAGATCTGAAGTTCTCCACCAGGGGAGAAGAAGAAGACGAAGTACGCCAAGAATCACAAACAATTTCCACCAAGCGGGAGCCGAATTAGCAAAAACGACGCTGCCCACACATAGCAAAAACCAATCGAGCTCATTGAATCTTCGCTCTTGAGTGTTCTGTTGGCCAGGTAGCAAATCCAGACATAACACCAGTTTGCATATCCTAAGAGGAGACAACCGGTGACTCTAAATCTCTCCTATCTGAAAAAAGAAAATTTTAGACGAGGGAGGAATCGTTCGCACTGCAGGCCAAGCTATGTTTTAGGGAAAAAAAAGCCTACCTAGATGGAACCACAGTCCCTCATTTACGGAGGGATCTAACTTTCCAGGCTGACCATTTCCAATTTCTGAAAGAAGGCTGTTAAACTTCGCAGACAGACGTGCCCGACAAATATATGTTTTTGTCACTCGCCAAAAGAAACTGGTGACTTCCTGGCGTCAGGCGGAGTTAACAGTCTTGCCTCCATTAAACATGTACACCAGCCACTCTGTTCATATTGTCTCCCGGCTTCTAACGTGAGAACGCACAGAGTTGTATGAAGTTCCCAACATTTGCATAAAGGCTCATTTTGCAGCAGTCGCTCTTACATGGCTTCCTCTACACACTTTCCGCCAACTGCCCGCCTTCCAACTGACTACCGCCTGACCCAGGTAAAATGTTTTGCGAACTGCCGCACTTCTGGCCATACCTAAGTAGACCGAGGAGAGGCTTCGGTCAGAAGTCCTTCTGCTTGTGAACGCTGCTTCCCAGAATAGAGCCTACAGCCCGGTCACTGCAGTCCCTCTTACTGTTCTCCGTACCCTCCACTCAACCCTCAGATGCAAGCTCTCTACACGTTACACATACAGTTACAAGAACACAAGGTGCGACATTGACGCGAATAAGACGATGACACGTATATACAAATATACAATAAGTTTCCTTTAATTTACGTCTATGGTCAAAAACTATTTGTTAACAGATTACCGGTTTCGGTTTATAATGACCATCATCAGATCTGTTTAATAAAAACCAAGTCCTTTGTTTTTATGAAACAGATCTGATGATGGTCGTTGTAGACCGAAACCGGTAATCTGCTAACAAAAAGTTTGTGACTATAGACGTAAGTTAAAGGAAACTTACAGTTATATGAACATTCTACACACAGTTTCCTCATGTAAAGTCACAAACCACACGTACCAAATGTAGTACCGGGAAACACCTGCCGGCCGCTATGGCCGAGCGGTTCTAGGCACGTCAGTCCCGAACTGCGTGACTACTACGGTCGCAGGTTCGAATCCTGCCTCGGGCATGGATGTGGATGATGTTCTTAGGTTAGTTAGGTTTAAGTAGTTCTAAGTTCTAGGGGGCTGATGACCTCAGATGTCCCATAGTCCCACAGTCCTCAGAGCCATTTGAACCATTTTTTGAAACACCAAGATAGTGTCCTAGAATATGAACGTTAATATAATTGACAATGTTATTAAAGCGAGAAAGTGGCATGCTACCTTTCACACGTAAGTTATACTCAACGATGTTTTGAAACAATTATCCACTTGTGCTCCAACGAATGGACCTAGCCACTGTAGGATGTTTTGCGTATTTCCATGATACAGGTAGAAGTAAGGGAGTTACAGCCACATCGTAGTGGTTTATGCATAGATGGCGGACTAATGTATGGCTCCTTAAGACAGGCAACAACCTTTACGATAGTGTTACGCTAGTGAGAAGAAAAGGGAAAGAAATGAAAATGAGCGTATGGCACCAGTGGCCGGGAGTTCCCACTCGGGAAGTTCGGCAGCCAAGTGCAGGTCGACAATGGGGATGAAATGATGATGAGGACGGCACAACATCCAGCTCCTGAGGGGAGAAAATCTCCCTCTCCAGCCGGGAATCTAACCCGAGCCCCCATGCGTGGCAATCCAACGCGCTGACTATTCAGTTAATGGGGCGGACGAAGGAAAGGAAAAGAAATTACAGTGCAGTTAATATACAGTAAGAAACTGATAAGCAAACACAGATGAATGAGGACCACTGACCACTAGTAACGAAGCACAGCCCATTCTATCATAATAAACATAGCCTTGCGTCATTAACTCCTGCCCAACTCCATAACTACTGGAGTTCTCCAGCTCTGGATTCATTTGGTCATTAGGATCGATGGCGTTCGTACTGAATCACTCGATACACTCACATTGCAGTTTAGTGACATCCACGTATTAGATGTTCAGAACATCTCGTGAACACACTGCTCGCTATTCACAAAATGACAAAGTAAGTATGACCAGTCGCACATGGGAGTCAATACTGCCCGCCCACCACATCGCTGATAGGGAGACTGAGGGTCTTCCAACAGCAGCACATCTCGCTGTGCTTATCACATATACATCGTTGTCACTGCCGGGTGAGAGGACTCTCCGAGGCGTCTGTTCCTGATCATCGTTGCAGGTGCTTCTGGTCTAGGGCCTATCTGTCCGGTTGAGCCGGAATCAGCCGACTACGCGGACTCTCACAGCGCGGTACATCCCGATGGGTCACGATGGGTTATCATCTTCTTCCGAGTGGGATTGGGGACGCTCTAACACAGTTTGGGGCCATAATCTCACCCTACAGTCTTGCCTCACACACGGTAGTTCAAATGGTTCAAATGGCTCTGAGCACTATGTGACTTAACATCTGAGGTCATCAGTCCCCTAGAACTTAGAACTACTTTAACGTAACTAACCTAAGGACATAACACAGATCCATGCCCGAGGCATGATTCGAACCTGCGACCGTAGCAGCATCGCGGTTCCGGACTGAAGCGCCTAGAACCGCTCGGCCACAGCCGCCGGCCACACACGGTAGTCCTCAAAATTTCGCTGCACTGCTGGTGCAAGGGCCTTGGCTACCAACACAGCCGACAATCCTGACAATGCAAAGGTATCTCCGCTCGGCACCCCTACAGTAGGGGTCTCAGTCTGCATGACTGACTGATCAGGCATTGTAATATTATTTTTATTTGATGAATAACGGCTCCGTGTTAAAAACTTCTTTATTTTACTGCGAAACCGTTATCCGCTTTCATTGTGAAGCCATTTTCTAGTGGACTACTGTACTGTGACGAAACAAACCAGAATGTTCATCTAGAAGATGAGTCCAATATAAAGCCCAAACCAATTTGTTGGGGAAGATACAAGTGCAGCCAAATACAGTGTATATTTGTGTGTGTACCTGATATTGTACATTATGGGAATGGCTTCACAATACCACCATGCAGTGCACTGTAAGTTCCCAAAACGTAACAACATATCCGTTTGATAAATGTTTCGTTTCCGATAACTATATTTTCGTCATTTTGCCAGCGCCATTACCACAGGATCTAGCTACACTTATTATGCGATACAATGTTCCTGTAACACCTCCATCTGATGTCGAGCCTGCAATGCCTCGAAAACTAGTTAATGGTACCGTAACTTGCACATAAAACCCAAAAAAAGCGAATGGTTGATGTCTAGATAAATAGCCAACATACAGACTTTTGTAGCTACTGCAGCGGTTATTCATGAAAGGAACACATCAGACCAATCTTCTTTCTACAGACCAGATCTACACCCACATTAACCCACGCCTCTAGGAGGGCCATAGTAAAGCACATATAAAAGTGGTGTTGTTTGTTGGAATTCATTGCCAGGTGCCATTAAGTTGGTTCTCAGAGTTTTATTATTGACTTGACTTGAGTCCGTCCGGATTGGTCTCGGAAGACTCAACGGTATTGTCCGACCGCCGTGTCATCCTTAGCCTATAGGCGGCACTGGGTGTGGATGTGGAGGGACGTAAGGTTAGCACACCGCTATCCTGGCCAATGTCAGTTTTTGTGACTGGGACCACTACATTTCGATCAAGTAGTTCCTCAGTTTGCCTCACATGGTCTGAGAGCACCCAGCTTGCCAATAGCACTCGGCAGACCGGACAGTCACCCATCCAAGCGCTATCCAAGACCGACAGTATATAACTTCGGTGATCCGAAGGGAACCTATGTTAGCGCTACGGCAAGACCGTTGGCAGCGTAATTATTATTATTGTTATTGCTGTTATTTGTAGCGGTCCCAAGTGACTTAAGGGTGATTTACAATGAAACTCGCGTCCATGCTGTTTCTACAGCGTGAAGATACATCTTTAGGGGACAGATCAATGAATGAATATCCTTACAACCACTCTGACGTGTAACTGAACTTGTGACGCACCAGGTAAACTGCGAATTTGTGAGCAGAAGCTGCACAGGTTCTCACCAGTAAAGCGTAATGCTCATTTCGTTCAGGATTAGAAAATTGATCGATTACATAGTCGCTAAAAATGATTTCAATTTGTTTTACAATTGTTAGCAGCCCTGCAACAGAGTAAATGAATTCTTTTCTCTTTTCGTCATATTTACATGAAAAATATACCGCGACGTCGTTCATACTGCGGGGCTCTGCACTGCCGTACTGCAGTTGCCCTAGCTGCGGCCGTGGATCAAGGCACTGGAGAGTTATAACGGTATCGCAATGTAGCGGAGAGCGCGCTGCAGGCGTCTGAGGCGCAGGTGCGGCTGCAGACCTGCGCAGTCACCCCCTTCCACTGCCTCCCCCGCCCTCACCCCTCCAGTTTAATTAGGGGGGATGCGAGCCGGCCACAATTACGACGCGCCACGGCGGCGCCGCAAACGCTGGGCCGCCCAGCCGCCCGCGCTGCCGGTCTGAAGCACGCGGGACTCGCAACGCGCCAGCTGCGAGAACGCACACTGCAGCCACGCGGCCCGCACACTCCAGTACAGCCAGTCCCAGACTGGCGCCAGAAACTCTGAATGGGAACGGCAAGCAGTAGCAAAGTAACATTCCCATGTCTTTGTACAACCCCACGACCGTCCCTGACGGACATTAGAATAAAAGCCTTGAACGCGGTTGCGTGGTCAGCGACCGTTTACAAAGTAAAATTAACGGCATTAGCAGCCCTCCGTCGATAAAAAGGAGTCTTTTGACACAGATTTCGGCACTGCCGTGAGTGCCTTCGTCAGGACTAAAACTCTCAAAGTGGCATGTCACGTGTTGTTGTTGTTGTGGTCTTCAGTCCTGAGACTCGTTTGATGCAGCTCTCCATGCTACTCTACCCTGTGCAAGCTTCTTCATCTCCCAGTACCTACTGCAGCCTACATCCTTCTGAATCTGCTTAGTGTATTCATCTCTTGGTCTCCCTCTACCACCGAGCGAGGTGGCGCAGTGGTTAGACACTGGACTCGCATTCGGGAGGACGACGGTTCAATCCCGCGTCCGGCCATCCTGATTTAGGTTTTCCGTGATTTCCCTAAATCGCTCCTGGCAAATGCCGGGATGGTTCCTTTGAAAGGGCACGGCCGACTTCCTTCCCCATCCTTCCCTAATCCGATGAGACTAATGACCACGCTGTCTGGTCTCCTTCCCCAAAACAGCCCAACTCTCCGTCTACGATTTTTACCCTCCACGCTGCCCTCCAATACAAAATTGATGATCCCTCGATGTCTCAGAACATGTCCTACCAACCGATTCCTTCTTCTAGTCAAGTTGTGCCACAAGCTCCTCTTCTCCCCAATTCTATTCAATACCTCCTCATTTGTTATGTGATCTACCCATCTAATCTTCAGCACCACATTTCGAAAGCTTCTATTCTCTTCTTGTCCAAACTATTTATCGTCCATGTTTCACTTCCATACATGGCTACGCTCCATACAAATACTTTCAGAAATGACTTCCTGACACTTAAATCTATACTCGATGTTAACAAATTTCTCTTCTTCAGAAACGATTTCCTTTCCATTGCCAGTATACATTTTATATCCTCTCTACTTCGACCATCATCAGTTATTTTGCTCCCCAAATAGCAAAACTCCTTTACTACTTTAAGTGTCTCATTTCCTAATCTAATTCCCTCAGTATCACCCGACTTAATTCGACTACATTCCATTATCCTCGTTTTGCTTTTGTTGATGTTCATCTTATACCCTCCTTTCAAGACACTGTCCATTCCGTTCAACTGCTCTTCCAAGTCATTTGCTGTCTCTGACAGAATTACAATGTCATCGGCGAACCTCAAGGTTTTTAATTCTTCTCCATGGATTTTAAAACCTACTCCGAACTTTTCTTTTGTTTCCTTTATTGCTTGCTCAATATACAGATTGAATAACATCGGGGATAGGCTACAACCCTGTCTCACTCCCTTCCCAACCACTGCTTCCCTTTCATACTCTTCGACTCTAATAACTGCCATCTGGTTTCTGTACAAATTGTAAATAGCCTTTCGCTCCCTGTATTTTACCCCTGCCACCTTCAGAATTTGAAAAAGTGTATTCCAATCAACATTGTCAAAAGCTTTCTCTAAGTCTACAAATGCTAGAAACGTAGGTTTGCCTTTCCTTAATCTTTCTTCTAAGATAAATCGTAGGGTCAATATTGCCTCACGTGTTCCAACATTTCTACTGAATCCAAACTGTTCTTCCCCGAGGTCGGCTTCTACCAGTTTTTCCATTCGTCTGTAAAGAATTCGCGTTAGTATTTTGCAGCTGTGACTAATTAAACTGATAGTTCGGTAATTTTCACATCTGTCAACAACTGCTTTCTTTGGGATTGGAATTATTATATTATTCTTGAAGTCTGAGGGTATTTCCCCTGTCTCATAAATCTTACTCACCAGATGGTAGAGTTTTGTCAGGAGTGGCTCCCCCAAGGCTGTCAGTAGTTCTAATGGAATGTTGTCTACTCCCAGGGCCTTGTTTCGACTCAAGTCCTTCAGTGCTCATGTCACGAATTAAACTAAGACTCAAGCAATAAAGCTTTACTGCTTGATTTTTAGTTTAATATGTGACATTGTTGTTGTTGTGGTCTTCAGTCCTGAGACTGGTTTGATGCAGCTCTCCATGCTACTCTATCCTGTGCAAGCTTTTTCATCTCCCAGTACCTACTGCAACCTACATCCTTCTGAATCTGCTTAGTGTATTCATCTCTTGGTCTCCCTCTACGATTTTTACCCTCCACGCTGCCCTCCAATACTAAATTGGTGATCCCTTGATGCCTCAGAACATGTCCTACCAACCGATCCCTTCTTCTGGTCAAGTTGTGCCACAAACTTCTCTTCTCCCCAATCCTATTCAATACCTCCTCATTAGTTATGTGATCTACCCATCTAATCTTCAGCATTCTTCTGTAGCACCACATTTCGAAAGCTTCTATTCTCTTCTTGTCCAAACTATTTATCGTCCATGTTTCACTTCCATACATGGCTACACTCCATACGAATACTTTCAGAAATGACTTCCTGACACTTAAATCAATACTGGATGTTAACAAATTTCTCTTCTTCAGAAACGCTTTCCTTGCCATTGCCAGCCTACATTTTATATCCTCTCTACTTCGACCATCATCAGTTATTTTGCTCCCCAAATAGCAAAACTCCTTTACTACTTTAAGTGCCTCATTTCCTAATCTAATTCCCTCAGCATCACCCGACTTAATAAGACTACATTCCATTATCCTTGTTTTGCTTTTGTTGATGTTCATCTTATATCCTCCTTTCAAGACACTGTCCATTCCATTCAACTGCTCTTCCAAGTCCTTGGCTGTCTCTGACAGAATTACAATGTCATCGGCGAACCTCAAAGTTTTTATTTCTTCTCCATGAATTTTAATACCTACTCCGAATTTTTCTTTTGTTTCCTTTACTGCTTGCTCAATATACAGATTGAACAACATCGGGGAGAGGCTACAACCCTGTCTTACTCCCTTCCCAACCACTGCTTCCCTTTCATGTCCCTCGACTCTTATAACTGCCATCTGGTTTCTGTACAAATTGTAAATAGCCTTTCGCTCCCTGTATTTTACCCCTGCCACCTTTAGAATTCGAAAGAGAGTATTCCAGTCAACATTGTCAAAAGCTTTCTCTAAGTCTACAAATGCTAGAAACGTAGGTTTGCCTTTCCTTAATCTTTCTTCTAAGATAAGTCGTAAGGTCAGTATTGCCTCACGTGTTCCAGTGTTTCTACGGAATCCAAACTGATCTTCCCCGAGGTTGGCTTCTACTAGTTTTTCCATTCGTCTGTAAAGAATTCGTGTTAGTATTTTGCAGCTGTGACTTATTAAGCTGATAGTTCGGTAATTTTCACATCTGTCAACACCTGCTTTCTTTGGGATTGGAATTATTATATTCTTCTTGAAGTCTGAGGGTATTTCGCCTGTTTCATACATCTTGCTCACCAGATGGTAGAGTTTTGTCAGGACTGGCTCTCCCATGGCCGTCAGTAGTTCCAATGGAATATTGTCTACTCCGGGGGCCTTGTTTCGACTCAGGTCTTTCAGTGCTCTGTCAAACTCTTCACGCAGTATCATATCTCCCATTTCATCTTCATCTACATCCTCTTCCATTTCCATAATATTGTCCTCAAGTACATCGCCCTTGTATAGACACTCTATATACTCCTTCCACCTTTCTGCTTTCCCTTCTTTGCTTAGAACTGGGTTTCCATCTGAGCTCTTGATATTCATACAAGTCGTTCTCTTATCTCCAAAGGTCTCTTTAATTTTCCTGTAGGCGGTATCTATCTTACCCCTAGTGAGATAGGCCTCTACATCCTTACATTTGTCCTCTAGCCATCCCTGCTTAGCCATTTTGCACTTCCTGTCGATCTCATTTTTGAGACGTTTGTATTCCTTTTTGCCTGTTTCACTTACTGCATTTTTATATTTTCTCCTTTCATCAATTAAATTCAATATTTCTTCTGTTACCCAAGGATTTCTACTAGCCCTCGTCTTTTTACCTACTTGATCCTCTGCTGCCTTCACTACTTCATCCCTCAAAGCTACCCATTCTTCTTCTACTGTATTTATTTCCCCCATTCCTGTCAATTGCTCCCTTATGCTCTCCCTGAATCTCTGTACAACCTCCGGTTCTTTTAGTTTATCCAGGTCCCATCTCCTTAAATTCCCACCTTTTTGCAGTTTCTTCAGTTTTAATCTACAGGTCATAACCAATAGATTGTGGTCAGAGTCCACATCTGCCCCTGGAAATGTCTTACAATTTAAAACCTGGTTCCTAAATCTCTGTCTTACCATTATATAATCTATCTGATACCTTTTAGTATCTCCAGGGTTCTTCCACGTATACAACCTTCTTTCATGATTCTTAAACCAAGTGTTAGTTATGATTATGTTGTGCTCTGTGCAAAATTCTACCAGGCGGCTTCCTCTTTCATTTCTGTCCCCCAATCCGTATTCACCTACTATGTTTCCTTCTCTCCCTTTTCCTACACTCGAATTCCAGTCACCCATGACTATTAAATTTTCGTCTCCCTTCACAATCTGAATAATTTCTTTTATTTCATCATACATTTCTTCAATTTCTTCGTCATCTGCAGAGCCAGTGACATGCCAGTATGAAATTTTTATTTCTGATGAAGGCACTCATAGTAATGCCGAAATCTTGGTCAAAAGACTCCTTTTTTTGCGGTCGAGGGCTGCTATTGCTGTTAATTTGATAGCAAAATTGATACATAGTTTTAACGAGAGCAGGCATTGTTCACAGGGAAAACAGCGACCATTGAAATTAAGTTTCCTAGGACAGCCGCAAGTCGCACTTAGTACGTTTTACTGACCGATTTCTCTTATTTCGACAAGTGCGTCATCAGAAACTCTGGAATTTACAGTTTAATGTATAGTAGCTGGCTGATAACATTGCAAATGTCCGACATTGTTTTATTAAATTTATTTCTGGCTGACGTGGGAAATTTAATATATAGGATATTTGAACATGAATATTCAATACTTTAGGAGAGGGTAATATAGTATAAATCGGATTAAACATTCCGTATAATATATTTCCGATTTTATTAGTTAAAAATATACACATGTTCGAATATACAAACAAGTACATATGGCATGAAACATAGAAGAGAAAACTTCAAACGCCAAGATTGCTAATTATAATATTGTATTATTCTCAAAGAATCAAGTTTGCAAGATCACTCGTAAATCCATTTATTAATTACAGGTTTCGACGGATCTGGGCTCTTATCATCGGATCTGAAATTTTAACGGTCACAGGTTCGAATCCTGCCTCGGGCATGGATGTGTGTGATGTCCTTAGGTTAGTTAGGTTTAAGTAGTTCTAAGTTCTAGGGGACTGATGACCTCAGATGTTAAGTCTCATAGTGCTCAGAGCCATTTGAACCACTTTTTGAACAGCCACACAGCGGATTGAATAGAAAATATAGTAAGCTCGTGGTGTAAATTCGATATGGTGTCTGATATCTATTTAAGATTATATCAGTTACCAAAATCATGAAATATGTGTTCTATGTGGCAATGGAAATGACCCTTCTTACATAATCATTCTGTGACAAACTATTACGTTTACATAAGAGTAATCATCGCACCACACAAACTAAAAAATCTGCATGCAAATGATGTGTTGAGGTCTATGTACGAGCATGTCATTGAAGAAAGATTATTAGGTTGAAGTGCACCCACACCGCAGATTGAATACAAGGTATTGTGGAGATCGTGGTACAAATTCGATATGGTGCCTGATATCCACTCAAGATTACATCTATGACCAGTCACTGAGATATATGTAAGGTATAGGAATGAAGACAGCCCTTCTTACATAATCATTCTATGACAAACATGTTTACATAAAAGTAACCATCACATCACATAAAATAAAATACAAAAAAGCTATATGCAAATGATGTGGTGATCGAGGTTGCATATAAGCATATCCTTTTAAGAAATATTGGTAACGCCAGAATAATATGGTGCACAAGCACCAAGCTTACATTACAGAAATCGTAGATGTGTTCGTATGTTCTACATTCTCCCATTCAATAAAAGACTGACAGAATGTTGTAGACGTCAAAGTTAAAATGTGAGTCGTTGCTCGAGGTTTACACTTGTCACAGTGTTCGAAGTTTAGTTAAAAGCAGGCCCAACAGTAGGTACATCAAGAAACCAAGCCTGTAATTGTACTAGCTGCGCGGCATTTGTGCACCGCCGCCGTCAGTGTCAGCCAGTTTGCCGTGGCATACGGAGCTCCATCGCAGTCTTTAACACTGGTAGCATGCCGCGACAGCGTGGACGTGAACCGTATGCGCAGTTGACGGACTTTGAGCGACGGCGTATAGTGGGCATGCGGGAGGCCGGGTGGACGAACCGCCGAATTGCTCAACACGTGGGGCGTGAGGTCTCCACAGTACATCGATGTTGTCGCCAGTGGTCGGCGGAAGGTGAACATGCCCGTCGACCTGGGACCGGACCGCAGCGACGCACGGATGCACGCCAAGACCGTAGGATCCTACGCAGTGCCGTAGGGGACCGCACCGCCACTTCCCAGCAAATTAGGGACACTGTTGCTCCTGGGGTATCGGCGAGGGCCATTCGCAACCGTCTCCATGAAGCTGGGCTACGGTCCCGCACACCGTTAGGTCGTCTTCCGCTCACGCCCCAACATCGTGCAGCCCGCCTCCAGTGGTGTCGCGACAGGCGTGAATGGAGGGACGAATGGAGACGTGTCGTCTTCAGCGATGAGAGTCGCTTCTGCCTTGGTGCCAATGATGGTCGTATGCGTGTTTGGCGCCGTGCAGGTGAGCGCCACAATCAGGACTGCATACGACCGAGGCACACAGGGCCAACACCCGGCATCATGGTGTGGGGAGCGATCTCCTACACTGGCCGTACACCACTGGTGATCGTCGAGGGGACACTGAATAGTGCACGGTACATCCAAACCGTCATCGAACCCATCGTTCTACCATTCCTAGACCGGCAAGGGAACTTGCTGTTCCAACAGGACAATGCACGTCGGCATGTATCCCGTGCCACCCAACGTGCTCTAGAAGGTGTAAGTCAACTACCCTGGCCAGCAAGATCTCCGGATCTGTCCCCCATTGAGCATGTTTGGGACTGGATGAAGCGTCGTCTCACGCGGTCTGCACGTCCAGCACGAACGCTGGTCCAACTGAGGCGCCAGGTGGAAATGGCATGGCAAGCCGTTCCACAGGACTACATCCAGCATCTCTACGATCGTCTCCATGGGAGAATAGCAGCCTGCATTGCTGCGAAAGGTGGATATACACTGTACTAGTGCCGACATTGTGCATGCTCTGTTGCCTGTGTCTATGTGCCTGTGGTTCTGTCAGTGTGATCATGTGATGTATCTGACCCCAGGAATGTGTCAATAAAGTTTCCCCTTCCTGGGACAATGAATTCACGGTGTTCTTATTTCAATTTCCAGGAGTGTATAAATGAACTAAGATAATACGTGGGAATGGCACAGTGTTTCAGGTCTACATAAGAGCATGTCCACTCACATCAAGAAATCAAACATGTTTTAGTAATGAATGAAAACAGTGCACACATTATTATGCTTACGTTATTACTTCTTAATGCATAAAACACAAATTTTAAAAAGATCCCAAATGCAACTGTTGCTGTGGTTGAGATCTACATAATGGCCACCACCCTCACGAAGATGTAGGTAAGGTTAGACTGATGAGTTGCGATGCTTATAAAAGGCAGTCGTAATAATTTTTTGTATAGTACATGCTCTCTGACGAAAAGATTGATGTGTACTGCAGAACTTGAGGTTTAAGTATGGTATACAGCTGAAGGTTTATGTCTGTTATAGTATTCAAGTTTTGGTTTAGGTAGACACAAGGTATATCTATAAATCAGAGTTGCAATGGTAAAAAATCACAATACTGTTTACATAATAACTTCCTAATACATGAATGATAAGATCTATATCTACTGATGTGGTGCTGTTGAGTGCTCGAGATTTAGTTCAAAGTAGACCCAACAGTAGATGCATGAATGTAGACAGACGTGTTACAGTAAATTCATAATTACACCCACAACATATTAAATGAAATAGAATTCACTGATGGAAATAGCGTGGTGCTTGGGTTATTCGTAAAAGCATGTACACTCAGTTTGTCATAGAATGATTATGTAAGAAGATTCGTCGTCATTGCATATTGCACTTATATTTAAATGATGTGGTTTACAGATGTAATCTTGAGTAGACATTAGGCATCATATCGAATTTACACTACGAGCTCCCAATATCTTGCATCCAAATTCGCTGTGATGCTGTTATTTCTGCATACAGTTACCATGGTGACCGATTCCTGCCAGCTGGTGTCGATGCGTATACTATGAATATGTAAATAGTCTGAACTATATTTTTATCATAAGTTTACATTTTAAATACTGTCACTGTATATTTTCAAACTAAAATTCTTCGTATATTTGTAATTTAGAATTTTTGTAATTCTTCCAAAAGTAATTTGAATGAGACTGGAGTGAAGAAGAAAGAAATTACGTTGTGAAACATGTAGTTTGAAATTTCTGCGAGTATATGTCGATGATCGTGTACCGCAATGTAAATAACGTACCGCAATGTAAATATCGTCTTCGACTGGCCAAACAACAGGGAAACTGGGCAGTAACAGACTGGAGGCGTGTAGTGCGATCAGACGAGTCACAATTTTGCTTCTTTTCAAAAGCAAACGACATCAAATAATTGTACCATGACTAGGTGCATAAATTCAAATTACAGCTAACGTAAACCATGATCTTTATTCTATCATTCTCTGTGAGCAGGTATTGTCTTATCTCCCAAATAATATAATGTTGTATAAATTATTGTCCCCTAAGATGTGTAAAGGTCACAGCGTTCAACATGTACGTACCAGATAGTCATAGCTATGTCTAGAGCCTTAAGGAATTTAATGAAAGATGTGTTGGAAAAGCACAATACACTGTATTTCGCAGAACCATGGTCAGTTTTGACCTGTTTGGTCGTTATCAGGTGCGACTGCTAATAATCAGGAAGGATTAGTATATCATCAAACTTTAGCAACTCTAAATTCAGCCAGTTGCACAAATGAAATTTTATGTTTTTCATCAGTTTCACGTATCTCGTGCCCTTCTTCCGAATTCTAATATTCTGAAGAAGTGCACTTTTTTTTAGTCATCACTCCTCTAACTGGTTTGAGACGGCCAAACACGAGTTCCTCTCGTGTGCCAATCTCTTCTTCTCAGAATAACACTAGCAACCTACGTTCTCAATTCTTTGCTGGATGTATTCCATCCTCTGTCTTCCTGTACAATTTCTGCCCTCTACAGTGGCCTTTAGTACCGTGGAAGTCATTTCCTGATGGCTTAACCGATGTCCTATCATCCTGTCCCTTTCACATATTCCTTGCCTCTCCGATTCTGCGCAGAATCTCCTCATTCCTTATCAGTCCACCTAATTTTCGACATTCCTCTGTAGCACCACAACTCAAATGCTTCAGTTCTCTTCTGTTCCAGTTTTCCCACAGTCCATGTTTGACTACTATACAATTCTGTGGTCCAAATGTACATTCTCACAAAATTCTTCCTTAAATTAAGGCCTATGTTTGATACTAGTAGACTTTTATTGGCCCTTTTTATCAGTGCTAGTCTACTTTTGATGTCCTCCTTGCTCCGTCCGTCACTGGTTATTTTAGGGGCTAGGTAGCAGAATTTCTGAACTTCATCTACTTCATAACTATCAGTCTTGATGTTAAGTTTATCGCTGTTCTCACTTCTGCTACCTCTAATTGTTTTCGACGTTCTCCGATTCGCTCTCAATCCATATTCTGTATTCGTCACACTGTTCATTCCATTCAGCAGATCATGTAATTCTTCTTCACTTTTACTCACGATAGCAATGACATCAGCGAATCGCATAAATGACATCCTTTCAACTTCAATTTTAATTCCACTCCTGAACTTCTCTTTTATTTCCATTATTGCTTCTGCGATGTACAGATTGAACAATATGGGCGAAAGACTACATCCCTGTCTTACACGCTTTTTAATCCGAGCACTTCTTTCTTGGTCGTCCACTCTTATTATTCCCTTTTGGCTCTTGAACATATTGTATGTTACTCGTCTCTCCCAACAGCTTACCTCTATTTCTCTCAGAATTTTGAACATCTTGCACCATCTTACATTGTCGAACACTTTTTGCATGTCGACAAATTCTATGAGCATGTCTTGATTTTTCTTTAGCCTTGGTTCCATTATCAACTGCAACGTCAGAATTACCTGTCTCATGCCTTTACCTTTCGTAAAGCCCAACTGGTCATCTAACGCATCTTCCATTTTATTTTCCATTCTTATGTATATTATTGTTGTCAGCAACTACGATGGTGTTAAGCTGATTGTGCGATAATCTCGCACTTGTCAGCTTTTGCAGTCTTCGGAATTGTGTGGATGATATTTTTCCGAAAGTCAGATGGTATGTCGCCAGATTCATACGTTCTACACATCAACGTGAACAGTCGTTTTGTAGCAACTACCCTCGTAATTTTAGAAATTCTGATGGGATGTTATCTATCGCTCCTGCCTCATTTGTTCTTAAGTCCTCCAAGCTCTTTTAAATTCTTCTACCAAAGCAGACAAATTTTCTTCCTCAAAGAGGATTTCAGTGTACTCTTTCCACCTATCCGCTCTGTCCTCTGCATTTAACAGTGGAATGCCTGTTCCACACTGAATGTTTTCTTTTTCGATTTCTTTACATTCCTCATGCAAAGATTTCATCTTAGCTTCCCTGGAATTCCTGTTTATTTCATTCCTCAGTGACTTGTATTTTTGTATTTCTGAATTTCCCTGAACATTTTCTAATGCCTCCTTTCATCGATCAACTCAACTATTTCTTTTGTTACCCATTCTTTCTTCGCAGTTACCTTCTTTGTACCTATGTTTTTCTTTCCAACATCTGTGATTGCCCTTTTCAGAGGTGTCCGTTCCTCTTCAGCTGTACTTGCTGCTGAGCTACTCTTTATTACTGTTTCTATAGCCTTAGAGAACTTAAAGCGTATCTCGTCATTCCTTAGCACTTCCGTATCCCACTTCTTTGCGTGTTGATTCTCCCTGACTAATGTCTTAAATTTCAGTTTAATCTTCATCGCTACTGCATTGTGATCTGAGTCTATATCTGCTCCTGGGTACGCCTTACAAACCAGTATCTGATTTCGAAAACTCTATCTGACCATGATGTATTCTAACTGGATTCTTTCCTTATCACCCTGCCTTTTACAAGTATACCTCCTCCTCTTATATTCTTAATCAGATTATTCTCTATTACTAGCGGAAATTTATTACAGAATTAATCTTTCTCCTCTCTCATTCCTTGTCCCGAGCCCATATTCCCTTGTAACCTTTTCTCCTACTCCTTCCCCTACAACTAGATTCCAGTTTCCTATGACATGACTATTAGATTTTCATCTCCCTCTACATAATGTATTAAGCTTTCAACAACCTTATATGCTTTCTCTATTTCTTCATCTTCAGGTTGTGACGTCAACATGTATACCTGAAATATCGTTGTCGGTGTTGGTTTGCTGTCGGTTCTGATTAAACAACCCTATCGCTGAACTGTTCACGGTAACATACTCTCTGCCCTACGTTCCTATTCATAACGAATCCTACTCCCTTTATACCATTTTCTGCTGCTGCTCGTGTTTCCCCAACTCAGCTGACCAGAAGTCCTTTTCTTCTTTCCATTTCACTTCACTGATCCTCCTTGTGTCTAGGCTGATATACTGCATTTTCTTTTTCAGATTCTCTAGCTTCCCTCCCACGGTCAAGTTTCTAACATTCCATGCGCTGACTCCTAGAATGTTATCCTTTCGTTGGTTATTCAATGTCACTCCCTCTTCGTGGTCCCCTCCAACCGGGCGGTGTGGCCGTGCGGTTCTAGGCGCTTCAGTCTGGAACCGCGTGACCGCTACGGTCGCAGGCTCGAATCCTGCCTCGGGCATGGATGTGTATGATGTCCTTAGGTTAGTTAGGTTTAAGTAGTTCTAAGTTCTAGGCGACTGATGACCACAGAAGTTAAGTCGCATAGTGCTCAGAGCCAGTTGAACCATTTTTTTTTTTTTTTTTTTTGGTCCCCTCCAGGAGATACGAAGCGGGACTACTCCGGAATCATTTACCAATGGCGACATCATCATTTCTCTTTTTCAGTTACAGGCCACATGTCCTCTGGATACACATTATGTGCCCTTAATGCAATGTTTTTCATTGACTTCTGCATCCTCATGCCGTTTACCATTGCTGATTCTTCCGCCTTTAGGGACGGTTTCCCATCCCAAGGAAAAGAGGATGCCCTGAACCTTTGTCCTCTTTCTCGCTCTATTTCACAAGGTCGTTGGCTGAATGAGGCTGACTTGTTATGCCGGAAGTCAGCGGCTGCCAATCGTTATTATCAATCAAAATCTAAACGGTAGCAGGTTTTGAAAAACATTTCGATTACTAATCAAAGACGCTTCCTCTAGACAACTGTGTGCCACTGGTTGCTTACTTTTTCTACACAAAAATTGTTGTACTGATAAACTGTGCGATATACGGATCTACGCTGTCGGAAGCAGTTGTCTTAGATTTATGTATGACGTCGCGTGCCGACATCTTTACATCAGTGTCAGCCAATCAAGTGACCCTGTTGGAAGGCTGTGCATTGAACAAACCTCCCGGGTTCTATCGCGACTGCAGGCTGTAGTTAGCGCCACAGTGTGAGCATCACGCTCTTCGCGGGTGTCCATATAATGGTCACAAAGTGTTAAGTGCGGCTCTGCAGGTAATTAGTGCGTGTAATATCCTAGGGAAGCGGCACAGAATTACCCGTGTGCGAGAACAATGTACGCGCAACACGGCACTCAGCATAAATTATTCACACTGTTCGTGAGAAAGCCAGTGGATATGCACCAGTGGATACATTGTCCATCTCTTTGCGTCGTAAATCACGTGATAATTTCAACGTTGCGAGAGTGCTCGGCACTATCATTTACGTGCTGATTAAGGCTTGTGTGATAATATGGTGAACAACACGGCTGGATATTTCAGTACGAACCAATAACGGATATTGTGCTTCATAATGCAAAGAATCATCGCACTGGAAGTGCAACTGACGGGTAAAATAAAATCTATGATGGATTCTTAAAAAGATTGGTGCCATGCCAAGCAAAATTGCTACGATCTGAACAAAGCTGATGCTACAGTTGTTAACCCATGAGATCGCTCTCTATTACCGCTTGGACAAGAACTGGAACAGGTGTGAAAATGAAAATTCATTGTCTCATGACTGGCTGGAAGCTATTAAAATTAGCGAAATACAGGGTGATTCAAAAATAATACCACAACTTTAAAAATGTGTATTTAATGAAAGAAACATAATATAACCTTCAGTTATACATCATTACAAAGAGTATTAAAAAGGTTTTTTTTCACTCAAAAACAAGTTCAGAGATGTTCAATATGGCCCCCTCCAGACACACGAGGAATATCAACCCGATACTCCAACTCGTTCCACACTCTCTGTAGCATATCAGGCGTAACAGTTTGGATAGCTGCTGTTATTTCTCGTTTCAAATCATTAATGGTGGCTGGGAGAGGTGGCCGAAACACCATATCCTTAACATACCCCCATAAGAAAAAATCGCAGGGGGTAAGATCAGGGCTTCTTGGAGGCCAGTGATGAAGTGCTCTGTCACGGGCTGCCTGGCGGCCGATCCATCGCCTCGGGTAGTTGACGTTCAGGTAGTTACGGACAGATAAGTGCCAATGTGGTGGCGCTCCATCCTGCTGAAATATGAATTGTTGTGCTTCTTGTTCGAGCTGAGGGAACAGCCAATTCTCTAACATCTCCAGATACTGTAGTCCAGTTACAGTAGCACCTTCGAAGAAAAAGGGACCAAAAACTTTGTTGGCTGAAATGGCGAACAAATATACAACTAAATGAAACTTTATAGCTCCCTTAATTCTCCGACAGATAGTGCTTAGCTCTGCCTTTTGTCGTTGCAGAGTTTTAAATTCCTAAAATTGTGGCATTCTTTTTGAATCACCCTGTACTTGTGAATATGTGTAGCGAAATAGGCTCAAGGACATTTAACAGCGGTGACACTATACTGGAAAAGCACAAAACGTGGTATTAAGTGCGTCAAAGTTAAGCCTCCGTAGCCGAGGTTGCTAATGCACGCTTGTGCGATGGCAATCACAGGTAACTCGGCTTCGCATGCTGGTGATGGCAGACGTTCGCTGCCAGACGAAAGGTGGAGGTATGGTGGCGTAATGTTCCTGATCACCAGTCGTTACGTCAAAGTCCTCAATTGAGTTATAAACCTCTCCGCTGTCTCATGACGCTATATCACACCGTAGATGTCGATCCGTCCGTCGGATAGGAACTTTAAGCAGCTGGTTGCACCCTTTCTCTTCTCTCATCGTCAGCCAACACAAACGTAACACTCCAGTGAGCGCAAACTCAACACTACGCCGTACAAGCACCGGTCACAGTCGTCGACACGACGCAGATAAACACTTGACACTTCGTAACAGGCCGGAGGAAGGCAACAGCAAATCACCTTCACTAGGACATTGCCTAGATAGGAAAAATATGATTTCCGCATCTTCTCCCCCGCGCTTATTTTCCAGGTATGGGACTACTGACTGACCATGGATATTCTTAAACCTCTGATAGTGTATCGTACATAAAATAGACAATCGCGACCCCTCACTTAAGTATTTGATTATTCCCATAGTCAAGTTTCGGTTGGGGCATAACTTTATTAGCCTAGTGTGATGCCGTGCTCTGGTACGCCGCAGTACGAGAGGGGGGGGGGGGGGGGGGACAGGGGTGTTGTATTGAGTATCCGTCTGACAGATTTCATTCCAATTGTCTAACAGGGTATAAGGGTAGTCTTGGAAATGAAAACATTTTTAAAAATGAGCCGAACGGTGTGAAATAATAATCATGAATGAGTGTGCATTTACATGCGTATAATTTTGAACAAAATACTTTACAGAGCAATACAATATATAGGTATAAGCGATATTTAGCGTAATAATGTAATCTTCGTATACTTTTTGTTTTTATATCTTTTAAGGTATATAGAAATGTTAGATGATTTAATTACCCTTGAAAATGCTACGTATAATTGTCCATGGGTGAAGATGATATTTGGTAAATACAGTACTGTTCTTTGAAACATTTATTCCTACGACCCGTTCATATTGATAGCAAATCCCGTTTCAATACGTGGCCGTCTTCTTGTAAACTGAAAAGACATGCTTGGATCAGATGGTATCAAGTTTATTCGTAGTATTACAACTGTTTCCCCGGTGTCAATCAACTAAGCATTAACTGTAAAATTATTGACTTTTTTTTAGCCATGCGTGCTTCATTGACCTAGCCCTACTTAGCGTTAAAGTTTCCTATCAGCATGACAATACCGGTTACAACAGTTTTCCCGGTGTCAATGAAAATTGACTTTTTTTACAGCCATGCGTGCTTCATTTACCTAGCCCTACTTAGCGTTAAAGTTTCCTATCAGCATGACAATACCGGTTTTCTTTAGTATCAGTGGTCATAGTTATTTTTTATGACAATGTTGTATGCAAATTAAAATCTTCCACAAATAGTAAGTTTTAGCGCAAAATAAGTATGCAATATCAGAATCCAGTTAAAAACCTTTCTAACGGTACCTCATTCATCCTTGTACGGTTAATATGTTTAACTCGAAGGGATTTTGACTTAGAGAAATAATATATATGATTGAGCACAGATCAATCACTTTTACTGCGAATTTAGAAATCATCGTCGTAAATCAACCAGCAGCCAGCAAGTGCTGTACGACTGATGTATCGACATCCAAAAAGTCCAACAAATAACTGATGACTTTTGTCTGTACACCGACATAAGTGTTTGGTTCACGAGAACAAGGGAAGGGCTTGTTTCAATACTGGTACAAGTCCATTATTGTTGATATTGAGACACAGAGTCCTAAAGTTAAATGAGCTCTGTAAAATATGGAGTTGAGATGCCAGAAATATTCAAGCATATGGCTTCTTGCTAGAGATGAACCTTACTCCCTGTTTGTTTGGCTCATTAATTTCAGAAGCATTATAGACAGAAAAGTGCAGGTAATGGACTTGTACCACTATTGAAATTAGCCTTTCAAGTAATGACGGACCACGTTCGACCCGCAAGAAGTCTCCTTGATCATCTTGTGCTTCTCAAATGATTCATATTAAGTCAAAAACAATCACCACAGCTCTATAATGTACGTTTACTATACCACGATCGGTGTCGTTCAATGAACATCGTCATATGACACTGCCAAAAGTCTTGGAAAAACTCTCAGAGAAAATTGCTGATATCATAATTAGAAGATTCGCTGTTGTAGTCACTCGAGAGACTATTCTGATACAGCTCTTCGCTCTACGCACAAGTCTGTCCTGTACAAGCGCCTTCATATTACAGTAACCGCTACACTACAAACCTCGATCTGCGTCTAGAATATTTTAGCCCTCCCCCCTTCCAATCTTAAGTTCTTAACAAAATTATGATTCCTCAGTGTTTTAATATGTATCTTATCGACTGATCCCGTCTTTCAGCTAACATTACCCTTAATTTCCTTTTTCCCCAGTTCGATTCAGTATTTCATTATGTACTCGATGTAATCTTCAGCAATAATCTACAGATATTTCAAAGCTTGTCATCTTGATTGAACAGTTTAAAGTATACATTGAAATTCTGTACAAGGCTACATTCCAGATAAATACCTTCATAAAACTTCACAACTTGTGAATCCATATTCAGAACTAAAATTACTTATTGTCAATGTGTATTTTATGTTTACTCTGTTTGGGTCATCGATAGCTATCTTGATGCTAAAATGAGGTAAACGTCTATTACTTTTAATGACTGATTTCCAAATATGATCGTCTCAGCTTCGCTTCATTCAGTTCGAGTACATTCTATTTTTTTTCTTTCATTGATATTCAAGACACTACCCATTCTGCTCAATTGCTCTTGCATCTCCTCAACTGACTGTGACAGAACTACAAATCTCAAAGATTTTTTAACTTTAATTCTCCCTACTAATTCCTTCTTTGTTTCCCTCATAGCTTGCCCAGCGCACAGATCGAATGACGTCGCGGATATGTTACAACCGTGTCTTACTAAATTCTCCACTATCGTTTTGTTTTTCATTTCCTTTTGGTTTCTAGCATTTTCTCGCTGCTACCTTCAGTACTTCAAAGGTTGTTTTACAGATAAAACTTCCAAAGACTTTCTGCAAACCTACAAACGCTATAAACGTATTTTTTGCCTTTCTTCGACCTACAGATTCTGTTCCATAGTTTCAAAAATATTTTTAAAGGGATATATTGATTTATAAGATGCAAAGCCCTCAAAATCTTCAAACTACATTCTTTCACATCTCGGCATCGCTACAGCCGCTTCGCCCAGTCCACATAGGCTTCCTGGAAAGCATCATCTTTTTAATGCAGAGCTTAGGAGCCTTTTACCTCCTCAAACAACCCGTAATTCAGCATCACACTCGAAAATCCATCTCTCGTCGCCTGTCACTACTCTGTCCGAAAGCTAAGAGTCCCTTCCGTGGCATTGAGACAACTCTCCACAAGACACAGATTTCCTTTTTTCACGACTTTTGGAACCATCCTTACGCACACTTTTCTCATTCCTAATTCTTCTTTCAACATGCGATAAAAATTCGATTTTGACATATTTAAATCTTATGCTGTCATTCTTACATTCAGCTGTCGATCCCTGATGAAAACTTTCTGCACTTTCTCCCCGCTTCAGTGCGTTTCGTACGTTGACGAACGCCCGAAGCATTTGTTATAGTAGAAATTTTTTCAGCCCTCCCTGAACATCTTGAACCACTCGTAAATTCTTAGCTGTGATACGGATTCCTCCCTGAAGGCTTGCTGACGAAGTCCTCCGTCTCAGAGAGCGAATATTTAGTTTAACCAAAATCTGACATCGTATTTCTGCTCAGTTAACCGCTACATCTTGAATCTCAGCGCGTCACCAAAAACACTAGGCGCGCAATGCTAGCCTCACTCTATCACTGGCCAGAGGAGACGTGGGCTAGTCGCATTTTTTAGCCAAGACGCCTCATCACCATACCCACATAAAACCGGATCGCTCTGCCCCTTTCGGTACTTTGGAGTTCTTTACTCTTGAGACCTTTAGGACATTCCCTATGTTTTCTAAAGCAAGTGGTAGAGTCAGTATCGCCTCGCGTGTTCCCATATTTCTCTAGAATTCAAAATGATCTTCTCCGTGGTTGGCTGTATCATTTTATGCAATATTACTTAAACAATCTGTGTCAGTTTTCTGGAACTGTAACTCACTCAGCCGACGGTCGGTAATATTCACATCTGTAAGCACCTGCCTTATTTCGAATTCGAAATATTACGTTCTTTTTGCAGTCTGAGGTATTAGTACCTGTCTCATTTGTCTTACGATCTTGGTGGATCAGTTTGTCTCGGAAGACTTAACCTAAGTAAATGCTTAATGCGATGAGAGGCTGCATGTCGTAGTGTTAATAATAGTATCGTAAACAGCCACACAGTGAAAGGATTATCATAGGTAAATCACTAGATAACAGGAAGGAAAGGATTTACTTCAGCATGTGAAAGGAGAGGAGGATAGAAAAAGATTTAAAAGGCACGAAAAATAGGCTCTCATAGAAAGCCGATAACACAGAATAGACGATAGTAAACGAATACGCTAGAGACGATAAGGAGGAGGAAAACAGTGTAGACAGGAGACGGGTATTACGTAGCGGATTGCAGATGTCGGCCTCTCCAGGGATTTGCTTGCTGGAGGCCGCCTACCGCAACCCCTGCCTCTGGAGCTACCAGCAGCAGCAGCGCCTCTCCGCCACTCGCCGCCCTCTTGACCCACATCTGCCCTTGATCCCCATCGACCCTTGGCTGCTCCGATGCTCGCTGCCTTATGATCGCACATTGCTTTCACACTGGCGAGAGTCCAATCTGAAGCCCCGCTACCAGCTCCTACCTCCAGGCCGGGCAGCCCATTATTTGCAGTGCTGTCTTGTGATGGAAACTCATCCAGAAGCATTCTTACGGCGTGGAAAGATTTTACGCATTTTGTCCACTGACCTGCAACACCTTTTAATATATTAGGGTATATGTAAAACATAACATCAGGTGAAGGTAAGGAACGTTTTAATTTCTACTACTGAGAACGTTCAATGGTGATACTAAGGTGACTTGTCTAGTACCTTCCTGAGTGCTTTGGTACACACGGAAATAGTTTAAGCAGAATGAGTTACTATGACAGTTTTCATGAAATATTCTTTTTGGCATTAATAACATTGTAGCTGGTTCGATGCGCCAGGCCACTCATTGGTTACCTCTTGTTTACCTCTTCATCTCAGGATGGCACTTGCATCCAACGATAATTATTTTCTGGATGTATCTCAATCCCTGTCTTCCATTACATGTTTTACCCTCTTACGGCTCCCTCAAGTACCGTGAAAGTTATTGCTTGGTGTCTTAACACATATCCTTTCCCTACTTCTTGTTAATGTTTTCTACATGTTCCATTTTTTGCCTATTAACCAGAGAAATTCCTCATTTCTAATCTTACCGGTCCACTTAATTTTCAACATCTTTACGTAGCATCACATCTCAAGCTCATTAATTCTATTCTTTTCTAATTTTCTCACAACCCACAATTAACTTATATATAGGACAGTGCTGATTTCAAAAACATACATTTTCAGGAATTTCTTTCTCACATTAAGGACAATGTTACAAGGAGACTTCCTTACCCAGAAATCGATATTTGCCTGCGTTAATCTGCTTTATATTCCCCCCCCCCCCCCCCTCCTCATCCCTTCGTCATATCGTGGTCATGTTCAGATTATCCTGAGTCTCATTTCTGAAAATCATAATTACTTTCGTCTTTCTTCGATTTAATCTCAGTTCATCCAGTGTGAACATTACTATGTTGATCCCATTCAACAGGTTACGCAATTATTCTTTACTTTCACTGAGGATAATAATGGCATCAAGGTATGGGTATAATGGCATAATTAATATCCAATCAAGCTGCGTTTTAAATCTAATCTTGAAAGTTTCTTTTTTCTCTGTGTAGACTGTACAAGGGGGGCGAATGACTACGGTCCAACCTAACTGGAATGCTTCGTTCTTATTTTGCCTCCTAGGCCCGTTGCGTATAGTTTACACCTGTTAAACTCAGAATTACGAGCATACTGATTCTGTTCAAATGGTTCAGATGGCTCTGAGCACTATGGGACTTAACATCTGAGGTCATCAGTCCCCTAGAACTTAGAACTACTTAAACCTAACTAACCTAAGGACTTCACACACATCCATGCCCGAGGCAGGATTCGAATCTGCGACCGTAGCGGTCGCGCGGTTCCTGACTGAAGCGCCTAGAACCGCTCGACCACACCGGCCGGCATTGATCCTGTCAAATGCCTTTTGTAGGTCAACAAATTCTAAGAATTTGTCTAGATTTTTTATCCAGTTTTGCTTCCATTATCAGATGTAACCTCAGAATTGCCTCTCTGAGGCGTTTATCCTTTTCTGAAACCAAATTGATCATCTGACAGTTCATGAGTTTTCTTTTCCATTCTTGTCAGCAACTTTGATACATGAGCTTGTTACGTAGAAAATTATTACATGTGGTAACCTTGCATTCAAAACGTAACTTGCCGTAGAGTCTGGTGGAGAGGCGATGTTGATTCTCACGCTGGCATAGCTGAAGCTGGCTACTGGTCCGGGCGAGCCGTATACCCGCCTAACGCCGCGTGCAATACTTTATACACACACTCTCCATGAGTCTGAAGAAGTAGTATTAAATATTAATCAATCCTTTTCCATACCCAGTGTACCAAATTCTATGAATAATAGAACCATACTGCAAAATTTTCATATTGATAGCTTCAATATTTCGAAGGTATAAATTTTTGCTTAAAACGCATAATAACCTTGCTGGCATTGTGAAACTGTGTAGGAACTGGAATTTATTCACCTCTAGTATCAACTGATACTACAACCACGAGGATGGATTCACGTGTATAATTTTCCGGTATTTTCTTTCGTTTCCACGGATTCCTGACGTAATGAACAGTACATTGGAAAATTATTATTTTATTGTGTTTCGCTTGTGTGAGTGTTCTGGAGAGACTGTGAGAGCGAATGCAATACATACGTGGAATGAGAATGTGATATTTTATTAAAACTATGTAGCGGTGGGCGTGATAATGTCGTTGTGTAATAGGGAAATTTGTGACTTAGGTCCGAGTGAGTTTGATTTTGAAAAGGGCAGCCAGAAGAGGCGTTGAGTATTAAATTTATTAGTTATTTATTTTGTGGAAAGGATTCCCATTTTGTTTTCATTAAATTTTATTTAGTTGCGGAATTACGAAATTTATAGAAGTGCTCGAGATGATCTGATTGGCTGCTTAATATACTAGCCAATGCGAATTCAGCATTTCCCGCGCATTTGAGTAGGGATTTGTGGCTCAGACCTGTGAGTTCAGAAAGTCGCTGGGGAGCTGTCTTCTGGTAAACATATATGTTAAGTCACATTCATCAAATTTGTACCAAAATGAAGAAATATGCGCGTTTGACCGGTTCTCGCGTAGTTGATAAAAAGCGACTACAGTGTTTCTAAAAGAAAGTTTGAGCTTTGTGAATGATTTAAATTTGGAGATTTCGCGTGTGAACATTTCAAATCTTACATAAACTCTGCTTGGCGTGTTTCGTGCAAATTACGAGATATTATGGTGTGTACTTCTGTACAAGGAGTCTACTGAACGACTGTGTTCTCTGTCAAATAGCATTGGGTCAGTGACTGTTTAGGACGTTTAAAACATTGGGTCGGACTAAATATCTTCTGGCTGCGTTTGGGTGTGAGCTTGTTACAGCGACAGCCAGTAACATTGCATAATTAGTGTCGGGATTTTAAATAAGAATATGATAGCCATTTTCTGCGTTTTGGAGACAATAAACCAGCTTACGGCAAATTTTAGACATTTTTGAAATGAGTCCTACAAAAATCCAGGTCGCCCGAGAGTTAAACTAACTTTCAGATGCTGCTCATAGACTGTAGTTATGTAGCCTTTGCGTGGTAGGTATTTAGCTTCTTTTTCGTCAACGCTGGATTATCGGGTAAACCAGAATCTACCACCGCTATCCAGGTAGGTCAACTCATTGTTAGAGGATAGTGGGAGAGCGAGCTGCCCCACCCCGAGCTGTTAAGCTGATTTGCGATAGTTGTTTAGCTTTCTGTCAATTCTAGACTACTAACGATTTGTATGTATGAGCGCGGACTTCAGTTTGGCACTAGCTTGTGGCCAGATTCGATATGTAACTGACTCGCTTAGGCTTGGGTCTCCATCAATATGCTCCAGTGGCATTCGCAGTCGATTTTATTCTATCACGAGTCACAAAAGCTCATATTACTGAAACTGATTTCATGTGCCCCAGAACTGTAGGAAAAGAGCTAACCACCTATTACCTGAGTACATTTACAGATCGTAGCCGGTAGGGCAAATTATAGCATTTCTTTACAATTCCACTGGTGCAAATAGAAAATGCTCGTTTTACATCTGTTCATGCAAGGACCATTGAAGAACTGTCACGGTCTTTCAAAGGCTCACAGTCAATATTTCATAAAACGTTATAAAACATCTATGTACACTGCTGGCCACTAAAACTGCACGGCCACGAAAGAGAAAATCGCGAAGTTTTATACGTTGTGTATATGAAGAGTTGTAGGAAGAGCTGCCACCTCTGGCTGGGCATCCAGTCAAGCTGATCTTGGATGACAATAAGGGGTATGTCATCCCTTATTTCGACCATGGCAGTGTCTGGTGAGTGATGGAATTTTGATCTCTAGGTAACCCATTACCAGATGTTTCCAGTTGGTGGCAGATCTGGAGAACGTGCTGGCAGGTCAATGGCCTAACACGTCCCTCTAGAAGTAATTTGAGAAAGCGCGGACAACATGCGATTTTGCATTATTTTGTTGAAAAATCACACCACGGTCTTCTTCTTGATATGTAACGGTTACTGTCCAAATTATCGGCTTTGCGGAGTTAAGGTGATCGCACTGTGCCCTCAATTCTGTGTGGAAACAAACATGCCAGGCGCTAGGCACGTATAACGATGATGAATGCAGTCTGACAACGCTCGTTCTCCTCGGTGTCTCCGCATAATGGCTACGTCCAACGTGGTGGTGTATGCAGAGCCGACGATAATCTGAATAAACGACATGGTTGTCCTCCTGTGCACCGTGTTGTAGCTGAGCGCACCAATATGTGGTCACAGTCCATGATGTGCCATGCGTCGGTGCTCTGTGAGTGTGGATTATTGTCTTATTGCAAGTCTGCATCCTGACCTGAGATACATGGATGTACGGCACAGCACAGCCAGGCGAACAATATACACTGAAGCGCCAAAGAAACTGGTATAGGTATGCTTATTCAAATACAGACGTATGTAAACAGGCAAAAGACAGCGCTGCGGTCGACAACGCCTATGTAAGACGAGTGTGTGGTGAAATTGTTAGATTGGTTACTGCTGCTACGATGGCAAGTTATCAAGATTTAAGTGAGCTTGAACTTGGCGCTACAGTCGGCGCATGACAATGAGACACAGCATCTCCTAGGTAGCGATGAAGTGGGGATTTTCCCATACGACCATTTCACGAGTGTACTGTGAATATCAGGAATCCGAAGAAGATCAAATCTCCGACATCGATGCTGCCGGAAAAAGATCCTGCACGAACCGTGAGCCGCGGCCCGCCAGCGTTGATGCCGTTTGTTCCTTGGCAGTGTGTCGCAATGGGGTGGCGTCTTATTTTTCCCTGAGTTACTAACCATAAAGAATTGCTCTCTTGCTTCCGTCAGTGGCAGCAGCAGCGCTGATCGATACTAGTGCTGCATTGGCGTGACCGCTATATTTCCATGTGGTGGTGCGTGTGGCAGTCCGTCGGTTGGGACAGAGCAGCGAGGAATTCTCTGCGGCAGGAGTTCAGGCCGTGACCACTGGCGGCATGCACACGCGGTCGGATTCTGAGGTGCTAGCTGTGAGAGCTATAAGTTCGTTGCCCACCGAACCTGGACACTGAAGTTGAGTGATCAGTTAACCTGTCATGAAACATCAACTACTGTGACATCACTTCGATCATGGTCACTTGTTGCTTCCTTGGCCGTTCTGGCTAGCAGCAACATATGGTGTATTAGAGTCGGCGAAATTTTGCAGCCATCTTCCTGTGTGGTCTTTAATTATTAAATTGGTTGTTACTTATCAGTGAAGTGTATCATTGGTATTTTCTGCCTTGTGGCCGTTAACGCCCCAGCTATCTGCCATGGTCGTTACCTTAGTTTTCTGGCAGTGTGTTTTTCCTCGCCGTGTTCATGCTGTCCAGCACGGCGTGTAGTTCCACAGCCTTTTAGTTGTTTGTTCATATTTTTTTCTTAAGAGTGTTCATTGTGCCTTGGCTGTTTTAAGACGCCAATTTTGAAGATGTAGTATGGCTGGTATATTCGTCCTCGGCTGATATTTTCCGTTGTCGTACTGTTGGTCGGGCGAAAGGGAATTGATTAGGTCATTGGTCGGTCCTTCAGCCGTCCCTGGGTAGAGTTGCCATCGGATTATTTAACCTTACTCTTGCCTGCCTGTCTCACCTCACCTTACGTTAGAGCTACCTCCTCAGGCCGACCCTTCGAACACTTCTGAGCACCACTGTTCTGTTGGTTTTAGATTGTGATTTTCATTTTAGTCTGATGTACTGTGCGAGGCCTTCAGCTGTCTATTAATTTCGTTTGTTTTAATTTTAAGATAAGACCTTCAACCGACTTAAATTAAAGTTTGAAGATTAATTTGTTTAATAACAAAAATCTTTGAAAGTTTGTTCTATCTGGAATTCTTGTTATCCAGGCCCCAAGTCCTGAGTTGTTCAATGTCCAGTGTGTCGCATTCAGCCGATCTTTTACGTGAAATATTTTTAAGATATGGACTTCAGCTGTCTTAAATATAAATTTTGAAAATTGATTTGTTTAAAACTAATTTTTTCATAAAATTTGCTCTATCTCAAATTCTTGTTCTCCCAGCTCTGAGCCCTGAGTTGTTCAATGTCCAGTGTGTCGCCTTCAGCCGAGTATTTACGTGAAATATTTTTTTTCTAAGAAAGGCCTTCAGCCGCATGTATTCCTTAAAACAATTTTTATAACTTGTGTTGAGGTCTTCAGCCGTTCTTGTTTTTGGTGTGGTTTTGGGCCTTCAGCCCAGGAGGTATCGCAAGTTTTCTTAACTAGGCCTTCAGCTGTGTTGTTTTAATTTGATCCATTTAAGGCAATGTGTAATTAAGTGGTTCTTAGGAAAATAAAGATTTGTGGATTTTGTGCAACTAACAGTAACTGATTACGGCCCCTTCCACAACCATAACCTGATCCGCACTGTCCTGCGAAACCAGATTTCAAACCAGACCAACGACGACAGAAGAGAATCGTTCAACGTGACAGAAGTGTAACCATTCCGTAAACTGCTGCAGATTTCAATGCTAGGCCATCAACAACTATGAGCGTGCGAACCATTCAAAGAATCATTATCGATATGGGCTTTCGGAGCTGCAGACCCACTCGTGTGCACTGCATGACCGCACAACACAAAGCTTTACGCCTCGAGTGGGCCCGTCAGCACCGACATTGGACTGTTGGTGACTGGAAACGTGTTACCTGGTCAGACGAGTCTCGTTTCAAATTGTATCGAGAGAATGGGCGTGTATGGTTAGGACACAACCTCGTGGATCCATGGGTCGTGCATGTCAAAAGGGAATTGTTCAAGTTGGTCGAGGCTCTGTAATGGTGTGAGGCATGTGCAGTTGGAGTGGTAGGGGATTCCTGTTATTTCTAGATACGACTCTGAAGGTGACACATGCGTAAGCATCTTGTCTGATCACCTGTATCCATTCATGTCCATTGTGCATTCCGACTGACTTGGGCAATTCCAGCAGGACAATGCGGCTCCCCACACGTCGGGAATTGCTACAGAGTGGCTCCAGGGTCACTCTTGTGGGTTAAACACCTTCGCTGGTCACCAAAGAGACATGAACGTAATTGAGTACATCTGGGATGCCTTGCAACGTGCTATTCAGAAGAGATCTGCAGGATTCAAGGTGTCAGTTCCCTCCAGCACTACTTCAGACATTAGTTCAGTCCATGCCACGTCGTGCTGCGGCACTTGTCCGTGTTCGCGGGGGCCCTGCCCGATAATAGCCCGGTGTACCAGTGCTAGGAAATATGTGGAGGAGACAGTGTTGTTGGGAGAGGAATAAAGTAAAAAAGTGAATGTGAGAGCAAGTGATAATGAGGGATCAAAATGTATGACACTGACAACGAAGAAGAGAAGTAGTGAAAGCGAGAAGTGACAGCGGCAGTGGGAATGAATGAATAACAGCAGTAATACAGACCAAGAGGGAGACAGAAACAGGAGACAGTATTAGTACGACAGATCGAAGTATACTGTAGCTGTGAGGCAGGAAACAGATAATGACACTGATTTGGACTGATTGGGCAAGTGGGACAGGATGGGCATGAGTTACGCACAGCGATGCAGAAGTGATTGTGTGCGAGTTACAGTTTTGGCAGCTTGTGGGATGGGAGATGAGTTCATGTTGAAAAAAACGCGAATATGTTCAAATGCCAAAACCTTTGTGCAACATTTTTGGAGGTGCTGAGGAAAGTAGAATGATACAGTTGGTACCCCCACTCTTCAATCAAGGACCTTTTAACAGGGCCGTGTTCACATTTTTTGGGTTCCGATAGGAGCATTTTTCCGTTTGTTATTTTATGATTACTTATTCGGTGTTGAGTCTCTGGAGACACTGACTACCGTAAAGGCAGTACGATGAGTCTAGCCCGATTTACTATGGAACAACCATACATGATTGCGGGATGGAAAATATCAGAGTGAGATTCATTGAATGAATATTAAAGAAACGGATTCGCCCTTGACAACAAAAAACATGTCCGCTTGATTCTCAGGAAGTTCACATGTGCCCGAATCTCGTGGTCGTGCGGTAGCGTTCTCGCTTCCCACGCCCGGGTTCCCGGGTTCGATTCCCGGCGGGGTCAGGGATTTTCTCTGCCTCGTGATGGGTTTAAGTAGTTCTAAGTTCTAGGGGACTGATGACCATAGATGTTAAGTCCCATAGTGCTCAGAGCCATTTGAACCATTTGAACCAGTTCACATGTGCGGCCCTATTCATGGATGACTGATATGGGGCTAGCTACGCTCGAAAGAAAAGCAGTGTGCTTCTTCAGAGAGCTGTTTAATAAGGACGAAAGCGTCACGGGAATGTTAATCCAGTTACAGTGCATAATGGAGTTTTTTTTAAATTCCTTAGGTGTACGTCAACCCCTCATTTTCGTAGCCTACATACTAGCATACCTCGTAAAATGACCACAATGAATTCGAAGACGTACGTAAGTTTTCTTACCGCCGTTTCTTCCTTCGGAGAATTCGTAAATGTAGCAAGAAGCTGAAAAGTCGGGAGGAAGATGCAATCCCCAAGAAGAATACAGGTGAATGAAACACAAAGAAGTAATTAGGCCTTCAAATGACAGCCTTGGATACAAAGGAAATCAATTTAAATTTAAATCTTTTAATTAGTTTCCAAATAACTTCATACTAAAGTTTTCAGTAGATAAGAGCACTATTAGTGATTTAAATATATTTCGTTATTCCTGGCAGAACAATTTTATATTTATTAGAGTCGACACTGATCATGCAGAACATTCCTATACAAGAATGTTTTTTCATGGCGCAAAATGGATACGAACAACTGACACGGTGGGCACATTCCATTTACTCCAGGAATTGCTATCGGCAGCTCTTGTGTAGAAGCTCTTTACTCCTTCAGCGCGAATACATCTCTATCCATTCAAAATATTTTAATCATTTTTCCAGTTTCCTGCAAAGTGCAATAACGCAAATTACCGAGTGTGTACCAGAAGTTACTCTCGCAATATTTTAGTTGCGATGTACAAAGAGCGCTTTGATCGAAGAATGCTTTTGTTTCTGTCCGCACCGGTTCAGCTCGCACGTAGGGACAGTAAGAAAGAACCAGACGAGTTACGCACAGTCTAAAAGCAAAATCCGTTTCTGTGAGCGTACTTTGCCTCTTTGTGTTGTTTTAAAATCACTTTTCGCTTAACGGTCATGTTTGTTTCCTTTTGTTGCGGAAACAGTAATTAGAAGGACGCTAAAATTTTAAACTGCTCGTATACTTCTTTACAACAGTTACTACAGACAAAGACAAAATTGTTGAGATATATTCTAAATCTACATATATACTCCCCAAGCAACTAAACGGTGCGTGGCGGCGTGGCGGAGTTAGCCTGTACCACTGTCGTTCGTTCCCTTCCAAGTTCCACTAGCAAATGGAGCGAGGGAAAAACGTTTGTCTAAATGCTTCCGTACCAGCGCTGATTTGTTGTGTTTCCGCGATCATTACGTGAGGTGTTCGTTAGTTGCTGTATGGTAGTTCTCCAGTAACAAATACAGCAGCTCGGCTCTGACTTACGTCAATGTCTTTTTTTAATCCTACCTGTAGGGCGTCCCAAACACTCGAGCAGTGTTAAATCATGCGTCGCTCAATTCCTGTAACTTGGACACAGTTTTAATAATCATTGAGAAACTGAACCGAATAATTGCTGAAATTACCGTATACTAATACAGTGCAGTTAAAGTTTGGCCATGGTGCGATTGGGGAGGGGGGGGGGGGCGGTTACTGATGCGAGAGAGGATGGCTCTGTAAGCACATTGTACCTAATGCCAGAAACATTTTTCAACCAGACATTGTTTATGTTACAGAAATGTTATGATTCCAGACATGTAACAAATAAGCTATATCACATTTAAGGAAACAAAGCATGATGCATGCACATATTACCCAGACCCTTTGGGAAAAGAGATATTTGTGAGAGTATTGGAGGATTACATTGAGGGACAAACGTCATGGGACAACGATATGCGCATATAGAGATGGCGGTAGTATTGCGTTCACAGGGTATAAAAGGGCAGTGCATTGGCGGAGCTGCCATTTGTGCTAAGGTGTGGAAAGGTTTCCGGCGTGATTATGGCAACAATACTGGAATTAACAGATTTTGAAAGCGGAGTGGCACTTGGAGTTAGACGCATGCATCGTTTCATTTCGGAAATCATTAGAGAATTCAATATTCCAAGATCCACGGTATCAAGAGAGTGCCGAGAATATCAAATTTCAGGCATTACCTCTCACCACGGATAACACAGTGACCGACGTTCTTCACTTAACGACCGAGAGCATTGCATAGAGTTGTCTGTGCTAGCAGAGAAGCAACAACAGCGTGAAATAATGTTAGGGATCAATGTGGGACGTACGACGCACGTATTTGTTAGACAGTACAGCCAAATTTGCCGTCAATAGGCTAGAGCAGCAGACGACTGACGCGAGTGTGTTTTCTACACTGAAGAGGCAAACAAACTGGAATAGGCATGTGTATTCAAATACAGATATATGTAAACAAGCAAAAGACGACGCTGCAGGCTGCAACACCTATATAAGACAATAAGTATCCGGCGAAGTTGTTAGATCGCTTACTGATGCTAGAACGGCGGGTTATCAAGATTTAAGTGAGTTTGAACATGGTGTTATAGTCGGAGCACGAGCGGTGGGACACAGCATCTCCGAGGTACCGGTGAAGTGGGGATTTTCCCGTATCACCTTTTCACGAGTGTACCGTGAATATCAGGAATCCAGTAAAACATTAAATCTCCGACATCGCTGCGGCGGGAAAAAGATCCTGCAGTAACGGAACCAACGACGACTGAAGCAAATCGTTCAACGTGACAGAAGTACAACCCTTCCGCAAATTGCTGCAGACTTCAATGCTGGGCCATCAACATATGTCAGCGTACGAACCATTCCACGAAACATCATCGATTGGGCTTTCGGGAGCCGAAGGCCCACTCGTGTATCCTTGATGACTGCACGATAAAACGCTTTGCCCCTCAGCTGCACCCGTCAACGCCGACATTGGACTGTTGATGACCGGAAATACGTTGCGTTGTCGGACGATCATCGTTTCAAATTCTATCGAGCGGATGGACGTGTAAGGGTATGGAGACAACCTCATCCGTGTCAGCAAGGGACTGTTCAAGCTGGTGGAGGCTCTGTAATGGTGTAAGGCGTGTGTAGTTGGAGTGATAGGGGACTCCTGTTGCGTCTAGATACAACTCTGAAGGTGACACGTACGTAAGCATCGTGTCTGATCACTTGCGTGCATTCATGCCCATTGTGCATTCCGACGGGCTTGTGGCAATTCCATCTGGAAAATGCGACACCCCACAAGTTCACATTGCCACAGAGTGCTCTAAGAACACTCTTCTGAGTTTAAACACTTCCGCTGGCCACTGAACTACCCAGACATGAACATTATTGAGCATATCTGGGATGCGTTGTAACGTCATGTTCAGAAGAGATCTCCATCCCCTCGTACTCTTACGGATTTAGGACAGCCTCGCAGGATTCATTGTGTCAGTTTCCTCGAGCACTACTTCAGATATTAGTTAGGGTCATGCCACGTCGTGTTGCGGAAATCATGCGTGCTCGCGCGTACTCTACACGATATTAGGCTGGTGTACCAGTTTCCTTGGTTCTCTAGTGTTTCAGCACGACATCGCCTGCAGTGCCTCTCCTGGGCTCGTGACTATATCGGTTGGACCCAAGACGACTTGAAACCCGTGGTCTGGTCCGATGAGTCGAGATTTCAGTTGGTAAGAGCTGATGGTAGTGTTCGAGTGTGGCGCTGATATCACAAAGTCATGGACCCAGTTTGTCGCCGTCCGCGGTGGTCTAGCGGTTCTAGGCGTTCAGTCCGGAACCGCGCGACTGCTACGGTCGCAGGTTCGAATCCTGCCTCGGGCATGGATGTGTGTGATGTCCTTACGTTAGTTAGGTTTAAGTAGTTCTAAGTTCTAGGGGACTGATGACCACAGATGTTAAGTCCCATAGTGCTCAGAGCCATTTTTTGAACCCAGTTTGTCAACAAGGTATTGCGCAAGTTGGTGGTGGCTCCATAATGGTGTGGGGCGTGGTAACATGGAGTGGACTAGGTCCTCTGGTCCAACTGTACCGACTATTGCCTGTAAATGGCTTTGTTCGGCTGCTTGAAGGTCATTTGCAGCCATTCACACGGTCTTTATGTTCCCAAATAGCAATGGAATTTTTATGGATGTTAATACGCCAAGTCTCAGGGCCACAACTGTTCGCTATCGGTCTGAAGTTCATTCTTGATAATTAGAGCGAATGATTTGCCTCCCAGATGGTCAGACATGAATCCCATCGTACATTTATAGGACATTATCGAGTTGTCAGTTCTAGCATAAAACGTGTACTGGCGACATTTTTGCTTTAGAGGAAGCATGGCTCAATATTTCTGCAGGGGATTTCCAGCGACTCTTTGAGTCCGTGATATGTCGAGCTGCTGCACTACTTCGGGCAAAAGGTAGTCCGAAACGATGTGAGAAGGTATCCTGTGACTTTTATCACCTCAGTGTAACTGGGATGTGGGAAAGATGCAATCTTGAACAAAAATCGTCAAAAATCAATGATTTTTAAAATTTTCCGCGGCAGATGTCGGGTCAAGATTCATGGTCTGCAGATCAGCTAATTCAGCAAGAAATGACTCTTGATATCCTGGACAGTGTCACGGAGACGGGGTTAATGTGCGAGCTGGTCCCATAGATTGTGGACACATCTGCGGATGTTGCTGCCAATAGGAGTACCTCAGCGTCAACCACAGAGCTCATACAAACAAGTGCCATGTGGGAGGACCACGACCTGCTGAAAACTGGCATCACGATACTGTCGCATTGGAGGAAACACATCAGGATGCAGGATGTCCGTGACCTGCTGTTGTGAGGTGAGAATTCCTTCACTCTCCAAAACATTGTCTGAATTGTACGTCTCTCCAAATCGCCAGCATACTCGCCAACAGTGATCACCCTGGGTAAGCAGATACGCGATTCGTCTCTGAACATTGCAACAATATTGATCAGTTATCCATGTTTCCTAGTCACAGCAACACTACCAATGCAGTCGTTCGCGTTCTAGTTTTGACGGCATCCTAAGCATTGTACAGTAGATCAATTGTCCGGTTGCTGCTAATCCCCAGCCAATGCTGATGACAAAGAATGTTGTATGGAGTTCAATACTTCTTCTCGAATGGCAGGCACAAATATCAAGGGATTACGATATGCTTGATGTACCACAAGATGAAGGTCAGACGTGGCATACCGGAACTTATGTAGAGTTTTCCTGTTCTCACTTTCCCATGTAGTCTGAAATCAAGACACTGCAACATCCGAATGTCCCGCAAATGTGAATATTGAATCAGCCAATGGAGACCCCAATGAGACCCCTTCGAAACTCTGTGAAGTGCTGATAATGCTGTCTCATACGAGTAGGAAGCATCTCCGTATTCTTCTCAGTAACCACTAAACATTGGACGTTGTTTACGCCTCTTATATTTCCTACTAGGCCTGATTCACAGAAGCTCGTAGAAGAAATGAGCTTTTATTTGCAGTGAGATGGCTACCAGTAGCAATATTCTGGGCATATTTTTCCAATTCAGGATCCAATCCAACAATTTAGTAAAGAAAAACAAAAACGTTTTGCTCATCGTGGTACACAAAGTCGATATTATATGTAACTGTTGTTACAGGTGTTTTCAGCATTCATAAACGCTAAACATATACCTACATTTGATTGGAAAACTTATTTCTGATTTATTGCCGTTTGCGCTTATCTCACAAAATAAATTAAGGCTTTTTCGACAAGGTGTTAAGGTAAAAACATACACTAATTTTGAAAGGTATGAAAAAATTGCAGAAGCACAGCCTGGAGTTGAGATGAATAGTGAATATGATATGTGGAACACTATGATCTCCCAAAGGATGTACAACTTGATCTCTTTTTCACTACTGGAAAACCCTTTTGGTGTTGATATTCTGTGGGACGGCTGTAACGTTTCACCGGCAGTTATGAGGGATTCAGCAACTGTGGGTGTGAAGCTTCTGGCACTGCAAGAACACGAAGGGTTGAAACGTAGCTGCTGCTCAAGCATTAAATTTTGGAATAGGGTTCCAGAAGAAAAATACCTACTAACGAAGGAGTGTGGCAACAGAATGATCTCTTTGCTTTTGATCACTTACTTGTGTAAATCAGTCCGCGCACTCCTCAAGACCAATAAATCATAATATCGATCTGATATTACGGATGAACATACGAGAGAACTACCCTCATTAGTTATCTGCCAAGTTTCATAAAGCTCACAGCAACAAATGAACATTTGAATATTCACATTACAAAATCACAAAAGAAATTCATTCTTTATTTCTTGTTATGTAAAGAAACTTTGATCAGTTATGTTTCCTCATTCACGACGCAGTTCTCTTCGAATCAGACCGATAATTAATGAAGAAAATATATTTCCTGAATGAGTACGCCATCATTGTGAATATTTTGTGAATAAAACCGTCTAGACAGCTTATGTAGGTTTTTATTTATAATGTCGTTTCGGCTGCTGCCTTCATATCAATACTCAGATGCTGTAAAGCAACGTTCGGTGCCTGTATCAATGGCACCTAACGTTACTTTACTTGTTCTAACTTTTGATGTTGTAATGCTTTTTTAAAATATTTCTTTTCTGATTACGTTGAATGAATGTCTAATCTGTGGAATGGGTACAGAACTCGAATTATCTTGCGGCGAGTAGTAATTGCAAGAGGTGTGCTTACTCTGTGTCACTGTTAGCAAAAATTTTATACTAACTGTTTGGGCAATGCAAATCCCAATACCAATAAGGAAGTGCAGTCACTGCAAATACATTCAGCCCCTTAGGCACTGAATCATCTGGCCTTACCTCTAAAGCAGCAAGGGAGTAACGCGATATATTCTGGTCTCTCACGAAAAGCAAAAATATGCTAGCTACAGGCTCAGCAGTGTGCAATGCTGGCCATAATACTTTGAAATGTACATGAAATTGTTTTGGCTGATAAACGACAACATTTAAGAAAATAAAACCTGGACCGGGAGGAGATACTGATTATGGTGAATTACTAACGCTGAAATTTTAGTAAAATTTATATTGCAAGTTTTTCGTTTCAAAATCATCTGACAACTGAAGTTACATTACTCACAATTAATTCAGAAACAATGACATTCAAACAGCAAGTATTATCTAACCTCACTAATCCAACATAAATGCAAATCATCAAATTATACATACCTCTGTTAACAAATCTTAGAAGCATTACAAAAATGAAATAACTAACAAGCCTTTCCACCAAAATAATTTACGTACATTCTGGGGTTACTCAACAATTACAAATTCTCAGCCAACTCTTCTATACTAACGCGCTGGCAAAAACAAAAATCATAATTATTTAACATCCTTACCTTGCTTGTATGAAGACTTCTGCTTCAAAGTTCTATAATATTGACATACCTAAATTAATCTAACACTCGGTGGCTTCACACAGCACACCACAAGAACTGCCTACTCCATCGACTTTCTTTCACAGACAGCTGCCTACAACTGTGCGCCAAGCGCTCTCTTACACCAGCACAATAGTAACTTCACATCAGACGCAGTATCTCTGGGTCTGCGGTCTTACACCGCCAACGATATAAAGCCTATCAAAGACATACATCGTTTATAAAATCATATTCGGGTGCTACATACGAATGTGCTCCAGTAGTCTCCTTTCAATGTGATGATGCCAGTAGCCGACATGGCATTATAAATAAAACTTGTCTTTAGCAATACAGGCAGGTTTATTCACAAAATAGCAGTTTCACAAGTATGCAGTTTTCAGAGGTATATAGAAATACCAGTTATGAAAAACTGAAGATCTTTTAGCACAGAGAGATATCTTTTTTTTAATTGAGTGTGTCATGATTTTACAACCGTTTCTTGTTCGTGCAGAAGCACAATATCACTGATAATGGAGGACGTTACGTTCCAGCTGTAACATGTTTTTGTAGCAGCCAATCACCACATTTGTTAGCCTGCTATGATGGAAGTCACCTATTGCGATTTAGGGGGCTATAGAGAAAAAAATTCGAAGACAATGGGAGGCCAATTCGTGCTGATTGCTCTGGAATAACGATCCTGTGGGCTGCGGCCCCGCCACCTCGATCGGTAGCCTAATTGTAGTAGAACCGCGCTGACAAATGCGACCTTCGTGTCGGCGGTATATGGCGCAGAGAGCGCCGTTGTGAGCAGTGCGAATGAATGCGTCGCTATTCATAATCCCAGACGTCCAATATCGCCGGAGAATGCGTAGCGGCAGCGCCGAGGGACGCCCACTTGGGCACAAATACGGCGTAATGGCTGCCTAATCCTCTCAGCGGTACGGCGAGCGGCTCAGCTTAGCTGCCAGTACCAACAGCGATAACTCAGACAGACAGCGGGAACTCGTGTCACAGCAAAGATTATAGCGTCTCGGTAACTCTGAACGTAGGACCAAACGGATATCCCGCTTACGATTATCGGCAGGTGGCGCTGAGTTGCAGTTCAATATCCACGACTGCGGATCCAAACGGTTGTCGTTACCCCTCACCCCAAAAATATTTTTTTTTAAAGGGGCTTATATTTTTACCTAGCGATGCATCAGCGAGTTTGCTGCTATATGGAGGACCCGGGTTCGATTGCCGTTACTGCCAGAGATCCTTGGTGGGAGGAATGGAACGGATTGCGCTCAGCCTCGTAGTTCCTAACTGACAAGACCTTCACTGATAAATAGCAGCACCAAGGTCAAGAAAGCCACAAAGTAAGAGCATGTGGACTATCAAACCAATTGTGTGATTCGATTGAAGAGTTCCTAGATAACAGAACGCAGCATGTCATTCTCAATGGAGAGAAGTCTTCCGAAGTAAGAGTGATTGCAGGTGTGCCGCTGGGGAGTGTCGTAGGACCGTTGATATTCACATTATACATAAATGACCTTGTGGATGACATCGGAAGTTCACTGAAGCTTTTTGTGAATGATGCTGTGGTATATCGAGAGGTTGTAACAATGGAAAATTGTACTGAAACGCAGGAGGATTTGCAGCGAATTGACGCATGGTGCAGGGAATGGCTATTTTGAATCTCAAAGTAAGGAAGTGTAATGTGCTGCGAATACATAGAAAGAAAGATCCCTTATCATTTAGCTACAATATAGCAGGTCAGCAACTGGAAGCAGTTAATTCCATAAATTATCTGGGAGTACGCATTAGGAGTGATTTAAAGTGGAATGATCATATAAAGTTGATCGTCGGTAAAGCAGATGCCAGACTGAGATTCATTGGAAGAATCCTAAGGAAATTCAATCCGAAAACAAAGGAAGTAGGTTACAGTACGCATGTTCGCTCACTGCTTCAATAATGCTCAGCAGTGTGGGATCCGTACCAGATAGGGTTGATAGAAGAGATAGAGAAGATCCAACGGAGAGCAGCGCGCTTCGTTACAGGATCATTTAGTACTCGCGAAAGCGTTACGGAGATGATAGTTTCGAGAACATACCTTCACCGAGGAGTCAAGCACTATATTGCTTCCTCCTACGTATATCTTGCGAAGAGACCATGAGGATAAAATCAGAGAGATTAGAGCCCACACAGAGGCATACCGACAATCCTTCTTTCCACGAACAATACGAGACTGGAATAGAAGGGAGAACCGATAGAGGTACTCAAGGTACCCTCCGCTACATCCTGTCAGGTGGCTTGCGGAGTATGGATGTAGATGTAGATGTAGAGAGCGGTGTGCTGACACCTCCGCCATACCGCGTCTGAATGACGCCAGTGGCAGAGGATGACATGGCGGTCGGTCGGTTCCGATTCGCCTGTCAAGACCGGAAAGCAGAGCTTGCTTTGCTTTACATCAGTATTAAAATTTATCAGCCATCCTTAGGAGTATAAAACTGAATGAAAACAAAGAGTCACCGGAATGGCAACGAATTGTAAGAAATCTGCAATCTTAAGCACGAGCTAAATAAAGTACGTAGCATATTGACAGCTCAGTGGAAGCGAATGAAAGTGCGGGAGAATGTTGCCACAGGTTTCTCAGTCGCGCACAGATATCTGACGCCACGTAACGTGAGGTCAGCATGACTATAGGGCCAAATGTGGCTGGCCCTGCAACACGAGGTAGATGAAGGGACGGAAAAGGACTGCGTGGGTCAGTCAGCGAGCGGTGAACTGTCGTGGTATTCCCCAGTATAACACGGCCCGGAGACAACATTTGGAGGACTTCACACGGAGAAACTGGAAACGGGACGAAGTGTGAACAGAGTAGCCCAGGAGTTGGGTATTGCTCACAGCACGCACATGAGGAGCGTTCCGAACCGCAGGCAAAGTTAATCGAAGAACAGTAGGTGGTCGATTACGGTCAATTACAGCAACAGATGACCGCTATATTGTGCAAGAGGCAAGAAGGTACTCACCTCAAAGCGGGTGCAATTGTAAACACATTTAACAGCGCTGCAATCTCACACAGTGGAACGGCGATTGTGTCGGGGTAACATGTTTGCCCGACGATGCAGTATGTTGTGTTCCGCTGAGTCTCGTACATCGCCGGCATCGTTTGCGACGGTGGCAAGAGCATAGTGACAGCACGTCCGCCCCCGGCAGCTGATTGGTCAGCGCGACAGAATGTCAATCCCAAAGGCCCGGGTTCGATACCCGGCTGGGTCGGAGATTTTCTCCGGTCAGGGACCGGGTGTTGTGTTGGCCTCATCATCATCATTTCATCCCCATCGACGCGCAAGTCGCCGAAGTGGCGTCAAATCGAAAGACTTGCACTCGGCGAACGGTCTCCCTGACGGGAGGCCCTAGTCACATGAGATTTACATTTAGTGACAGCACGAGGACTGGTGTTGCGTGCGTTTCTCTGATGCGAGCACATTCATTCTGAGTAGACAAACATGGCCGTATTTGATATTCAGGTGTTCTACTGTGGGGAGGCATATTGTTGGGCATACTAAAACCTCCAGTTTTTGGAAGTGGTAAACTCACCGGTTAACGTTAATGTGACGCTGTAGTCCTTCCCAATGTGCCTGTTCACACTCGTGCATTTGACCTGACTTCATGTTTATGGACGACAATAAATGACCGAATCGAATAGCGCAGGTGGATGAGCTCTTAGGATGTTGGGCAAATGGATTAGCCTTCTGTTCCCCCTACTTAAATCCCAACAAGCACGTGTGGTATGCGTTGTGGAGACGTATTGCAGCATGGCCAAATGCACCAACGACCGTACAGCAGTATCAACCACACTTATGGAGGAATGGGAACCACCTTCTATGAGAACTCAACTTTGTGGCCAGCATGGAAGTACGTCACAGAGCATACAGTGCTGTCCGTAGTGATCACACACCTTGTTAATGACTGTGGCCGTCTTTTGCAATACTAGGGGACAACCATACATCGCGGTCACTATTGTATAATTGTAGTCTTTGAATAAAAGTGTCATTTCTGTTCGTCTCCTTCTGTATTTCTCCCAGTTACCTTCCATAACATACTGTAAAAGAGCTTTCTATTTACTGTCCAAGTCTGATCGATCTATAACGAAGAATCAACTGGTACACCTGCTTAATATCGTGTAAGTCCTCCTCGAGCACATAGAAGTTCTGCAACACATCGTGGCATGGACCTGACTAATGTCTGAAGTATAAAAGAATTTTTAACGTGTTGCAGCCCTGTCAGCAACTGAGATAAATTAATACGGCAAAGATCCGCCTCAGCTGCGAAAATTTACTGCTCTTTACCCAGGTTTCAGCTAGAGTAATCTAGTCTTCTTCAGCGTCCGTGGTTAACCGACCGCTGTTCCTCAGCTAAGTAACGTAGCTTGACATGGTATCACGGTACTTTAGCTTCTTATATTTGACCGTGCCTTATTCTGGCATGTATTAGTTTACTTTAAGCTTCTGAAGAAGGCTAGGTTAACTGAAACCTGGGTAAAGTCCAGTAACTTTTCGCAACTGAGGCGGATCTTTGATGTATTAATGTCTGAAGTAGTGCTGGAGGGAACTGACACCATGAATCATGCAGGGCTGCCCATAAATCCCTAAGAGTACGAGGGGTGGAGATCTCCTCTGAACGGCACGTTGAGAGGCATCCCAGATATGGTCAATAATGTTCATGTCTCTTGAGTTTAGTGGCCAGCGGAAGTGTTTAAACTCAGGAGAGTGTTCCTGGAACCACTCTGTAGCTGCTCTGGACTTGGGGGTTGTCGTATTGTCCTGCTGGAATTGCCCGTCTGAACGCACAGTAGACGAGATGCCTTCTTACGTGTCACCTGTCAGAGTCGTATCTATGCGTATCAGGGGTCCCATATCACTCCAACTGCACACGTCCAAAACCATTACAGAGCCTCAACCAGCTTGAACAACTCCTGCTCATTTGCGTGGTCCATAGATTCATGAGGTTGTCTCCATACCCGTATACGTCTATTCGCTCGATACAATTTGAAAAGACAAAACCATTACAGAGCCTCAACCAGCTTGAACAGCTCCTGCTCATTTGCGTGGTCCATAGATTCATGAGATTGTCTCCATACCCGTATACGTCTATCCGCTCGATACAATTTGAAAAGAGACTCGTGCGACCAGGCAACGTGTTTCCATCGATGATTTTTCATTGAATGGTTCGCATGCTGACACTTGTTGATGGCCCAGGATTGAATCACAATTTGCGTAAGGATTGCATTGCTGTCACGTTGAACTATTCTCTTCAGTCGTCCTTGTTCCCGTTATTGCGATATCTTTTTCCTGCAGCATTGATGTCGGAGATCGATGTTTTACCTGCTTCCTGATATTCACGGTACACTCCTCAAATGGTCGTGGGGGAAGACCCCCACATAACCTTCCATTTTAGCTGCAGTAACCGATCTAACAACTGCGCGAGACACTTGTTGTTTCAAATGGGCGTTGCCGACCGCAGCACCGTATTCTGCCTGTTTACGCACCTCTGTGTTTGAATACTCATGCCTATACCAGTTTCTTTGGCGCTTCAGAGTAGGTTACTTGGCTGTAACACATCATCTGGAAGCTACGTCCATTCTTTAGTTTTCCACACAAGCATATGCTTATCATAGGATACGTTTCAGTTGCGTGTGTGAGTATGTGCTCAGTAAATGACCTTACGGCCTGACCGTCCGCACAGAACAGTCCAGTCAAGACACAGGGCTTGGTGAACTTACCTGCTGTCATCAACAAATGCGACGCGCCCGTGAGTCCACAGGCGGAACCCGCAAATCGCAGAAGCTTTATTAAGATTTTTTCTGTTCTAGGAAAAAATAGCATAAAGGCTTTCCCCCTCTAACTAGAAACCACTGAAAGGAACTAGCGGATTGCCATAATGTGCGGACGTGTGCTCAGAATCCTAGTGGTAAGTGAAATATCGCTAATGGTAAGTGCACACGCCGAATTTATTTTGTATAAATTATGAAGTTGTGGAAGTAGAGTGAGTTTATAATACTACAGTTCTTAAATAAATTACATGTCGCATGTAGTTCTCAAAGTTTCGGGCGAAGTCTATACAAATGCTATATTTCTATGAACTTCTATTTCTTTTAAATTATGCTAAAGCGATATACTCGCACTATGCGCTGTCATACTTGTAAATAGCTTACAGTTATATTTAGAGAGATTCAGCGGCCTCTACCGATGTCGCATTACGCATCCTGCAATGTTATATCTGGCTTTCAAAAACACGTGCGAGATTTTCATATTTTCTCGCTCGCTACGCTCGAACAATTACTCCTACACAAAAATGAACAGGCACTTTTTATCGGGAATTTAATGTAGTTGAGTTTTGCACTGGGCTACTTTTCTTCTGGAGGCCACGGTTTTCGAGTTATCCAAGAAAAACTTACGAAAGTGACCTTCAAACAAGCACCTCACACGCGTCCCTCACCAGTCAGAGTTTATAGTGTGTTGCTCATGGCCATTTTTTCCTACCACTGTACAGAATTTCCAACTATACGAACTGTTGCCGATATTCCATATTCTTTGGTCTCTATTGATTGACCTATTACGCCACCAGCATCGTTGGCTATTGATATCACACTATTAATTTAAACGTGCCCATGATGGTAATAAAATGAAAACGACTTTTGTAGTCGTTACGCCAAAACTAATTACAATGACATTTCCATCCAAACTTAATAAAACTTAACCCTTACAAGCACAGTAGTTTGTAGTCAGAAGACATGACGAATACTAAGATGCAATTGTTTATTTTACGCTGTTAAAATAAAAAAAAACAGTTAGGTAAAATATACACAAATGTCAGTTTTACGAACTGTAAGTGCTCGACACAGCTGGTGGCGTAACAAGATCGAATATGAAGGGGCAGCTGAATCACCATATCTTATTGTAACCAAACAATTTAAAGTTGTCATTGTTTTTGTACTTTTATTATTACTATTAAAATACTAGGCATCTTATAGTGAAGAGCTGGGTAAAACCGGGTATGCGAGTCAAACTGTACCTCCAGATCTTTGTGACTAGTGCTGACGAAGGAGTGATTACTCTCGGAAGTACTAGCAGCCGCCATTTTGGAGAGTTGTAGATAATTCTAACAGCGGATGACCGATACTTTTCCTTCAAGACTGTTTTAGCGATTTTGCTGAAATTTTATCAAATGTTGGCGCTTCTTGAAGCAGTATTTTGAACAAAAACATTACGTGGGAAGAGACAGTTAGGAAATTAATTATTTTAATGTTATGATCAACATAATGTGAATGATAATTTTGTAGAGCAAATGTTTTGCTCAATTTGACACTATGGTTCAAAAACCATGTACACCTTTCTAAAGAAGACCACAAGCCAAAGCACCACAGGAGGTAGTTTCATTAGCTGAGATATTTGAATATGACATCCCTCGAGGCCATGTGCTGCAAGAGAAAGTTTCTCAGTCTTCTACAACTGAAAAATTTCCAGAAGCACAAGATTAGTTGTTAGCTGTTCCTGGGACTTCGGAAATAACATCTGACGAACTGGTTGTGATTGTTTAAATTCTGGTACGCCAACGCCATTCTCCGTGTCGCCAAAGCTTCTAGTGCCACTTCTAGAGGCTGACTTTGCAGTAATCGTAAAGAACATCTCCAATAGGAGAAGGGACAAAACAGTAATATTTACCTCCTCGCCATAAAAAAAAATCGGAAGCTGAAGAAAAAGCAAGAACGAGAAACACGAAAAGAACGACGTGGTATGGGGATGAACCAAAACGGCCAAGCTTTAAAGAAGGAGAAGAAACACAAAACGACAGTTGGGAAGTTAAGACCGGTTTAAAATATTGAAAAAAATGAGGTTTTTCGACTTCATCAGGTGAACCCAGACGAAACATGCAGATTTTCTAGTGGGTTATGTACGGACCCATTATCGAAAGATGGATGGATTCAGCGTGGTTTTTGGCTTGGTTCTTGAACGGTAACTGTTCACAGTGTGTGATTTCTGTTCTCAATAAAGTTTGTTTCTGTCTCTTATTAGGTCATATTGTTGAGAATTGCCTATATTACTTAAATATTTTAAAAATTTGATTCAAATTCACTTTTAGTACTTACAGTACATTTATGGTATTCCTTGGTAGTATTGTTAAGGGTTTCTATATGGTTTCATAATATTTTTGCAGTAGAATAAAACTTCTTTCTTGATTTCAAATATCCTCCATTCTTTTAAACGGATATTAAAATTTGACCCACGGATGAGGTAAAAAAGGTTATTTGCACCTAACAAAGTTGTTATTTTTTATCCTGCGGTGATTTGTTTTAATCTAAAGCCGAATTAGTATTACGTTTGCTGAATGTATAAGACATGAGAATAACCTTAATTTCCAGTATTATTGTTCGCTGAAAATAATTTATAGGAATTAAAATTTAAGGTAACCGTTCTTTCCCTACTTTCCTACAGGATGATTCAGAAAATTTGGAATGTTTTACGTTTGTGCTGCTAGCGCTGGGCATTTGTTAACGCTGATTAGGATATAGAAACTACCTAATCCCATCTTGCCATTTAGTTAACGTGCATACTTGGTGCGGTGCGCAACGTAGTTTTGTTTGCAAAGCCTTTTACAAAAGCGGTAACAGTGTGGTGGCTGTACGTTGAGAATTTTGGCATTAATTCAAGAGGCCACGATCACCTTTCATCAATACGTGCACTTAAACCCTGAATAAGAAATTTTGAGGAAACAGTTTCAAAGATGGAAAAGTAACATTCAGGACGTGTATGAACAATTCGTACACCAGACAGTATCTAAACTGTTCTAGCTGCTGTCTTGAGAAGCGTCCGTCGTACGATGCTTCGTAAAATCCTGTTTATATTTACACAGTTCAAGCGTTCGAAGAATGGTAGAGGACTTAACAACCATACGAGTTGCAGATCGACAATCACCTACTGCAACGACAATTCTGTGAGCGTATGCTTGAGAAGAAAATAAGCTTCTGATCTCAGGCTTTTCTGGCGTGTATGTTGTCTCCATGGTCCTCGGGTGTAGTGCCGGATGCAGCCTACATCTACATACACACCCCGCTGCCACTGTACAGTTCATAGCGGAGGGTTACTTGTACCACTACCGGCCATTTCCTTTCCTGCTCCAGTCGTAACTATAGCGAGATAAAATCGACTGTCGGAAGTGCACGATATGTCGGTGGAGAACCGTTCCGTCATCGTCAGTTGATGCTGATGGAATGAAGCGTCTTCTGCGTGCTTTCGGTTTTTTATCTACCGGTCCAGAGTTCACGTCTCGCCGGCTCCTTGCCGTGCTCGGTAGTGGGACTGCGTGCGACAGCGACCGTGGAGGGAAGAGTCGCAGTTGCCTTCCGGCCGCCGCCGCTGTCGCATCTCTCGTCCGGATAACACGTTTGCTTTGATGGAGCTTACTACTGGCGCTGTAGTAAATCTCTTGACAGAGTATTTCGAGTACAGAGCACTGGAAACCGCCGAACTAAAACCTGTTTATTTGTTTCGGTAAGTTGACGAAACATTTTTCGTTTGGCCGCATGGGCCCAAACAACGACAGCATTTCTTAGAACACCTCAGATCCATCCAGTTTCTTGCGGAAATAGAAAAAGATGGCAGACTTCCTTCTCTTAATGCCCTAGTTCAGCGTAAAACCGACGGCTTTCTTGCGCACATTTTACAGCGTAAGGGAACGCATAGGGATTTGTATCTCCGTGCCTCCAGCTGCCACCATCCCTTGCAGAAGAACAACGTGCTCAACACTCTAGTACACAAGGCGTACTCCATCTCAGGCGAACGAAGTCTGACGGTAGAGCGGTGACACTTGGAATCCGCCTTCCAGGACAATGGATACAACAACCGACATATTAGGACGGTTCTGCAACGCGAGAGTTCCAAGAATGACACGGAAGACGAAAGCATGGAACAAAACGATATTAAGACCCCTGTAATACCGTTTGCTGGCAATATATGTTCAAAAGCAGGCAGAATACTATGAGAACACCACATAACACCAGTTTTCTACCAGCCAGACAAAACACAAAACACGAGCTTTGTCACAGGGAAAGATGTCTGCGGGGGAGGGAGGGGGGGGGGGAGTGGATTGGGGGGGGGGGAGTGGATTGGGGGGGGGGGGAAAAGAAAGCGTTGTGTAACAAATTCCGTGCGTATGCAGATAAACTGATATTGGATAAACGATCAGCACAACTGAAGATCGATGTGTAGGACATGAGCGACTCATACGCTTACAGCAGCCCAAGTGTGCAATGGCACAACACTGCACTGAAATTGGACATAAAATGAATTACCAGCAAATAGAAGATCTGGTTACCAGCGACAAATTGTGTTTCACATTTTCATAGAAGCAGCTGAAATTCGTGTGACTGATAATTTAATCAACAGCGACAAAGCAAAGGCTTCCAACTGAGTTAGGGATGGGAGCCAATACGAAGCTCCATCAAAACAAAACGTGATATCCAGAAGCGAGATGCGACAGGGACGAAGGGCGGAGGGCAATTGAGAATCTCCTCTCCAGCCTCGCAGTCGCTCGCACCCTCATTGTATTGTGTATATTGTGACGTATGACAACTGACTCTGTACATACGAATATTGCAGTTAGTCCTGTGACTCGTGAATAAACACTACTTACATGACCGGAAAATTTGGAGTATCTAGGTAAAATATTTAAAGATCATTGTAATGATGTCGGTTTGGAGGAAGGGTGCGGACACAAACGGAAAATGTGTTAATATGTAACTTGCAGCCGTAAGACCGAAACTGACAAATATCCGCTTATCTTCGCAAAAGTCTTAAAACAAGTAAAATAAACAGCGCCCACACATCTGGTAGGATGCTAAGATGCAGCTCTGAATAAAATGCCTTTTACCGTTACAGTAGATGGCAAGAAATTTTAATTCAATCTACTGTTTATGAAGCGATATTTTAACCCTTCTTTCTTTCAGTTTCCTCCCGTTAGAGTGAATTTTCCAATAGTTATCGCTTGTATCTCAGTTAAGCACGACTCTATATGACACTCCCGCTACTGTTCTGTTATTGCCCCTGTAAGACATGGCTGCTAGCTTATCCCTCTCCCCATCACCTTGATTTTCGAAGAAAAGATAGCAGCACTACGAAAATTCTGTGACTATTTCACAACTAATTAGTCCGTATTCTGGAAATCTGTCCTCTAAGCACGACGAAACAGAAGTTCTTACTTTGCGTAAGGAACCATCACATAGGAAAGGTTCTGAGCTATTGTAATGATGCACATTGTTCAAAATCTTTCTGTAAATACCTACGTTCATTGTGCCATCAACCCAAACTTGTGTCGAGCCCAAAACAGAAAAATTGCCACGAGGTATTCACGCCACATGCACAAAATATTGCTCGAATGACAAAACAATCAGGTGCACACCTCGGAGTGCAATATCACCTTAGAGACCACTCAGGCGAGCCTTAAAGTACTAATGATGGCGACGTTCTCACCAATCAGAGAGATGTCACCTTACCGTTGTTAATAATGATTTACTTTGGAGCAAAACACTTACAATGCAAACCAAAACCTATTGCGCCACAACAGATTATTTTCAATTGATTTCTATATGATAGGTGCAGCGATAATCGTCTTTTATAACAGATAAGGATGCTTGACGATTGGTTTCTACCGTATTTTTGGAGATCGATTGCCCTATTCAGATAATAGCTACATAAATCAATGTTGGCCTCCCAGCTTCGTCCTAACCTTTCGAATTGATGTCTCTTCTCCTGTTTCGATATAACTTTCACTACTTTTTTCATGAAGCACCTTGTCATTTGGTCTCACGAGGTTGAGTGCAGTTCGTTCTACACCTTATTGACACAGAAAAATCTGTGGTGACCACTGGGAATCGAAGTCAAGTCACCAGTCACAAACTGAGAAACTCTGTTGAGAGTTAATTTCGTAGACCGATCAGATCACCAATGGTGTTTAACTTGCTAAGGTTCCTACTAGTCTGTAACATCTGAGGGAGTAGACTTGGCCGAAGTCCATATCCAAGAAACGATAACGGAACGCCAAACTTGTAGGTGTCTGCAGTAATCAAATTGTAACTTACTCATTTTTTGTTTCCACCGCTCCCACTATCCCTGTTCACTGATTAAGGAGGAGGGTCGAAGCAGCATATTGACGCAATAAGCATATGCCTATTGGTATAAAGGTAACAGATGACCACGTCATCTATACTTCGTTTATAACGTAGTTTGTAATTCAGTACGACATCCATGTGATCAAATATTTCATGATCACTACATATAAGAATTGTTATTTGCTGCTGTGCAGATGTTCCATCCGGTTTCACAAAGACAACTGAATTTTTCCACCTCCTAATTCGATCAAAACGACTTTCTGTGCGACTATTAGTTTCGCGTTATTGTTTTCTATTTTCCTCTCATGGTTTAATACTTGACATTCTGTCATAGTTACTGTGGCAACAACAACACTCTCCTGATTCATCCAGCAACCGCAGAAATTGAAAAACAGTTATTTCTAGAGCCTTCCTACCTACCTTGAGCATTCATACTCTTCCCGTTAGTTACCGCAGTTGTATCTCTTAGAAGCTGGCATTTCGTATCAGCTCATTGAACCGTCGGGCGAGCAGTTACATTTGGATATGTGAGATTTTCTCTCATTGTAACAAAAAAAAAGTACGATGATGTAACTGTGGAAGCTAATTTTATTAAGTATACAGGTCATTTCCGCTTTAGATAAAGACCGTTGAACTCTACGCTCTAGAGGAATAGTTCACCTCAGCATCCTTGCAATTTCGAAAAGAAATTATATATAAACTTTCCAGTAAATACTGTGTGTTTGAAAAATATAAGCAAGTTTGATTTAAAGTAATTTTTAAACTATTCTTACAATATATCCCAACAGTAACGTAATGCAGATCTCCTTAAAGCTTTCTGAATACACGCTAGAAAAATTTCTTTACACACATTTAGACGTACGATATATTTGGTCTTTTTTGATGAACTAGTTAACCATTTATTACAAGCGTTAGAGGTAAGTGTAACATACATATCAATTACAAGTTTTTTTGGAAGATGAATTTAGTCAGATTTCACATTGCGTATTGCCATCAACCATTTACATGCAAAAATAATACACGGTGAGCGATTCAGTGAAAAGGAGAAATGAAACTATATGGCGGTGTTTCATCCTAGGAACCTTGTGATTGTATCTCGCACTTAACGTACTTTGAAAATCTACATCTACATCGGTACTCCGCAATCCATATTACGACGCGAGGCGGATTGTACCCTATACTACTATTAGTCATTTCTTTTCCTGTTTCATTCACAAACAGAACGAGGGGAAAAGACTGACTGTGTGTCTCCGTATGAGCGCCAATTTTCGTATATTATCTTCGTGGTCGTCGAGTGTAGTGTATATTGGAGGCAACAGAAGTATTCTGCAGTCAGCTTTAAGTGCCGGTTCTCTAAATTTTCTCAATAGTGTTCCTCGAATGTACGGATCCCAAACACTCGAGCAGTACTCAAGTACAGGTCACACTACCCTCCTATAACCGGTCTCCATTACAGATCAGCAACACTTCCCTAGAATTTTCGCAATAAACCGAAGTCGACCATTCGTCTTTTCTACCAAAACGCTCACACGCTCTTCCATTTCGTATCCCTTAGCAACATTACGCCCGGATGGGTAAGGGACGTGACTGGATCAAACAGGACGCTATTAATGCTGTATCCGAAAATTACGGTTTTGTTTTTCCTACTCATCGGCTTTAACTTACATTTTTGCTCCATTTAGAGGTAGCTGCCATTCATCACACTAACTATAAACCCTTGTATCCTCTTACAGTCACCCGACTTCGACACCTTACCGTACACCACAGCATCATCAGCAAATAATCGTAGATTGCTGCCCACCCTGTCCGCCAAATCATTCATGTGCATAGAAAACAATAGCGGCTCTATCACACATTTCTGGAGTACTCCTGACGATGCCTTCATCGAGAACCACATAGTGGGTTCTATAGCTTCGAAGTCTTCGAGCCAGTGACATAACTACGAACCTATTCCATACGCTCGAACCTTCTTCAACAGCCTGCAGTGGAGCACCGTGTCAAACGGTTTCGGAAATCTAGAAATATAAAACTTTCTGTTACTCTTCATCCATAGTTCTCAGTATATCAAAGTGAGAAAAGGGCAAGCTGAATTTTGTAGGAGCGATGCTTTCTAAAGCCATGCTGGTTCATAGACATAAGCTTCTCGGTATCCAGAAAATTTATTATATTCGGAGAATATGTTGAAGGATTCTGCAGCAAACCAATGTTATGGATGTTGTCTGTAATTTTGCAGGTCCGTTCTTTTGCCCTTCTTGTACACAGGAGACATTTGCGTTTTATTCCAGTCACTTGGGACTTTGTGCTGGGTGAGAGATTCGCGATAAATTCAAGCTATGTAAGGGGTCAATGCAGACTACTCTTTGGAAAACCGAATTGGGATTCCATCTGGACCTGGTGACATTTGTTTTCAATTCCTTCAGTTGTTTCTCTATGCCAGGGGTGCTTATTACTATGTCATCCATACGGGAACCTGTTTGATGGTCAAACGACGGTATGAGTGTATGATTCTCCCGCATGAACGATTTATCGAACGTGAAATTTAAAACTTCAGCTTTCGTTTTGCTATCTTTAATTGCCACACCAGACTGGTCAACAAGTGACTCGACCACCTCTGCGATTTTACACAGCGCAAGGGCTTTCTTGGGTTCTCTGCCATATCTTTTGCTAAGGTATGTCGGTGGTAGTAGTTGTATGCTTCTTACATCGATCTTTTCACAGACGCACAAATCTGCACTAACCTTTGCTTGTCGTCATCTGCTTGTTCTCTCTTGAACCGAGAGTGCAACACTGTCCTCAACATTTTTCGAATATCGTTATGAGATATGATTGGTCTTTTTCGTCGTTAATCCGCTTGTTAGGCACATAATTGTCCAGACTACAATTTGCAATCTGCTTGACCTTTGCTCATAATTCCTTTGGGTCCATCTTACTGTAGCTAAATGATGTCAATTCACTAAGTGAGAAGCTAATAACTACTTATCGTCTCTTTCTAGGAGAAACTTCCACCTAGCCTTCTTAACTGAATTATTAACTTCTGTAAGCATAGTTGCTATAATGACATCATGATCGCTAATACCCGTATCTCTACTGACGTTGTCGATAAGGGCCGCCCTCTTTGTAGCTGCAAGCTCTAAGATATTTCCATTCCGTGTAGGCTGCCGAAGTGGCTGCTCAAGACAGTTTTCGGAAAACGTGTTCAAAAGTACCCTGCATGAATGTCTGTCTGTACCTTCTGCAATAAAGCTATTCATGTACAAGTCTATACTCAGAATGTTAAAAGTCCCGTCCAAATAGTAATGCATGATCTGGCTATTTACGCGCTACTGACCATAGACATTCTTTGAATGACTCTAGAACTGTCACAGCATAATCGGGTGGCCGGTAAAAAATCCAACAATTGACATCGTTTCACACGTTATGCGCGACCAGATAGCTTTACTGTCTTATTCAACTTCGACCTTAATAGAGACAATGGTTTTGTCAACTGCAATGAACACTCCCCTCCCATGGCCTCTAATCCGATATATGTTCCATGACCCGCTAAACATAACAGAGCTTGCCACTTTGGGTGTCATTTAGCTCTTGGTCCCGAGAACAGTTAGAGAGCTAAATCTTTCCTCGAGCTTAGTAAATTCCGAAAATTTGTTACAGTTACTTCGACAATTTACTGATAAGATTCTGACATTCGAATACTTGAGGCGGTTTTGTAAATAAGAACTATAACAGCTGTTGACACAATTAAGTGATAAAATCGGTAATTTTTCCCATATCTATATAGCTACCGGTGTATATGTTCATTGTATATTCTGAGGCATATGAAGTACCACAGTCATGACACCCAGGCCTGGGACATATTTTAAGAACTTTCTTCAGTGGGATAATTTGCAAAATACGTGGCTGCTGAGTGATAACTGGTGATCGTTCATTATTAGAGTATATTCCATATTAAAATAGCAGGCACGGAGTTTTATGGCGAAAAATGTAATTCTGTGTGACATTTATATTTTACGATCGGAAACTGACTTGGAACTAATACGACCGCACAGTAACACCAGTAGTTTTCGAACAGGTAAATTGAGGGACCGTAAAGGAAAAACCTCTTTAGTTTGTAGCAAAATCCTTGAAATAGAAAGCAGAATGAATGTGTTTAATCAACTAGCTCATCCACATACATGACGTATAACAGCGAATGTAGATTATGTAAGATTGAAAATCAGCTTTCAAAATTTACTTAGAAACAACAAATGTGGAATGTTGTTCATACAAACTACAACTTTCTCGTGTAAATATCGGCAATAACTACTATATTCTTATTCTTTCTTTACGTGGGTTATCACTGTAAATACACGTCTAATTACTGCGAATTTAAGCTAGAGACCTGTTGAAACAACAGGCATTCAACTCAGTACCATCTATGAACTCAGCAACAGTTGTCTTGCAGTGAAACAAAATAGTCTAGGTCATCAGGAGAATGGCTGTTACAGTGTATTAAGTAGATTCTGTCTCTGATGATTCTCCTCCACACGTAATAACTTCTCAATTGTGCTTTCGCACACTTGCTTTCTCTGGTAGCAAGGCAGCTATTGTTGCGAGTAGTTCGCGGCTATTCTGCGTCGCTAGGGTATTCGTCGCAAGAACTCCGTGACGAACTGTCTAGGGAAAGTTTGGCTTGAGGTGCTACAGTGTATTCACAGTGTACAATAATTTGTCAGAGAAGTACTGAATTGATTTGCAGCCGTTATCCATCGAAAATAACAAGGAACATGTAGGTCACGTACCACACTTAAACAATTGTCAATAATAACGAAGTGGAATCATTGTTTTTGGTATAGCGATTCTCATCAAATTTTTATTTCGATTTCAGCCTGTTGTAAAATATCTTTTCTCGTGAGGTGCACATCTTTAATTTTCAGCCGATCTAGATTGTCGCTTACGCACGTAGTTGAAACATCAGTATAGTCATTTTCGTTCTATCCGCTGAATATTAGAAAACACAAAAGGAGTAACGGCCATCTTAAGACTCTTATTCCTGCAATATATTTTTCTTACACCTTACGTCAGAATTAGATCTTATGTAGTGGATCAGTTAATTTATACCTCGAAAATTATTTCATGGCAAAGTTTAATTTATTATTGTAAAGGCAGTTACGCGTGATACTTTCGAAGGTAACGTAAATTTACCGATAACTGCTGTTAACTATACGTGTGAATGATCCACATATCATATTCTCCAAATCATTGTAAATGTAAAATGTAAGTTTTCATAATCTTATATTCGAGGTTACAATTTCAAAGCCGATATTGGGGCTGTTTTATTTTGTTGTTCGATAAACCTGCTGCACGGGGAAATTTTAGCTTCAGCTTACAATAAATACAAAGTCTCTCCAGTGCCAACAGCCAGCACGTAAGTCGGGTGTGACTGTCGCAATGCATATTAGCGCTCGAAACTAAAGCACAATTACCGCTACTCTCGCAGTAGTCGTATATTTATAGTTTCTGGCAAGCGCTACTATGCAGTACTTCAGTACTTTATCTGAATGTTGGAACTTCGTCAATTCTCTGTTTATTTGATGTTTCTTTTCTTGCTGTCTACCTTCCTGCGTTCTGCCCACGTAAATTCTCTTACTCGCAACTGTCTCTTTTATACTACGATCAGATATCATAAAAGGCCATCACATCTACGCATCGCACCATACACACACACACACACACACACACACACACAAACACACAAAAATAAAAAAACAAACATTTTAATCGGTTATTACTGGTGTCTCCGTCTTAAGCATTCTCCAATTTAATTAAAGAGAAATTATTCACCAGACACGTTTCGCTTTTATTTTTAAAGTGTTTCAGTGGTCATTCCGCAAACTGGATACATATGATTGCACGTTTTTAGTTGTTTTACATTAAAAACAGCATTTTGTATGTAAAGCTTGTGTGCAGTTTGCTTACGATGTTTCAACCTCTTGTTTAGATATTCCCCAAACCAGTGCTTCTTTCCTCTTTGTTAATAGAGGTTCATGTCGAAAAACTACGTTTTACATAGACACTTGTCAGTTTTTGCCATTCTGCTCTCTTGTGGTGTAAACATTCACTTTCATTAAATTACAGTAAGCTTAACAAAGGAAAACAATAATGAATCATTTTAACAGCTACTATGGATGGTGTCCGTTCAATACATGATATTACCTACAAAGAAAAGAAAAACGAAATAATTGTGTCACTATCAGTTTCGGCATATAACGTGTAAGTGAAGGAACACTAAATACAACCATTGGACAATATACATCTTATAAACAATAAATAATTAATAAAATGGTAAAATAGTAATTTTATAAATATAGAAAACACGAGCTTAAAAAGGCGATTAAATGTACTTAAATGGTAAAATAGTAATTTCATAAATATAGAAAACACGAGCTTAAAAAGGCGATTAAATATACTTAAATGAAACAGAAGAAGCCTTATATTACCGATATGTGACAAACCTAAAGTGACAGCTTCATTATTTACAAAGAAAGCTTGGCATCGTTAAACAGATATAATAATGCAGTTCAGATTAACCATAGTTGCAATCCCCTGTTTACCAGAGGTTTACATTGGTTTTAAGGCAAATCTAGCCGCTAATCCCCTACTATTTGTTACTATTTTGTGAACCAATCTGTGCCACTACTAGCCAGTCTGGTAACTGGTTGAAAACAACAGGGATTCTGTAATGAGTCAGATCTAAAGATCTGCTCTACTTCTTTGTGGGAGAGAATGAAGTGTACACATAAACAGATAATGTAAAGATGGAAATACCCTTTAGTCTATCGCTGGAAAGGCGAGTCTCATGTGGGAGAGAATGAAATGTACTCATACACAGATCATGTAAAGATGGAAATGTTCTTTAATCTGTTGCTGGAAAGACGAGTCTCATGAAGGGCAGTGTAACAGCTAATCCCGTACGGTTTGTTACTAATTTGTGAACCATTCTGTGACACTACCATCCCGTATGGTAACTGGCTGAAAACAACAGAGATTCTGTAATGAGTCAGCTCTAAAGATCTCTTCTACTTAGTAGGAGGAGAGAATGAAACATACACATATACAGACCATCTAAGGATGGAAATATTTAATCTATTTTTGGAAAGAAGGGCAATTATTCACAACAAGTACTGATTCATTTTAAAAGCCCTCTCCTCCATCCACCAGAGACTTCGTACAGATTTCCAACAGATTATCATGTAAGCTGTACGTGTCTAAAGTAACGCAGTTTGCTAAACGATTTCCCCATACAAAATTGGCGTATGTGAGGGAAAAGAGGAAACTACTGGACAAATGCCCTAAGAGGATTATTCATAAATACCTCAGGAGATGACTGCCCTATAGATAGAAGACATACAGAAAATGGACACGTATAAGTGAGTACAACATATCCACACGTTTATAGATGACAAATGCAGGTGCACAGTACGGACACATTTTTGAGACGGGAAACGTTAACACGTACGTGCAAATTAATTGTAATCGCTGCCCGGGCAGGCACGACAGCAATCGTCTTTGGAAATAAGTTCGTTGGGTTGGCTACCTAGTATCGAGAAGCTAATTCGTTGAGACAGTAGGGAGCGGATGTTTCGTATACATGTTCTGACACTTCTTTCACCTAGGGAGAGCTCTGTAACTACGTCACGCGGGATTAAGAATAAAAACTTGGAGAGATACTCTGTCTGTCAGTGCTTTGTGACATTTTTCCCTGTATTTTGTAGTTTTCGCGTTCTCGTCTTCTGAAGCCCATGTATTTACGGACCATCCTGTATACAGGATGTCTCAGAAATGTTGCGACAAATATTGTGGGGTTAAAGAGGGTGTTTGAGGAACCAGTCGAGGATAGGATTCCGTGTCAGAAAACGTCATCCATCGACTGCCACTGGGATATAATTCAGCAGTAAACGTGTCTTTGTACGCCGACTGACAGTAGGCGGAAGGTCTCGCAATGTTGTTGATTACCACGACCGCCATTGCAGAATCTGGAGTTAGCTGCTGAATAGTTAACCCTTTTCGCCTATGCATGCGATGCACCGTTGCCCCAGTGGATGACGTTTCGGACACGGGTTTCCATCTCCCCAAAATCACTAACGTTTTTCAGTACACAGGAGAAAAATAAACTGCAGATAGAAACCCGCGTGCGAAACCATCATCCATTGAGGCAACGGAGCATCGCATTCATAGAAGACGAGGTCTGTCTACGGAGCACCGGGCTCCGGCTTCTCCACTGGTGATTGTGGCAATCATTCACGATCACTGAATAACAAATGACGTTGTGAGACGTTGCTCCCACGGCCCGGCAGCGTACAAACTCACGTTTGCTGCCCAAGTGGATGGCCGGGATGGCCCAGTGCAGGCGCCAGCGCCTGTATCCTCGACGCTCTGTAGCGTCACTGGATGACGGTTCCGGACACGCTTTCCTCCTTCGATTTGTTCCTCAAGACACTTACAACCCCTCTAAGTACCGTGAGTAAGACAGTCACGAAGTGAATAGTTAGTGAGGAATCGTAATACGCAGTGGAACATTTCCACTATTTGTCTTTGCTTTGAAACACAATTTGTGATTTTTCAAGACTTTTACAGTTATTTTCTTTTTCAGTTTATCTTCTGTGTCACTCATCAGAATAGAGAACTGTTATTTGAAAATCACTGCTTGTTGCTACTGCGGTTATTGTATAAGATTATTTTACATAGGCACAGTTCACGTAGCCCCAGAGTGCCCGGTCCGTGAATGGATCTGATTAAGATCTCATCATCACGTGAAATCATGCATTGAAAGCTGAAATGCGTCCTGAAAATATTACGCAGCACTGCTAAATTGACAATTATTATCCATTTCTCGTTGAGTGACACACGAATAATGACTAGCTGGCCAGCCACTGTGGCCGAGCGGTTCTAGGCGCTTCAGTCTGGACCCACGCTGCAGTTACGGTCGCAGGTTCGAATCCTGCCTCGGAAATGGATGTGTGTGATGTCCTTGGGTTAGTTAAGTTTAAGTAGTTCTCCAAGTCTAGGGGACTGATGGCCTCAGATGTTAAGTTCCATAGTGCTTAGAGCCATTTGAACCACTGAGTGTCTGAATGGCTTTTCGTCGTTCACTAGGTATTGTTATTATTGGATTGTGATTCATACTTCCATTAGTTAACTTAAAGGAGAAAATAGGACTGCTTACAAAGACTATAATGTGTCTCGCCTCTAAGAGTGAAACACCCTCTATTTTATGTTCGATACTCCTGCCAAGAAATTAATCGAAGTTCAAAACACCGTCAAAATTTAGTCGGAGGAGTGAGTTCCTAAACGAAATCAGAAAATGTTTATTCAACTCGGGAGTCTACATAGCATTGTATTACTCGCGCAAAACAAAGTTGATACTCGGCGCGGTGGCTGATGGGAATGACTGTAAATGGGAAATGCCTTTACGGTCGCTCCCATTAGCCACCGCGCCGAGTGTCAACTTTGTTTGCGCGTACAATACGTTACATCAATATTGCACATTTATAGGAGTTGTTTAAACAGACGAAATATTATTGGATATGGCTTTGGGCTACGTTTGGCGTTTATTACTCATGAAGGCTTTATTTTCTGCATGTAATACAGACTTCGTACACGTTAAACAATAAGTGCCTACCTATATAGGCATACAAACGGCACATACACACACACACACACACACACACACACACACACACACACATGCATCGGGCAGTAAGAATCGAGATTAATGTAACTCTTTGGAACTGTAAGGCTTCTGTCTGTGGTATCATAGAAATATCCTTAACAATTCTATTAAAACTTTTGTATTATTATATTCCTCTTGGAGGGCACGGTTATTTGCGGTAATAGCATTTTGTCTATTGATTTACTCAGCTTCTCCAGAGAAAGGAAATAAAATTATTAGTAACAAGGTCACCGTCATTTTGCAACTCCTACAGTCCTGGGAAGGGAAACTTTACCTCAAGTATTTTTGCTCGTCAAACATCGATTCACACTGACTCTGTTACAGTCTATTATCTCAGGAACTGTCGTTCACCGGAAGACTTCAATGTATGACTGGTACTATACGGAAGTGACAGTTTCGCGTTAGCTGCTAGCGTCTGAGATTTCCATACTACTTCTTCACCACACTTGCGAATACTGAAAAACGTGCCCGTGCAAATCCTAATAAATGTGTTATATAATACATGTCATGTTGTAACTGTTGTTTTACTCTTTATGGTAAACTATCTATTGTGACAAAGTTATAGTCTGATGACAGCAACAGTGGCCCGAGAATTCTGTAGACTTCCTTGGCTGCTAGACACGTCAATGTACTGCTTTCGCAAGAAGAAGGTGAACAAACACTTACCAATGACTTATAGAACTCAGAAGAGTATTACAGAAAGTGGAGACCACCGTAAAATGAGATCGGCGCTTTTCATCGCAACACCCGCCAAACCAACAGGGAGTTTGGCGGAAGGAGGCTGCAGCACCACCGCTTCCTCAAATATCTAGCTACAACCCTAGATCCGTCCCTGACATATACAGTACTGCCCATGAAAATTGCTACACCACGAATATGACGTGCTACAGACGCGAAATTTAACCGACAGGAAGAAGATGCTGTGATATGCAAATCATTAGCTTTTCAGAGCATTCACACAAGGCTGGCGCCGGTGGCCACACCTACAACGTGCCGACATGAGGAAAGTTTCCAACCAATTTCTCATACACAAACAGCAGTTGACCGGCGTTGCCTGGTGAAACGTTGTTGTGATGCCTCGTGTAAGGAAGAGGAATGCGTACCATCATGTTTCCGACTTTGGTAAAGGTCGGATTGTAACCTATCGCGATTGCGGTTTATCGTATCCCGACATTGCTGCTTTCAGCAGGATAATGGACGACCGCATGTTACAGGTCCTGTACGGGCCTTTCTGGATACAGAAAATGTTCGATTGCTGCCGTAGCCAGCACACTCTCCAGATCTCTCACCAATTGTAAACGTCTGGTCAATAGTGGCCGAGCAACTGGCTCGTCACAATACGCCAGTCATTACCCTTGATGAACTGTGGTATCGTGTTGAAGCTGCATGTGTAGTTGTGCCTGTACACGCCATCCAAGCTCTGTTTGACTCAATGCCCAGGCGCATCAAGGCCGTTATTACGGCCAGAGGTGATTGTTCTGGGTAATGGTTTCTCAGGATCCATGCACGCAAACTGCGTGAAAATGTAATCACATGTCAGTTCTAGTATAGTATATTTGTCCAATGAATACCCGTTTATCATCTCCATTTCTTTTTGGTGTAGCAATTGTAATGGCCAGTAGTGAAAGAAACATCTGAAGATCACGGGAGAGTAATTTAGAGACAGAATTAACGTAATAGGAAGTTAGCCGACGCATCTTGGGGAATCAGCACCGACATCCTAAGAACGGCTGCAGAGTCACTAATGCAATCAGTTGCTGAGTATTTTTGTCATTTGTGGGGCAGAAGCAGCCACGTTAATAGGATCGATATTCACTTGAACGATGCAGTTAGATTGATATCGGGAACTATAAAGTGAACATCCTTACCCTGGCTGTCATTTCTCACTAATATAGCACCTCAATCTCTTCGATGCTAACGGGCTACTTTTTGTGAACTGTACAAATTAAACAATCCAGTTATCCCAATAAAGTGAGCTAAGACGTTATGACCAGTGCCTGTCAGGTGGCGTTGCGGGCGCGTCAAGCGATAGCAAAAATACGTAAGCGGAGCAGACACGGGCGAGGAATGACCCTAATGAAGATTTGGTTTACAAGTTGGGAAATCCATTTAGATAAGTGAGTTTGACAAAGAACTGATTATTGTTACACAGAGCCTGTGAACGAGTATCTCGAAAACGGCGAGTTGATAGAATATTTACATGCTACTTTTGTGAGCACCTACAGAAAGAGGTGAAGGACAGTGAAAGTACCACTAGGCACTAAATGACTGAATATCAACGACTCTTCACAGAGCGTGGGCTTCGGAGGCTTGTTTGCTCGATAAAGTAGGATAGAAGACTGTGACTCCTCTGACGAAAGAACGCAATGTTAGTACACGCACTTGTGTTTCTGAACACAGCATTCAGCGCACATTGTTGAATATTGTGTTATGCAGCAGACGAACCGTACGTGTTACCATGTTGATCCAACGACATGGTCAGTCACTATTGCAATGGCCACTGGATCTGCGGCATTGGACCGTGAATCAATGGAAACGTGTCACCTCGGAGGATGAATCACGTTTCTGGCTACTCCATGTCACTGATCGACTCCACAAACTCCATCGTCCAGGCGAACTACGGCTCGAAACGCGGGCCGTGCAACACGGACTGTTGAGAGCAGTATTATGCTATGACAGGCATTGTCCTTCTCTTGCAAGGGATCTGTGGTAGTAATCGAAGACAGCGCGCTGCCTGCAGACCACTTGCTTCCCCTCATTCTTGATGTCTTCCCTGAAACCTATGTAAACTTTCAGATGTATAATTGTCCTTGTTTCGAAACCAGAATCAACCTACAGTGGTTTAAATGCTTGATAGTGAAATCACTTTTATTACTTGGCCACCAAATTCGCCTGATGTGAATCCCATGGAACCCATCTGGGTCGCTATCGGGCGTCATCATCGCAAATGTAAATGAGTGGACTGTTATTTACGCGAATTACGTGACCTGTGAGTAGACATCTAATGCTGCATACCTCCACAAATCTACCAACAAACTGTCGAATCCGTGGTTTACAGAATCAGTGGTGTATTTCCGTTTCTAAGATCGACAAACAAGTATTTAAGCAGGTGATGAGAATGTTTTGTATCAGAAGTATATTTAATAACTTATCACGGACTCGATTAAAGTCTGGGAAGCCAGTGTCGGAGAGCACAACAGGAGTACAGCCGGCAGCCCTAATCGTTTAGGACGAATCGAAAAAACAATGGAACAGCCATCCCGCACACTAGCGAACGGCGCAAATGGATTTCACTCAGCCCTCTCAGGAATGAACCTTCGAAGAACAAATGGAGTGCCCTCAGTCTCATCAGAACCGCACACCACGAACCAAAGAAATGGTGGGAAATGATCGACGACTTTCAGTGCGAAAATGGAGTCAAAGAAGAATCGCTAACACGCAAAGAGGAACCATGAAAGATTTCATTTATGCTTCGCCAGCCATAAACAACTGGTTAAGCTCACTAGATACACAGCTGCGATAGTAAGATGAAGCTACTGTGATGTTACAAATACCTGATCATTTCAGTGTTCTGTGACTTTACATGTATGAGTAGTTTACAGTGTGATGTTTGCAAATTTCTAATTAACTGTATTAATATTTGTTAGTAACATAATTTACTGACTGTGATATACAATATATCTACATTTTAAACAGTCAATTTACATGTACCATATGATTCTGTATGTACACCAAACGCTAAATAAAAATAAATAGCACAGGGACTGGTGTATGCTGTAGTACAATTTCCAGTCGTGTGTTAATCGTAGAGAAACTAGGAACAGAACGATCAAATCACTAATCCAGTTTACATGTACTCTACTTGTGAGGACGGGGTGGGAGCTTCAACATCTTTTGAGAAACTCCATGTAGAGGAAGATGGCGTTCTGTAGTTCTGCTCTTGCTGGATTATTGGTGTTTTTATTCTTACCGATACTGGACGTGTATCGCACATACTGACGAAATTCAAATAATTCACTTCCACGCGACGTATATCGACGTGAGGCTTGTTTCACGCAGTAACATTATCAGGACTGTCCAAGTTTTTCCGTGTTTCTGCGTTGGAGATGCAAATCTACGCTCTTACTGAAATTATGGACAGGTGTCACCTGTCCTCCTGTGAGCTCGCGTGTTTAATTGACAAGCTGGTTTATCAGCAACTGCATCTTGCTCCTCACTTCGAGTTGTGACTTTATTCCAATTTAAATACGTCTGAATTTTTTATGTTCCCAGAGTAGGCTTATCTATATATGTTATACAGAAAGTTCTACCACTACGTCACACTCTATCATTCTTTCGTAAGCTATCAATATGTATTCTCTCTCTCTCTCTCTCTTTCTCTCTCTCTCCGTCCGAATATGTCTCGCAGATCCAACAGCACTGACCTGCCGCCGTGTCATGCTTAGCCTACAGGCGTCACTGAATGCGGACTTGGAGGGGCATGAGGTCAGTACATCGCTCTCCCGGCCGTTGTCAGTTTTCGTGACCGGGGACGCTACTTCTCAATCACGTAGCTCCTCAACTTGCTTAAGAAGGACTGAATGCACTCCACTTTCCAACAGTACTCGGCAGACTGGACGGTCACCAACGAAGTGCTAGCCAATCCCGATAGTGCTTGAATTCGGTTATCTGACTGGAACCGGTGTTATCACTGCACCAAGGCCGTTGGCTATCGATGTGTATACGTCATTATAAATAAATACTACTAGCTAACGGCAGTCGTATATCCTTCTGGGGCCCTATAACCAACCATTTGCAGTAGATTTGTGTCCTGTAAATGAGGACATCACATATTTTTCCACACAGGTTTTACTTTGTTCTAAAATGCAGCTAACCATAGCGGTAACATATATTTGCACACGCTTTGAAGAACTACCTCAAAGCATACAGCCAGTTTGAATAATAATCTTACGTAAGTTACCCGTTTAATTCCCAGAAAGGGATAGAATTTTGCCCTTGCTGATGGTACATAACGAAGCTCTGGCATCATAATAGCAGGTTGTTTGACGAAGACGAAAATTCATATGGTTCAAATGGCTCTGAGCACTATGGGACTTAACATCTGAGGTCATCAGTCCCCTAGAACTTAGAACTACTTAAACCTAACAAACCCAAGGACAGCACACACATCCATGCCCGAGGCAGGATTCGAACCAGCGATCGTAGCAGTCGCGGGGTTCCGGACTGAAGCGCCTAGAACCGCACGGCCACTTCGGCCGGCGACGAAAATTCCATTACACACTTTGTCATATGAAGTAGCAGAGAAAGTATAAGGTAGACATAGGTGCCACGAACGTATCAAAAAATATCATGGTGTATGAGACCATTCTGTTAAGGAAATGGTTTGCTACTTGTTATATACATATAGGTATCAGTGCTCTCACGACGGGGAATGGAAAACATACTGTTATCACATGTTATTTCCTGTACCAATTACACTCTAAGTTTTCATCACGGCAGCCTTTTAACTGGTGATTAATTACAAAAGATCTCTCTAAGTTTGTCTTTCAAACCCGTAAAAGAAAATGAAACGCAGCTACCATTGATGAAAACATCCAGCGATGGGATATTTATTCACAACAAAGGTAATACTGTACTTCCTATATCGATGGAATAATGATAATAATAAGAAGAAATAGAATAATAGATTTCTAGATTGGTAGAAATTTTAGAGCACAATCTGTAGAAATTCTTGCCGGATTGTTATCCAGTTATGTATAAGTCAGCCGTTCTTGCAGTATTAGATAGTACAAGCATATTTAGTTCGGTTCATAAGGTGGAGGAAATCTCTTGGCAGTCAATCAGTATGACAGTGAATTCATAAGTTTGCATGTTAATTGTCACCTGCCGATAATTTCAATTAGCGAACTTCGAGAACATGGAGACCCATAACAGGGAGTCGTTCACTTTATGATCTACTTGAGAAATTCATCGCTATTATCTGGCGTTGGCACTCGGCGCCTGCGACAAAAGCACCCGGCAAGTGGATGTTGCTGTCACATTAATGGAGACCGCCCAACGACCAATAGACTTTCTGGCTGCCTCCATGGGCCTGGTACAGAGCGCCACACGGAGAAGCAACTCCATAAAAACTGCGAACATTCTTCTGATCTTTTGCTGAAGAAGAAAATGAATCAGTATTGTTGATGTGAATTAGTCATCAGACCTGAATGTTTATTTGTATAATTGTCTAACATTTAGGAATCAGTTTGGAGCGTTTCCAGAGGGAATTTTGCTAATTTCTCACTGCAGTCGTCGATAAATGAAATCAACATCGGCAAGCGAAATTCTTGCTTGAGGATGATAAAACGGATTTGTTTGCTATACTTTGAGGCAAATATTCAAATAAATATCTTGTATACCAAACAATAGACCGTTTCGCACGTTTTCTCCGGACTTTCATGGAGAGTATGCTTAACAACGTGTTTGATGAGGAATAAAACAAATACAGCAGAAGTTGGAGGCAGACTATTAGTTACCTAAAGCATTAAAAAATATACAAAAACTAGTGGTTGCACAGCAACAGAAGATTTACTGCCCATGGTAATTTCATTGATACAGTATAAATGTAATCCTATTTGTGAATGAATTTAATGTATGTCTTTCTGTGCTAACTTGGATTAATCGCGTCAATGCTGATAAATCGGTCACTCCATCCTAGTTGCAGATGATCTATTTAATGGCTCCCATGGGCCACAAGATTTTATTTTCAGCATTTCATATAATTATTAAGTAAATTTAAAAATTTGAAATGCTGTTTAACCTGCATATTGAGAGGTGTAATCTTACATTAAAGGTGTAACACAGTATGTGAAGTGTTTAAGTTGACAACTGTGCATATATCTTGAGGCATCGTAAATGACGACGCGCAAAATACCCAGACTATACTCGTACAGTATTTGAAAACGAAAACACTTAGCGACTTACAACAAATATAATTTCAGATCGCTTCGAAACTTTTTTCTCGCTGATCTCCCCGAACACACACACATACACACATACACACACACACACACACACACACACACACACACACACACACACACACACACACACACGCACGCACACGCACAGAATAATGAATGGAATGGAGTATCCTGCTTACGACATTCTCACTGTTCTCGCAGATAACTTGAGCATCAGCCACTACGTTTTAATTTATTTACTCACTTGCAAAGTAATCACACGTTTAAAGCTGTTTTATACACAGGAGTTCCAGTATTTAAGCGGTCGGGGTTTGAGTTTCTGATATATAACGAGACGCGAAACAACTATGCACAAAAATTTTGGTGCAGTAGAAAACATTTGTGACAAAGTTGCAAAATGTCAGGCTAGTACTCCGTAATCGTTATTTGTTTCTGGTTGTTTAGAGAGACAATACAATGGCAGCACAAATTAATATGAGTGCTACACCAAACAACCAATTCAAGCAACACCACTGTTATTATTTTGTATTGACATTGTGCTCTAACACCTCTCAAAATTCTCTGAGCTGTCAGAGCGTATGGGAACCTTGCGGTCTCGTGCTGATCTCCTCTTGTCGGACTATAATGGTATCAGGATGGTAAATCCTCAGGGAATGTTTAGACTGCGCAGCTGCTAGCAGTCAAGGATTATGCTGCTTATTTTAGTAACATAAAAGTGTATAATAAAACACTAAGCTACTCATAATGGAGGAACAAAGAAATCTCATCGAAGTAAGGTGCTAAACTGGGAGTTACGCTGGATGTTTTAGTAATATGAAAGTATACATAAAATAAGAGTCTACTCTTAATTGTAGAACAAAGAAAACTATCTGATAGAAGGTACTAAACTGGGAGTTACTTTAGTAAGAAATCTAACACTGCAAAAGTGACTACTGAATAACTGCAACATAACAAGGGTGCTCGTAAGTGAAATAAAGAAAGGACTTTGTGGTACAACTGCCAATGTTAGTTCTGTTCTCAGTGAGTTGAACGTGAAGCTCGGCTTAGGGACTGAGCTAACATCTAACGAAAATATACAACTTTAAAGACATTTACAATGTTCCCTGCCACTTAAGTGTGGCACCGGCCACAGCAAGTTCCAAAGATTTTCCTGTTACAGTCGAGCTTGGTGAAATTAGTTTTTCGGTGGACATGTGCAATCAGAGGTTCAAGAAATTTCCCTAGCAAATCGTTGTGCCTTCCGGTCCGATAACGGTTCCATTTGAACAGTTAGAAATGTAGAAGACTGGATGGATGAGCAGGAGGACTTAATGTTGTTACCTGATTTGGCCTCGTAATCTGCGTATTTTGACGTTTCGGAGGAATTGATGTTTATATTCGATGAACAATTTAATGACAGTTAACATAATATCGGATAAATGAAACAGCTTCATCGTGAGTAATTCTGCAAAACTTCATTGACTATCTTCATCATTTATATGGATTTCATTGACTACTTTAGGGTTTATATTCATCAAGACAATTCATGCAGTTTTACCAGTGTCCGAAATCTTGTGTAAACTGGACATTAAACAGAATAGAATGGTATAAAGTCGCATTTACTACAACTTATGACATAGGCGCATATGTTTCCACCTGAATGCACACTTTTATGGGCGGTGAGGGTGGTCGTGCACCACTTGGCTGGGTATTGGAGTTATTTCGTAAAAGCAGTAGACTTCGATTTATTGTCAGTATACTAGGAGTCTACAGTTTTTTCTACTAGTGAAGTTACAAACCAAACTTTTGTACAACCCGCACTGTCACACATTTAACTGCCAAGAAAATGTATCGGACCTAGTGAAAGACGTTGTTTACCTAGCGGAAAAGTATCTTGGAAAATATGACGTAGCAATTTTCAACGTGGAGCTACCTACTGTTAGCACCGAGACTATATGGGAAAGAATTGTAAAATAAGCATACTGGCCATAATTATTTCCATGTTCCATCCATTAATGCAACTGATGTAAATCTTAGTATTGGTAGAATAAAATGACCACTGTGTCACACATATTGTAGCAGTCCGAAGAATATGTATATCTGTGTGTATCTATATGCAGCTGCTCTGAGTTTCATAGACTGACGTATTGGGACACTGACGACGTGTAATCACTATCCTCATTGTTTTAGTTGCTAAAAGAGTAGGCCAGACAGTCGAATACCAAACCGCATGACCGGTACAGAACCGTTATACGGAATTCACTTCTGCGGGCTGAGAATGGCATGTACAATGACGCACTGATCGAGTTAGGCAGCGGAAAAAGTATACCTGTCAGACTCAACGTAAAATCAAAAATAAATTACATGTCCTTTCATATGAACTACACTGATAAAATGTCGGAGGTTGTTCAGAGACTGTTTTGGGATTAGGCAGCTAAGCGCTCCTGTGGCTGGTTACAAAGGAAAAGGTAATTGTGATTAATTGATTAATTCAGTTTGTTACCTTTCTGTCTGTCAAAATGCTTTTACAATAGTGAAAAAAGCCTTCAATATGTAATCGCCAAAACGAAGAACGCAAAATACAATAGTAACGTAACAGACCTCAGACGAATGCTGCGGGAACACTTCAGCACCGCGGTGTAGTGCTACTCTTTTTACTTTAGAGAACACATACACGAGATGCTAATCAGCTAACTCATTTACTACAGTGTATCGCTTTTGACGTATAACTAACCTGCCGGAAAAACAAATGCACGACATAAGAGAGCAATATCGAATGCAAGCTTGAGAGTAAAGGGGGCCTTATTGTTGTCAACGCCCCTCCCCGGAAGCGAATGGAACAGCCTTGCTGATTTTTGTCGTAAGCGCATCAGGCAGTGATCTATGGCCTGCTCTGTTCCTGATGTTTCGCCTCCCGCTGTTGTATGAGTCTAAAACTTCATTTTTCGATGTACACACATACAGAAACTGGTGGAACTTCAGGGCATAGAGTCTATAGAAGTTCATCGACGCGGGTGGATACCTGCACGAAAATTTCAAGTGTCATCCCAGAGCAGGAAAGGAGAGAGATTAAGACATTGATGGGCCTTGGAAAGAAACTCTGCGCGGCATAGAACGGGAGAATCTGGATTTAAAATTTGCTTTCTGAAGGAATGCCTAGTTGGACAGTGAGATTAATAGGGAACTACATCCTAATAAATCTGGAGCTTTCAGGGAAAAAGAACTAACTAAACCGAAAGCACCTCTGTCTACGATACTACCGCGACCCCCCTCCCCCCTCCGTAATCGTATCAAACAGTCACAGATCGCATGAGCAGAGTGATAACAAAGCCTGTGATGATCAATATTGGTAGACGTAACAGTAAGCACAGACACATACCTTATAAGGCGACTAATTCCCGCGTAATAAAAATCGGCAAGAATGCATTAACGCCTGTGAAGTCGTGCAGTGATGTAACAGAGTAAGTTTATTTCCAAACAAGACACATTTTTTGCCGAAGCATCGGCACTGTTGCGCAGATGTTTGAGTGCATTGCAGATACTCAGATAAATAAGGGAAGCAATAATAAGGAAATTCGGTAAGTCTGTAACCTGCCACCGGAGACCACGGGTCCTTCGTTTCAAACTCCTCAGAAAATATCGGTGAGGAATCTCCGGAGCTTTGCCAGTTGATGACCATGTAGAATTGTGTGAAGGACAATGCTTTGTCCATTTGAATGTTTTATTATTTGTTCTCAATGGGTAAATGTAGTTTCAGCATTTTAGTCATTCTCAAGTGATTCATTAGCGTTGTTTCAACATGAGGTACTTTTCACTTCGTGGTACTTGTCAAGAACATCATATTAAGTATTTTTCCGAACAGGGATCTTCATATTAATGCCACTTACCTAAGTATCTTTAATTATTGTGTGAAATAAATAATTAGTTACTTTTCGTGTTTTGTTACATGTCATGGACATCATATTGATTATTCTCCGAACAAAGATCGTCATACTAATATCACTTACATAATTATCTTTGGTTCTTGTGTAAAGTAAATAAATTTATAAGGTACATGATTCTTTTAAAAAAATGGTTCTGGGCACTATGGGACTTAACATCTCAGGTCATCAGTACCCTAGAACTTAGAACTACTTAAACAAAACCAACGTAAGGAGATCAGACACATCCATGCCCAAGGCAGGATTAGAACCTGCGACAGCAGCGGTCGCGCGGTTCCAGACTGAAGCGCCTAGAACCGCTCGGGCACACCGGCCGGATAATGATTCTTTCACTTCGCATAGTAAGAAAAGAGCCATTAAAATGACGATCCCTGTACAGACAAATGATAAATACGTTGCTGTTGGCATGTAACCAGATATGAAGGGTAAGTAATTTTTGTTTGGGTGACTAACTTTTGTTTGGGAAACAGAAATTCCATAGCTTTATTACAATTTTAATTCATTTTCCTTTTGTTCTTTGCGACTAGTTGCACGGCGCAGTCTCATTCTCGAATAACCATTCAGCCCAGTCGTCGGACTAGTCCAGCATTAACACGGCCCAACTGCGAACAGTGATGATGCAGAACTCCAGTATGACGACTAGACTGATGGCAAGTAGTGATGCACAAGAGTGGGGCTGCACAGTCAGACTAGTGGCAAAGAGCAAAAGGCATAGAAATAAATAAATTTAGAAATGTGTAAGCAGTGGAACATCTGTTTCAAAATCAAATACTTATCAGCTATGAACCAGCCAATAATGGAAAGTGGCGTTGAAAGATGTGTCGCCGCATATCGGTAACGCAGCCGAAATTTCAATAGTTTACCTAGAAGAAAATGAGAAACGTTTAATGGCGAAAGCATTATCGTATGGACAATTTGTGTGTGGATTTCTGGTTCGAGCTGTGTACTTTGGTGACTCAGAGGAGAGCAACATTGTGGAGGAGTGTGAGTGAGTGTAGGAGAAGACTGGTGAGTTGGGTGTGGGGAGCAGAGGTCCGGTGGGCGCGGGAGCGCTTGGCGCGCAACAGCCGGGGAGTCCCCTACCTCTGGGCAGGGCGAGCAGCAGCAGCAGCAGCAGCAGCGACGACGCGGCGGCGGCCGGCGACATGTTGCGCCGCTAGCGGAGGCGGGTGCCGGAGCCTGGGCAGGGGGCGCCGCCGGACTGCGCCGTCATAGCGCTGGAGCTCCAGCTGCCTCCGCCACAGCAGCCAGCAGCCAGCAGCCAGCAGCCTCCGCAGCTCCTGCCGACGCCGCAGCCACCGCCGGAGTGCCGGACAGCCGGCCGGAGCGTCGCTGCTGCCTCGGCCGCCAGTCGGCGCGACGCCCGCCGCCGCCGCCGCTGCCGGCTCGCCTGATCAATATTAGAGCGGGCTGGGCGCGTGCGCCGGGCTCGGCGCCTCCCAGGCCGCGCTCCGGCTGCCTCACATTGCTGCCGCCCCACGCCGCCGCACACGTACCCACCCACCTCTCCGAGGAGGCGCCGTAGGCCAGGTTGTTTCAATAGGATTAGCGAACACTGTCGGAGGTGGTAATGGTGGTGGTAGGAGTTTCTTCTTTTCTTCTTCTTGAAGCGTTAAGCTTCTCTTTTCCCCCAAAAGCTGTTATCTACTATGTTTTCCTATTGTAATCCTAAGTGGTTCACATCATCCTTCACCTGGTCTCTCCATCTCGTTCGTGGTCTTCACCTGGTCTCTCCATCTTGTGCTCTTCAAGTCGGTCTTCCTCCAGATTCTGTCCATTCTAGGCTCTCTCCTTCGATGTCTTCCTGGTCCCATTCTTTTAATGTGGCCAAACCAATTAAGCCTATTACTCTCTCTGGTGTACTGCTTCCCACACAGTGGTAAGGACAAAGTGGTGTAGCAGTTGTCATCGCAGGGACAAGAGCAGAAATGGTTAGCGACACCTAAACACAAGTAAAGAGGAGTCTGCGTATCTTATGGCTTACTCCAAGCGTTGCCAAAGAAAACAGCAACACAGTTCCACTACTGGCCATTAAAATTGCTACACCAAGAAGAAATGCAGATAGATGATAAACGGGTGTCAACAGGACAAAAATATTATACTAGAACTGACATGTGATTACATTTTCACGCAATTTGGGTGCATAGATCCTGAGAAATCAGTACCCAGAACAACCACCTCGGGACGTAAAACGGCCTTGATACGCATGGGCATTGAGTCAAATACAGCTTGGATGGCTTGAACAGGTACAGCTGTCCATTTAGCTTCAACAAGATTCCACAGTTCATCAAGAGTAGTGACTGGCGTGTTGTGACGAGTCAGTTGCTTGGCCGTCATTGACCAGACGTTATCAGTTGGTGAGAGATCTGGAGAATGTGCTGGCCAGGGCAGCAGTCGAACATTTTCTGCATCCAGAAAGGCCCGTACAGGACATGCGGTCGTGCATTATCCTGCTGAAATGTAGGGTTTCGCAGGGATCGAATGAAGGGTAGAGCCACGGGTCGTAACACATCTGAAATGTAACGTCCGCTGTTCAAAGTGCCGTCAGTGCGAACAAGAGGTAACAGAGACGTGTAACCAATGGCACCCGATACCATCACGCCGGGTGATACGCCAGTATGGCGATGACGAATACACGCTTCCACGCGATGTCGCCAAACACGGATGCGACCGTCATGATGCTGTAAACAGAACCTGAATTCATCCGAAAAAATGACGTTTTGCCATTCGTGCACCCAGGTTCGTCGTTGAGTATACCATCGCAGATGCTCCTGCCTGTGATGCAGCGACAAGGGTAATCGCAGCCATGGTCTCCGAGATGATAGTCCATGCTGCTGCCCCATCTGTTGACTCAGAGATCGAGACGTGGCTGCACGATCAGTCACAGCCATGCGGATAAGATGCCTGTCTTCTCGACTCCTAGTGATACGAGGACGTTGGGATCCAGCACGGCGTTCCGTATTACCCTCCTGAACCCACCGATTCCATATCCTGCTAACAGCCATTGGATCTAGACCAACGCGAACAGCAATGTCGCGATACGATAAACCGCAATCGCGATAGGCAACAATTCGATCTTTATCAAAGTCGGAAACGTGATGGTACCATTTCTCCCCCTTCCACGAGGCATCAAAACAACGTTTCACCAGGCATCGCCGGTCAACTGCTGTTTGTGTATGAGAAATCCGTTGGAAACTTTCCTCACGTCAGCACGTTGTAGGTGTCACCACGGTGCCAACATTGTGTGAATGCTCTGAAAAGCTAATCATTTGCATATCACAGCATCTTCTTCCTGTCGGTTAAATTTCGCGTCTGTAGCACGTCATCTTCGTGGCGTAGCAATCTTAATGGCCAGTAGTTTATTACAGGAAGCAATTTGTGGGTCGTTACACAATGTGAGAGACCCACTACAAATGTATCAGCGAACTGTCGAAGGCTGGCTAAGGCGAAAGAGCCCCGGAGACTGAGACTGAGACTGGGCAGCGCAGCTGCCGTCGGCCTTTGCGGCGGTAGAGGGCGCTCATAGTCGGAGCCGCTGCAGGCATAGCCCAACAGGCGTGCATCATTGGATCCGCCAGGTACCAGCTCGACCGCTATCAACGTGTGTCGGAAACGTGCGTTTCTGTTTCTAACTGTGAGACGCTGATGGTGGTGGAATCGATATGTAATACCACACTCTCCATAGTTTCTTTAAGTTGCCTGGTCGACAGGGCGTTTCGTTTTCTTTCACTCCTTATCCTGGTCCTTCTCGTCTTATCCAGGATTGAATTTTATCATTTTGAGAAGCCCAAAGGAGTGATCTGTTTTGATTGCTAAAAACATTCAACAGCCAAGATCGCCTAAATATTTCTTTATTTAAAGCAACGAGGTTCGACAGGCTTTTCTGTCACCTTCAGCTCTTAAGTAATTTTTTTGTTATGAAATGTGATCATTTGATGTTGAACTTCATGTCATTTTATCATTTAGATGAAATTCAACAGATTGTAACATGGCAACTTGGGGTGAGGATCAACGTAAAAATTTTTATTTTATAACAAACAGATCTTTTAAGACCTGAAGGTAAAATCAAAGTCTGTCGAAACAGGATGTTCTAAATAACGAAATATTTATGCGATATTGGCTGTTGAATGTTTTTACCCAGCATCTGTCGTAGAAAGCGCATCTCTGTCGCTTTTATTCTGCTCAGATCTTTCTTTGCCCAAGCCCAACATTCGTATCCATCGATCAAAATTACACGACTTGTATCTGTCGCCGGCCGGTGTGGCCGTGCGGTTAAAGGCGCTTCAGTCTGGAACCGCGTGACCGCTACGGTCGCAGGTTCGAATCCTGCCTCGGGCATGGATGTGTGTGATGTCCTTAGGTTAGTTAGGTTTAATTAGTTCTAAGTTCTAGGCGACTGATGACCTCAGAAGTTAAGTCGCATAGTGCTCAGAGCCATTTGAACCATTTGTATCTGTCGCTTTTATTCTGCTCAGATCTTTCTTTGTTCAAACCCCAACATTCATATCCATCGATCAAAATTACATGACTTGTATATCATGATCTTTGCTTTGACAGGTATCTTCCTGTTTCTAGTTAAGCCCTATACATAATAAGAAAACTTCGAACAATTTTCTATTCTTTCAGAAATTTCATCCTTGATGTTTTCTTTCTTCGTTGGTATATTTCCTAGACACCTGACTGCATCTACGTCTTCAATAATTTATTCATTGCAACTTAACACCCTTCATTTTGTAAAAGTTTTCCTGCTGGTATTCATTATTTCACTTTTCGGAAAGCTTATTTCCGAGCGTACTTCTGCACTTACAATTTCTGCCCATTTTCTTCTCACACCATCTGTTAATGATATGATTTTCATATTATCTGCTGTTAACCCTTAGCGAACTTTGCCTACGATGTTGTCCACGAGAGAACACTGCCGTGCCCAAATCTTCTACCCGTTACAAACCACTTTAATTTTTTGCTGACTATTATTACACAATTCAAGCATTTTTGCACATGGTTCAGATTCTCGGTTGCATTCCTTTCGACAATTCTTGCAATATCACTTAAAGGTGTCTTAAGCCTTTTTCTATCTATGAATGCTGCTATGATGTCTTTCCCAAATTCCCATTACATTTTTACAACACCTCTACCTATACATATGGCATTGATCTTCGTGGTTGAAATCCTTGTTGTTCTCTTAATTGTGGTTCTCTATTATTCCTGATTCTCTGTAAAATTATCTTTCCATAAATCTTCAAGGGGTGCCACGGTAGTGTTGTTCCTCTGTAATTCTGACAGACCGGCTTATTACCCTTCTTAAAGATAGGTAGGAGTATTCGAATGAACGTTCCCGTAGAGAATGTGTCCAGTTTTCATGCATTACGGAGGTACAGCAGTTACAATGGAACCCAAACAAATACAGAAGGTATTGATCAAAGGCAAATGATTAATTTCAAAGATCATTTTCGTGACTTCCAACGCTTACTCACTTTCGAATTCTCTTCATAACACTACATTTAGCACTTTTAAGGTCCTCTTATGAGAAGGACTACTGTTCATAACCCGAACGATCAGTTCATCTCCCGTATTTACATGTTCTTTGTAAATTTTGCCTTATAAGCATCCCTATAGACAAAAACCTACAGGGGTACGATCTGATGATTTTTCTGACTAGGAAACGTGCCATTTGTGCTTACTATCTGCTGGGGAATGTTAGGTGTAGATTATTTGTCACGGGCTCCGACATACTGGAAGAAAGTAGCCATCCTTGTAGAGCAAGAGTGTTTTTACCCCTGTTTTTCACAGCCGCAGATGTACGTACAAGTAATATACGTTAAATACAGTGTTTTGCCACTGCCACTAAAGATATTGTTCAGAACATATGTGTTTCACTTTATTTTAAACCATCTTCAGTGGTCCATGTATCATAGCGGTTTTTCTTAAAGATCTGTGTACATGGATCGTAAACAGTTCTCATGATTTAATAACTAATACTGACTGCGCCATTTCACCTGTTTACAACTTAACAGTACGTTATTTGGCGAACTACTATTATTTTGACAGTGATTGTTAGGTCTTCAATTCGTCCCCACATTTGTGTCTCATACGACGTAATTATAAGAGTATTTATTTGTTATTGCCGTTATTAGTGACTGGGGTAACTTTCTTTGTTTTAACGGATATTGCCCTCTTGTATTCAGATACCCCTCGCAGATACGGCTTTAAGCTACGAAACCGATTTTGGTTTCCAATAAAACATGCGTTTGCGGTTTTAATTTCACAGGATACCAATAAAGAGTATTAAATTGCTGTTATTACTCACAATTTTTGGTTCTGTTCTTTATTTTTAGGGTTCGTCTACACATATGTGTTCGATTTTAGTTATTGCAATTCACTGATACAGGACAAATTTTCAGTTTCATATTTCGTACATCCAATTTATTACACCTCAGTTCAGTCTGTTTTGATATTGCAGCATGCGGTCGTAACTCCACATGCAATGATCAGTAGCAGACGCTTCGACAAACACCAAAATAATGCAGAAGACGAGCGCATCCCATAACATTGAAGCAAAATACAAGAGGTGTAAGTGGACTTGAACAACATGACCACGAAAGTCTAGTACTTTGTCAGCAAAGTGAAGTGTACTAAAATTAAACACACACGTGTAAGTATGGAAGATACGGCGAAATGGCTGTACGAATAATGTGAAAAAAATTCAAAAATGAATAATAGTCGGAATGACTGACTCAGAATACAGAAAAGTCAAAGCAACTTTTGCTGAAATTAAAAGCAAGAGTGCAACATTAAGAGTGCAAAGGAAATTCCACTGTTAAATGCAGAGGAGAGAGTGGAGAGGTGGAAAGAGTACACTGAAGGCGTCTATGAGAGGGAAGATTTATCTGATGTGATAGAAGAAGAAACAGGAGTCAATTTAGAAGAGATAGGGGATCCAGTATTGGAATCAGAATTTATAAAAGCTTTGGAGGGCTTAATAATCAATAAGGCAGAAGGGACAGATAACATTCTAGACTGTACGAGTCTGGCGATATACCATCTAACTTAACTAAAAATATCATACACGCGATTCTGAAGAGCCGACGAGTGCGAGAATTATCACTCAATCAGCTCAAAAGCTCATGGATCCAAGTTACTGACAAGAGTTATATACAGATGAATGGAAAAGAAAACTGAGGATGTGTTAGATGACGATCAATTTGGCTTCAGGAAAGGTAAAGACACCAGAGAGGCAGTTCTGACGTTGTGGTTGATAATAGAAGAAAGACTAAAGAAAAATCTAAACACGTTCGCAGGATGTGTTCACCTGGAAAAAGCGTTCGACTATGTAAAATGGTGAAAGATGTTCGAAACTCTGAGAAAAATGGGGGTTTGCTGTAGGGTAAGACGGATAATACAAAATAGTCAAGAGCCAAAGGGAAACAATAAGAGTGGGAGGCCAAGAACGAAATGCTGGAATTATAAATGGTATATGTAATCTTTCGCCCCTACTGATCCTCACATCGAAGAAGCAATGACTGAAATAAAAGAAAGGGTCAAGAGTGGGATTAAAATTCGAGGTAAAAGGTTATCAGCGATAATATTCGCTGATAACGTTGCTATCCTCAGTGAAAGTGAAAGGAATGAACAATCTGATGAGTACAGAATATGGCTTTAGAGAAAATCGAATAACGGCAGAAGTAATGACAAGTATCAGAAATGAGAAGAGTGAGTAAGTTAACATCAGGATTGGCGAAGGTGATGAATCTGAGGCATTCCGCTACCTATGCAGCAAAATCACCAGTGACGAACGGAACGAGGAGGACAGGAAAAGCAAGCTAACAAAAATTGGTTCAAATGGCTCTGAGCACTATGGGACTTAACTTCTGAGGTCATCAGTCCCCTAGAACTTAGAACTACTTAAACCTAACTAACCTAAGGACTTCACACACATCCATGTCCGAGGCAGGATTCGAACCTGCGACCGTATCGGTAGCGCGGTTCCAGATTGAAGCGCCTAAAATCGCTCGGCCACACCGGCCGGCCCATAACCTTCAATGGAGATATCTTGGAAGCGAAAGCACCCTTTTTTCCTGCTACTTTTTAAATGCATCATGGAAACCTTTTTTGTACGTTGAAAGGTGGCTACACTGAGCCACAGCGCCAGAGATTGCGCCAAAGAGTTTTATTCCGCCGCCTCCACTGGCAGTGCTTGTCGAGATGTGGTAGTAGTCAGTTCTTGTCGAGAGGTCGTAGTAGGGAGTGCTTGCTGAGATGTCGTAGTGAAAAGTGCTTGCTGAGAAGTCGTAGTGGAGAGTGCTTGTTCCATGTTTTATGCAGTTGTTTGATGGGATAGACAGCAGATGTTGTTCTAATGGAGATATTGTAATGATCAGAGTGCTTTTCGTCAATATATATGAAGGTAACAAAACTCCTTTTCTTTTTTTTCTCATTATTTCAATGTCCTGAATAATGCGTCATTACAGGTTCAGTCAACAAAGCATCTGGCTTGTGTTTTTGTATTAGAGTGTAATTCTGGTTTTCTTGCGCAATTATAGTATTTCTAATTTTTTTTTATCACTTCAGTATAAATGGTATTTGAAATTTCTTGTCTTATTGAAGAAGAACCGTGCCAGATGCGTACGTTGAGTCATACTTCCACACACAGAACAGTTATACTTGTGCTTTGGTTTCGTAGGTTTTATAGTTGCTGGGGACTTAATTAATTAATTGTGTTAACGGAAATTTCATTTCATTCTTTGTTGTTGTTCTATGCAGTCAGATTGCGTACAAATACTAGTCAGGGCCAACCGTTTACGACACTTCGTAATCGGACATACAGCGCTAAAATTTTAAAAAATATTTGCATTATATTTAATTAAGCCCCCATGCAACGTGTGAGAAATCGATAGACTCCTGGTTTAGACCAACATATTTATCTGCGACAGCAGGCCACCCCAGAGAAGAACTGCTTTCGGTACCAATATGTGGACAATGTCACATGCACACTGTATGATCTGCATTCTTAGTTAAAGGTTTGTAAAGAAACTATTCAGAAAAAAAAAATCTCTCCTGCATCTTACTGCCTCATATTTCAGTTTTATTCTTTTAGTTTGTGTTTATAGTTTGTGCAATAATTTGAATTAAAGTAACCCTTAACTCTAAATTCGAAAAGCTTGCAATGAAAAATAGGCAGTCACTTAGATTTGACGTTTGGTTTGTGTCAGGTCATACATTTCTGCGCCTACCATTTAAATAAGTATTGAAGTTTTGTTGAAACTTGGCAGGAGATGGATATCCACCTCCAGTGCGGAGAAATGGATTGTTTGCAGCGTACACACTTCCTCCTACACACGAAAATAATAAAGCAAGAGTGAGCAATTCATAACATCACTGTATCCCTTTACTGGTTCAAGATGTCTAAACAAATTTTTCACGATGAAACACATAAAACCTGAAGTACTCTTTGGATCGTTATTATGCTAACTTTGTTATCTACTGTGATATTGAAACAACTGCAGATTTATTTTTCAACAGAATAATGTAAATTTTAAGGTAGTTCTCACTTGGTGAAAAGAGCTCCTGTGTAAGTTTGAAACAGAAAAGAGTGAACAACCTGCCTATCCGCGGTAAATAACCTTCTTTATAAGCTAATGTTCTGTATTGACTGTAGTTTCTTGTTTAATAATACACCAATTTCAGGATTCTACCACAGCTGCAACTGCTTTAGCTTGTTACTGAATTGAAGTAATGTACTCTGTTGCGCTGCTGTTGGAAGAGCAGGTTTTATACGGTAACTAGTGAAATTCTGCCATTTCCTCACTGTAGCGAGTCGGCTACTTGCTGCACTAAAGAGGGGTGGCCGGCATCCGGCTTACTCCAGCTGGTGCCCAACACGAAGTTAACCTGCGTCCTTTGTGTGGGGCGACGAGTACCCTCTAGGACTGCTTCAAACTCCTCAAATGTAGCCTTTTTCAACTTGAATTTCATCTTTGACATGAAGAAGAAGTCACATACAACGACGACCAGCGTTTACTTCGTCTACATCTATATATATACTCCGCCAGCCACCAAGCGGAGTGTGGCGGAGGGCATTATTCGCGCCAAAGTCATATTCCCCACCCCCTGTTCCACTTGCGAGTCGCGCGAGGAAAAAACGACTGTCTGAACGCCCCAGTACGAGCTCTAATTTCCCTTATCTTTGAATGGTGATCACTGCGCAATTTGAAAGTCGGTGATAATAATCGTCGGTGAAGTTCGGATTTTGGAATTTAGTGAGCAGCCCCTTTCGTTTAGCGCGTCGTCTATCTATCTCCAAGTGTGTCCCACTTGAAACTTTCTATGATATTTGTAACGCTCTTGCGATGGCTAAATGTACCAGTCCCGAATCTTGCCGCTCTTCTTTGGACGTTTTCAATCTCTTGAATCAGACTCAACTGGTAAAGGTCCGACACAGACGAACAATACTCTGAAACTGTACGAACTAAAGTATTGTAAGTAATTTTCTTTGTTGAAGGACTGCATCGCGTGTGGATTCTACCAATAAACCGCAATCTAGAGTTCGCCTTAGCCGTTACTTGTGTAATCTGATCGTTCTATTTGAGATCATTTCGAATAGTCATCCCCAGATACTCGACGGATGTTACCGTTTACAAAGACTGGGCATTTATTTTGTACTCGTACATTAACGGGGATTTTCGCTTTGTTGTACGCAGTAGATTACACTTACTAATACTGAGAGATAACTGCCAGCCATTATACCACGCATTAATTTTCTGCAAATTGTCATCGATTTGTTCACAACTTGCGTGTGATACCACTTTCCTGTAGACTACAGCCTCATCGGCAAACAGTCTAATGCCGCTGTCAATGGCAACAACCAGATCGTTTATGTAAATCTTAAAAATCAGCGGACCTATTACGCTGCCCTGAGGCACACCTGACGTTATGCTTGTTTCTGTTGAAGTCTCCCCATTCAAGACGACGTACTGCTCTCTGTCTGCTTTCTATCCAACCGCGTATGTCATCGGATAGACCGTAAGCGCGCACTTTGTGGAGCATGCGACAATGCAGAACTGAATCGAACGTCTTTCGAAAGACGAGGAATATGGCATAAACCTGGGAGCCGGTGTCTAGAGCCTGTTGTATATCATGCACATAGAGGGCCAGCTGTGTCTCGCACGATCGCTGTTTCCAAAAACCGTGCTGGTTTGTGCAGACGAGCTTCTCAGAGTCTAGAAAGGTTATTGTGTCTGAACACGAAATATGGTCCATGATTCTACAACAAATTCATGTCAGTGAAATTGGCCGGTGATTATGTGCATACGATTTTCTACCCTTTTTATAGATTGCCATGACCTGGGCCTTCTTCCCGTCACGTGAAACTTTCCGCTGTTCCAATGATCTCTGATGGATGATGGATAAGATTGGTGCTAAACTTGTAGCATAGTCAACGTTGAGTCTTACGGGATACCGTCTGGGCCAGATGCCTTCCTACCGTCTAAGGATCTTAACTGTTTTACAATCCCAGATACACTAAACACTACAGGTGGAAAAGGAATGGACCCTTATATTAAACGTTATAGTTGCTCCTATCACATTATTTCTCGTTGTAAATACGATTTTCTGATAATGTCTACCATTGTCATCAACAAGAAAGCAACTGACTACTGAAGAAGCAACGGAATGTATTGTGACTGAACGTTGCAAACCACTCGAGAGAAACTTGATGAGCCTGGAACCACTGGTCTGGAGCCGTCAACAGCAGATGCTGCTATATCCATAGAAGCGACAACAATGAGGAAGCCACAAGATGATGTTTGGTTTGTGGGGCGCACAACTGCGCAGTCATCAGCGCCCGTAAAAGGTCCCAATTTTTACACAGTCCATTATTGTACTCAGTCCAGTCGATCCTTTGTTACGAATGATGATGACAATGAAATGATGAGGACAACACAAACACCCAGTCCCCGGGCAGAGAAAATCCCCAACCCAGTCGGGAATCGAACCTGTGATCTTGTGATCCAGAGGGAGCAACGCTAGCGGACAGGAAACCACAGCTGGAGACTTCACTACTAATACTGGGTAATGTAGAGAATGGGAGAGAGGAGAGAGAACCAGAGACGAAGAAAAATGAGGAGACCAAAAACCAGTGGTGTGTTCGATAATGTGATGATAGAAAAGCTGTGCAGTGGCACTCATATGGTATTTTCGTTGGTCATCAGTCTACTGACTGGTTTGATGCGGCCCGCCACGAATTCCTTTCCTGTGAAGAGCTGCTTCATCTCAGAGTAGCACTTGCAACCTACGTCCTCAATTATTTGCTTGACGTATTCCAATCTCTGTCTTCCTCTACAGTTTTTGCCCTCTACAGCTCCCTCTAGTACCATGGAAGTCATTCCCTCTTGTCTTAGCAGATGTCCTATCATCCTGTCCCTTCTCCTTATCAGTGTTTTCCACATATGCCTTTCTTCTCCGATTCTGCGTAGAACCTCCTCATTCCTTACCTTATCAGTCCACCTAATTTTCAACATTCGTCTATAGCACCACATCTCAAATCCTTCGATTCTCTTCTGTTCGGTTTTCCCACAGTCCATGTTTCACTACCATACAATGCTGTACTCCAGACGCACATCCTCAGAAATTTCTTCCTCAAATTAAGGCCGGTATTTGATATTAGTAGACTTCTCTTGGCCAGAAATGCCTTTTTTGCTATAGCGAGTCTGCTTTTGATGTCCTCCTTGCTCTGTCCGTCATTGGTTATTTTACTGCCTAGGTAGCAGAATTCCTTAACTTCATTGACTTCGTGACCATCAATCCTAATGTTAAGTTTGTCGCTGTTCTCATTTCTACTACTTCTCATTACCTTCGTCTTTCTCCGATTTACTCCCAAACCATACTGTGTACTCATTAGACTGTTCATTCCGTTCAGCAGATCATTTAATTCTTCTTCACTTTCACTCAGGATAGCAATGTCATCAGCGAATCGTATCATTGATATCCTTTCACCTTGTATTTTAATTCCACTCCTGAACCTTTCTTTTATTTCCATCATTGCTTCTCGATGTACAGATTGAAGAGCAGGGGCGAAAGGCTACAGCCATGTCTTTCGCCCTTCTTAATACGAGCAATTCGTTCTCGATCGTCCACTCTTATTATTCTCTCATGGTTGTTGTACATATTGTATATGACCCGTCTCTCCCTATAGCTTACCCCTACTTTTTTCAGAATCTCGAACAGCTTGCACCATTTTATATTGTCGAACGCTTTTTCCAGGTCGACAAATCCTATGAAAGTGTCTTGATTTTTCTTTAGCCTTGCTTCCATTGTTAGCCGTAACGTCAGAATTGCCTCTCTTGTCCCTTTACTTTTCCTAAAGCCAAACTGATCGTCACCTAGCGCACTCTCAATTTTCTTTTCATTCTTCTATATATTATTCTTGTAAGCAGCTTCGATGAATGAGCTGTTAAGCTGATTGTGCGATAATTCTCGCACTTGTCAGCTCTTGCCGTCTTCGGAACTGTGTGGATGATGCTTTTCCGAAAGTCAGATGGTATATCGCCAGACTCATATATTCTACACACCAACGTGAATAGTCGTTTTGTTGCCACTTCCCCCAATGATTTTAGAAATTCTGATGGAATGTTATCTATCCCTTCTGCCTTATTTGACCGTAAGTCCTCCAAAGCTCTTTTAAATTCCGATTCTAATACTGGATCCCCTATCTCTTCTAAGTCGACTCCTGTTTCTTCTTCTATCACATTAGACAAATCTTCACCCTCATAGAGGCTTTCAATGTATTCTTTCCACCTATCTGCTCTCTCCTCTGCATTTAACAGTGGAATTCCCGTTGCACTCTTAATGTTACCACCGTTCCTTTAATGTCACCAAAGGTTGTTTTGACTTTCCTGTATGCTGAGTCTGTCCTTCCGACAATCATATCTGTTTCGATGTCTTCACATTTTTCCTGCAGCCATTTCGTCTTAGCTTCCCTGCACTTCCTGTTTATTTCATTCCTCACCTGACTTGTATTTCTGTATTCCTGATTTTCCCGAAACATGATTGTACTTCCTCCTTTTATCAATCAACTGAAGTATTTCTTCTGTTACCCATGGTTTCTTCGCAGCTACCTTCTTTGTACCTATGTTTTCCTTCCCAACTTCTGTGATGGCCCTTTTTAGAGATGTCCATTCCTCTTCAACTGTACTGCCTACTGCGCTATTCCTTATTGCTGTATCTATAGCGTTAGAGAACTTCAAACGTATCTCGTCATTCCTTAGTACTTCCGTATCCCACTTCTTTGCGTATTGATTCTTCTTGACTAATGTCTTCAACTTCAGCCTACTCTTCATCACTACTGTATTGTGATCTGAGTCTATATCTGCTCCTGGGTACGCCTTAAAATCCAGTATCTGATTTCGGAATCTCTGTCTGACCATGATGTAATCTAATTGAAATCTTCCCGTATATCCCAGCGTTTTCCAAGTATACCTCCTTCTCTTGTGATTCTTGGACAGGGTATTCGCTATTACTAGCAGAAACTTGTTACAGAACTCAATTAGTCTTTCTCCTCTTTCATTCCTTGTCCCAAGCCCATATTCTCCTGTAACCTTTTCTTCTGCTCTTTCCCCTACAACTGCATTCCAGTCGCCCGTGACTATTAGATTTTCGTCCCCCTTTACATACTGCATTACCCTTTCAATATCCTCATACACTTTCTCTATCTGTTCATCTTCAGCTTGCGACGTCGGCATGTATACCTGAACTATCGTAGTCGGTGTTGGTCTGCTGTCGATTCTGATTAGAACAACCAGGTCACTGAACTGTTAACAGTAACACACCCTCTGCCCTACCTTCCTATTCATAACGAATCCTACACCTGCTATACCACTTTCTGCTGCTGTTGATATTACCCGATACTCATCGGACCAGAAATCCTTTTCTTCCTTCCACTTCACTTCACTGACCCCTACTATATCTAGATTGAGCCTTTGCATTTCCCTTTTCTGATTTTCTAGTTTCCCTACCACGTTCAAGCTTCTGACATTCTACGCTCCAACTCGTAGAAAGTTATTAATTCGTTGATTATTCAGTCTTTTTCTCGTGGTAACCTTCCCCTTGGCAGTCCCCTCCCGGAGATCCGAATGGGGGACTATTCCGGAATCTTTTGCCAATGGAGAGATCATCATGACACTTCTTCAAATACAGGCCACATGTCCTGTGGATACACGTTACGTGTCTTTAATGGAGTGGTTTCCATTGCCTTCTGCATCCTCATGTCGTTGATCATTGCTGATTCTTCCGCCTTTAGGGGCAATTTCCCACCCCTAGGACAAGAGAGTGCCCTGAATCTCTATCCGCTCCTCCGCCCTCTGTGAGAAGGCCGTTGGCAGAACGAGGCTTACTTCCATATGGTATATACGAACTATAATAGGCTGGTGGAGTACTGTGTGGCTAGGCGGCGTTAGTGCCAGCTCCCCAGATCCCGTGCTATCCTCTCTATTGGGCTTCCAAATTCAATAGCCCGAGATACCAGATCCTTCAATCCCTGAGAAGAACAAGAGAAACTGAAAACTATGTAAAAAGAGGATATTCCTGCATCGATATTTGCATAAAACCACACATAACATGAAGAGCGAAAGAGAAAGTTCATTCCACCACCACTGTAACTACACAGGCCAGCCGGAGGGATTCCAAAGACAAAATTAGAGCCATCCCGCTAAAAGTGATATAAATGTCAGTGTCTTCGACAAATATTATTCATATTGGGAATCTATTTCTGCAAAATTAAATATTCTACGGAATGGAACAACTAGTGATCGGAATATCTATCATTATAATGTTCGCACGTGACAGTGAAGCCGCACAATGAGCAATACCTCGGAAACGTTGTTTCTGAAGGCAAACTAAATACTACACTCTATACATGGTTTGTCACGCAGCAACATATATCTGGTTATGGTAGAGGAGATCATTTGATTGATTGAATAAGTTCTTAAGCAAGTTCAGTCAAAGAGATACCTCGACTGATGGCACATTGTAACCTCCCCCTCACTTATCGACCTTAATGACAGTGAAAAATGAAACCGCGTGTACCTAATGAGAATTTTGGAAAAGCAATCGTCACCGAAGTTAACCTGTCGGTAAAGAGGGAGGAAAGGGTTACATCTAAATGAAAGGAAAAATGCAAGTGAAACTGGTGGAAATTAATTTCGAAATAGGGATAAAGTTAATAAAGAAAGTAAATGTGCGGCCGTTACGTTAACAATCAACTAGCGGTAATTAGATATTTGAGATTTGGGGGAAATTACGGTCGCCAGTCCTATGAACAATTACTATAATAACTGAAAAAGAAAGGTTATTACACATATAATTAGCACTAGAAGCGTGGCAACTGAAGGTTGACACGTGTAGTGTGAAAACTGAAAGTTTGTCAGAAGTAATAAATTTCGCTACACTTAATTTAGCAAAAGAATTAATGAAACAGGAAAATCGAAAGTTAATTTAGTGACTGAAGTTAATAGTGAGCTTTCTTTCTGAAGCACTTCGAAATACAGTTAGTCTTGGACTACCTCAACAATCATTTCTAAAGCTACTTGAATCTACGCAATTTAGAAAGAAGAGATTTAACTTTGAACTTGAATTAAACGATTCTGAACAATTAACAATAGTAAAATTTAGTACGTACCAAGCTGAGCTGCAGTCACAGGTAAGCTAAAATACGGTAACAAAACTCGCACTCTTAATTTGTGCTTGTGTAATCTAACTATTGTAGCCAGCTATGAATACTTAAATTGAACTTTGAAATTAAAGCAGTGAAATGGAATTATGCTGGCGTTTGAATTTCAACGACACTCGGGTTCATTTCGGAAAAGGAAGGGACCCTGCTTGGCAATGCAATTGGGACAATGAGCAACAAAGGTTCATGCTAAGTTGCTGTAATTTTGCGAGGCTAATGGAACAATTTGAAAAGCTGAGGTCTGCCATACAGTTCTGAAACTTTACGTGCTTTTAGTCTTCCTTGTTGGTTGATTGAAGGTATGAAGCCGTCGATCGAGGAGGTGGCGACAGTCACTCATTGTCGGCCGTCGCTGTTGCAGAAGCTGGATGTTGGCGCGCCTTCTTCTCGACACGGTCACCAGGCGAAACGGGCTCTTGATGTGCGCCAGCTAATGCTTCCCGTCCGCGACACCATGTCAGAAACTATCATCGCGAGTCGAGCGCAATTACATGCTGCCAAACCCCGAAAGCGCGGCAACACGCGGGAGCGTCACACAACACACCTGCTCAACTCGCTACTCCAGCCAGACTCCCACTGCTCTGCCCGCGCTCCACGCGGCAGAGTTCACACTACCAAAGATCCTACACACTTTGAGTCTTCACACGACCTATCGATGTAATCGTTCGATAGCAGTTTTCCCTAGGCAAGACCCAGCGTAAAAATACAAATAATATTTACGAAACAAACCAATTATACATCGACATAAATGCATAAATATATATATATATACAAATAGTAAAACAATTACAATATGTAAAGACACGGAAATGACATATATTCAGGTAACAAAAATAAGGAAAACAAATTATAGTACAATAGATGGAAATAAGAGGATATGCATTTCCGGCGTTACAACATGATCACTTTAGGAGTGAATAACGACAGTTTATCAGTTGAAACATTACTTATGGAAACTATCTAAAAGCCCAACTGAACGAAGACAGAAGCACTCCTGAACAACCCATCAACTGAATGAAATGATTTCTTCATAAGTGACAAAAATGTATTTGTACTAACCGGAACAAGAAACTATACCTATATGTGTTCCAACAAACATTAACTCTTACCAGGGCGGTGTTAGGCACTTCACAAATGCCCTAACGAAAGCAGTTGACCCAGATGTCCGTTTTTTTAATGTGATTGGGGTCTCCTAACATTTGGGGAGGAAAAGAGGGAACTCTTATGATTCGCAAAGAAGTAGCTTTAACAGATCTCTCTAGGGAAATCGATCGACATCGGTGCTGCACAGCCTGGAGCATACAAAAAAGTCTCTGCTTCTCTCAGCGGCAGATTCACAGACATGTATCCACAGACATATACTCTGCAGAGATTATCAGGGGAAACGGAGAGGATATAGAGAGGATGCTCGTTGACACCCAAAATAATCGCTCTCTGTGTGTTCTCTTACGAAGGAAGTATAACACTGAAAAACAGAATGTGTGGCCTATACCGGATAGTTAAGGAGAAAAACAATAAAAACGGAAGGTGGCTTATGTAGGGAACTTCCGCTAGCATGTTTATTGTGTCTTCTTTTATGGTGGACACCGTGCTTACCACGTACTGGTATTCGCAGTAGATATCCACTACTATTAGTCACGCAGAGCCCATAAATGGGCCTGCAAATTCCAAATGACTGCAGTCCCTAAGTCGACGTGAGATGTGCCATGGAGTGGAAGATCTGGACGGTGCTGCCTGATATCTGGCGAAATCTTAAGATATGCGCACCATGGCTTCCACGGCCCTGTTAAATCTGGCCAGCAAGCATGTCGACTAGCTAGGGATTTCATCAGTGACATTCCCCAGTGGCTGTGATGAAGGAATTTTAAAGCCTGTGGCCTCAGGGTGGCCAGGATGACGACAATATGTGAATCCGCCAAAGCGTATATTATGAGGACATCGTTGATGACTAATATATGGCTGGACACGAGATATCAGGTCTGGAGTTCTTGATTTTTGATTTCTGAAATGTATGTGGACCAACCACGGAACAAACAGAGCATGACCTACCGTACTATCAGGTCGTGAAGAGTGTCTCCAGTGATTTGTGTAGTCTTTATGGATAATACGAGGTCTGCAGCCTGTCTGCATCTGTATGGAAAGACTGTGTCAGGTTCCACAAGAAGTCACTGCAGAACTTACGCATTGACGTGTTGCTCTGCTGCCTTGTACCTAATCGCAGAACTGTAGGAGCTCAAGTGCCAAAGGTTGCAGGTGTTGCACTGTTCTGTCTGGAAGACTGGCGAGTATCACGAACAGTACTACCACCGGTTTGTGGTCTGTGATTAAAGCGTATTTAATTTCTAATAGGTAAACATGGAATTTCTTAACTGAAAATAACATCGCTAATGTCTCCTTTTCTATCTATACGTTTTTCTCTTGTGTTAGATTCAACGTTGTTTACACGTAGGCGATAAGTTGCTTAGCACCACCATCATTCCTGTTATTCCTACATGCCAACACTGCGCCAGAGTCATATCAAAGGCATCCATGGCCACAATCAGTGGACGTGAGAATGAAAATGGTGTAAGGCAGGGTATCGAACACAGAATACACTTTAACTGTGTGAAGGTGCGCGGTCTCTTCTGCAACTGCTTTAATGATCACATCAAGTGGTCCGCTTGTTTGGTGGAGGCAGGGGAGCGCGGGGTGGGGGGGGGGGGGCACGTTGATTAATAATTCAATGCTTGCAGCTCTGGTAAGTTTGAAACTTTTTTATTTAAATGGTTGTGTCTGTACGTAAATTGCAAAATGACTGAGAAGATGAAATTTCTACATTATTTGATTCTGAAACAGCTAAGTAACCTGACTTCAAGTAATTAATTCAAAAGAATGGTCCTGAATAAAAGCAATTATCTCACAAAAATCTTCAATACGCGAAATGCAGCAATACAGCGATCGTCAATATTGCCAGCTAAATAAAAGATTCTAACTATTAAAACCACTAACTACTAATAGGAAGTTGCTAGCAAAGGAAAGATTTAGTTGCAAACCAAATAATGAATTTGTTTACCTTAATAATGTGACATCCTGTTCAAACATGAATATAAATCGTCATTGACATCTACTACAATGGTATATAATCATGAATAATATTCAGTCTCCAAGTCGAACATGTACAGATCGTTACCCTACTCTAACACTTCAGATGTCTACCCTCCATCAATGCAAACTTCTCAAGTCTAACATCCATCACTGCTGGCTGTTCACCTCCAACTGCCCAACAGCACATCCATCACTGCTGGCGACTAACTTCCAACAACGAGTCCAACCAGCCACAGAATCTCTTACAAAGAAAGCGCAGTCAGAGATCCAATGTAAAGCGCTACACAGCGCTGCCAACACAGAAGCAGCCCACTTACAAGTTTTGGGGGCGGGGTAGGGGGCCGATAGCTCCTACGTTGCACTCAGTGGGCTAGTCGCCATCCTTGTTTAGGTACTTCATTTGCTCCTGGGAAAACTGTCGTTTGTGTAAGCAGCACTTGAGCCCTGCGTCATGTGTTGCAGTAAATGGTATGGAAAGGCTTTGCACATATTCCTGTCTCGTAGCGTCCGTGACAGTTATATAGATATTAAGTGCAAGTGGGGACGGACGTGATTAATCGTTCCAGATATTAATGGAAGATTGCAGGAGTGGAAGAGATCTCGAAAGGCAAGCACTTGTATTTGTCCAAGACGAAGGGAGTGTTGATAACTAAGAATTTTGCGCCCCTTCATCGAGCAATATTTGCAAATTTGTGTCGGCAAGTTCGATGTTAAAAGAAAAATTCTGCTCCAACAAGCTTTGTGAGGAGCCTACTGGACACATTACATGGTGGGTTTTTTTTGTGGACTGGCAAGACAGCCAATCCACTATGACAGGAAGCCGAAAGGCACGCGTTTAAGCTCACGCACGATGGCGTGAGGTCTGGAACAGGACAAGGTGTTTATAGTAGCAAAATAGTACGTAGCTTCTGAAATACTTAACTTTAATCCATAATTGGTGAACATCGGTCTGACGGTACATGCATCACAAGATCAAATGATAATGGCGCCTTGCTAGGTCGTAGCAAATGACGTAGCTGAAGGTTATGCTAACTATCGTCTCGGCAAATGAGAGCGTAATTTGTCAGTGAACCATCGCTAGCAAAGTCGGCTGTACAACTGGGGCGAGTGCTAGGAAGTCTCTCTAGACCTGCCGTGTGGCGGCGCTCGGTCTGCAATCACTGATAGTGGCGACACGCGGGTCCGACGTATACTAACGGACCGCGGCCGATTTAAAGGCTACCATCTAGCAAGTGTGGTGTCTGGCGGTGACACCACAGGTTTCTACTTGTGCATCGAAATTTATTATTGATATAAGGCCTGTGTGAAATCGGACGTAGCCGTTGTGTTTCTCGACCACTACCAGGGACGTGACTGAAGCGCTTGCTTCAACAGGTTCAGTCATCCCAGCCGCGTGGAACTATTCGAGTTCCTGCTTAACGGCCGTTCGTAAGGAGACTGGAATGGGCACTGCTCAGCAGAAACGGGGCACCGCGTCTGGTTGCAAAGAGGTGTGAGCTTGGGAATCTCTGGCGTAACTCAGGCCAGGTTCGAATGTAAATGCGGAGCAGAGGTAATTCTAGTTTTTCTTACCTCTTCCTAATTGATTAACTAACTAGCATCGTACGTGTAATGTTACTACTGCGACACCTTACTGTGTCGTACATGCTAAAAACGCAAGCTGATTTTTGCAAAGTGTTGCTTGTGCAGGGCTGTATTGAACAGCCCTCAACAAGAAGGTTCGGTAAACTTCGTCTAGGTCGTCAGATTGAAAGTTTCTTATCTCGTACCTTCTACAGCTGTCTCGTGTCCCTCTTCGCTTTTTTCCACGCCGATGATTGTAACTAGCTGTAAGAGTGTGGAATTAGAGTATGCGCATCTTCACCCCCAGCACTGAACGTCCATTCTTGCGTCCTCTGATTTCGCATACGCTGGTCGTTGGCTACGAATGCAGCTGGCCACGTGGAATTAAAGTGTTTTTTTTTTTTTTTTTCATCGGCTTGTGATTGCTTTGACGTCAATCACCGTTCCTTTTCGCCGCGTTCGAATCGGTACGCCGCCTGGACGTTGACCACTGGGTTGGCTGAGCACTATGGGACTTAACTTATGAGGTCATCAGTCCCCTAGAATCTAGAACTACTTAAACCTAACTAACTTAAGGACATCACACACATCGATGCCCGAGGCAGGTTTCGAACCTGTGACCGTAGCGGTCACGCGCTTCCAGACTGTAGCGCTTAGAACCGCTCGGCCACTCCGGCCGGCGCGTTGGCCACTGGGGTGAATGTATGTATCGTGTTGTGAATAAAGTTACGCAAATGTCACTGGACTACGGCTATGAGTACTGATCACCTACTTGTTCTGATGATCCCACACCCCTCCATCGCTCACCCTGGGCCAGACTCCATTATAAACTGGTGATAGAAGTGGGATCCTCAGCGTCTCTTTACCCATCATTACTGCTGAGGAGAGAAGAAAACCTTCAGACTTCCGTGGGCATAGTACGGTGCGGCATTATCCAGTTAAGTATAAGTCAGCCGTTGTTGCAGAACCATACGGTATAAGTTGGTTGGTGGTGTCCGTTCGTGGAAGCAGTCCAGTGCTGATACAGACACCATTCTCTCTTTGGAGAGCTTCTGGTCACGATGCAGTAGGGAGAGACTTAGCACCGAAGTAAGGACTGCAGCAGATACAGGCTTTGTTTGGCGTGGACGCGATCGGACATGACACTAAATTTTTAATAACTGAAGTAACCAGGTAATCAATCATGACAAACACACAGAAAATTGTGGATTTGCAGACTGTTGTAGAGAAATTAAGCTTAGAAATTCAACAATTAAAACCAGATGCAGAAGGTAGGAGGAAAGTGGGTAGAGAAACTAGCAACCTTCTGAGTATAACCGATGAAAATGCAACGGACCTAGCGGTAGCTAAGATCTTTCATTTGATCCCTACACTTACAGCACTTACAGTCTTCGACAAGAGATCAGTGAGTAAGATGTAGATGAAACTGTTTTTTTTTTTTTTTTTTTTTCAACTGAAAAACAAGCGAGTTTAGGATTCTGGAATGAGTCGGACAAAGCAACTAGCAGAACTACGAATCCTAGATGATACACTCGATTTCGTCATTGCGTGATACCATGTGAAGTCGTGCAGCTACCTACGACGAACTAAAACCCACACTTCTGCAACAGAACCAGAGGAAAAACACTGTGGATATTTTGGACGGAGAATTCATCGAGCATTTTACTGATCGAATTAGGATAGTTAATGCTTACACATTTTAGCTCAGTGAGAATGATCTGCTCATTGAGGCAACATTGTTTGGAGCTGGACAAAGCATTAGATGCGTTATTGAACGGGGCTACAGGCTTACAATCGGTGGAGCACTAAGGTTAGCACGTTTCGAGGCGTGTGAAGAAGTAATACAAGTGACAGTTGGATTATCTAAAGAGCCACAGAGAGATCAAATTGATATCACACCGGATCTCCGTGTGTTAGAAGATTATTAGGGAATTATGGGGAGAGACTGCAGAGCACAACTTCTCATGGCGAAAGAGATTTTATGTTTCACCTGCGGAGTGGAAGGTCACGTAGCTTGAAACTGCAAAAGGGGAACGCAAGGCCAAAGGTGGAGAGCTTAGACGGGAGTACGTTAAACGACAGACGTGACGGAAGGAACAGCACTACTTCTGACATCAAGAAGCAGTAGATACTCCGAGTTCCAATAACGACAGTTCGAAAGGCCTGCTCGTTAGCACAATTTACCGTGGACAAAATGCCCGTTTCCTAGTCGATATAGGCGACCAAATTTCTTTAATGTGGTGTCATGTAGTTAAGGAAGAAAACTGTCAGCAGCCAGGCAGTAAATTAAAGGGTTAAATGGCAACCGGGTGCACAATCACGCGAGTAGATTTCCTGGCAGCTAACCGCACTCAGATCAATGTAGCAGAAATAGTTATCCGATTAGGTCGTACCGGTTATGACTACAACGGGAGCTCTAAAGGTCAGATTCAAATGAGTGTTAGTGCCAATGAGGCAATACACAAAATGAGTAGCGAAGCATTTGCGCTGTTGAAAGTCAACGTACATTTGACTCAATGCGAACGCGTCTCCGCTCGGGACAGGAAAACTATGTATCTCGACATGATGCTGTCAGAGAGCAGGGGAAGCAGTCTATTGCTAATAGAGCCGTCAGTAAACGGGGACACGATAGGCCAGAAGCACTGCTATGTAGCGAGAACTGTCATTCTCATTAACGAAGACCAAGCAGGAAACTGCGTGTTCCAGTAAGCAGGTCTAAAATGAGTAATGCAAAAGTTTCACTACCATGAGAAACTATTGTTGCAACAGTGCCAACACAGATCCACAACATGTGGTGGAAGTACCTACTGAGGAGAAAAATGTGTAGATAGTAAATTATTGTCCACCTAATGGCAGTGAGAAGTAATCAACTGCAGAAGCACTTGAACTAATCGAACAAGTGATGCTTAATAAATCAAATTATTTATCACTGGAGAGACAGGAAATAATTTCATCAATGCTACTTAGCTGTCCTGATATCTCCAAAAATCCGAATCCGATTGTATTCCAGCAAACCCCCTCCCCCCTCCTCCACCCCGCCCCACTAGTGCAACGTAAGATACATCCAGCAGCGGTACACATTGATCACATCCATACAGAATTCCATATACTATTAAACGTTAGTTGAAGAGGTGATTAAGGAACAGCAGGAAGGGGGTTCATTGGATCCACACTGGACCTCACGCTTAGAAATTGTAAGTAAAATAGTCATCTATCGGAGAACGGAAGTACAGGCTTTGTGCTGATTAGAGAAAGCTGAATTCTTTAACGTTCTCAGATATTCATCCATTGCCAAATCTTGTACACTCTTTGGATTATCTTGATTCACGAAAAATCTTCTCTACTTATGATGTAACCAGTGGGTGCAGTTAGCTGTACATATAGAAGACAGGGCTAAGACGCCGTTTATTACATCTATCGGTGTGTACAAATGTAACCGATTTCCTTTTGGTCTTCGGAATGTATTAGAAACATTCCAACGTCAGGTGGATAATATTCTTAGAGAATTAACGTCTCTCAGTGTCTGGTACACATTTACGATGTTATCATTTTCAAACAAGACAAGGAACAACATGCTGAAAGACCACGAGCCGTATTTGCGAGGCCGCACTGTGCAAATCTATTGCTATCCGTGCCAAAATGTCATTCTCCTATACCCGAAGTAGAATATATAGGACACAGGATAACTGCAGATAGAGTCCAACATAACTTAAAAGTACTGGAAACTGTAAAGAACCATACAGATCCCATGTACGTGAAGAACTACGGGCAATCCAAGCCACTGAGAATTTCTACCAATGATTCATTCAGGAATAAGCTGAAAAAGCCCGACCGATGATTCAACTACAGAGAAAAGGAGCGGTTTATAACTGGAGTTCTGGATGTTAAGAACTGGTGAAAACTATGAAAACAGCTTTGACAATAACTTCCACATGCTCTTATCCAAGCTTCTCTAAGCCCTTCATGCTACCTACTGACGCTAGCAGTTTCTCTGTCATGGTGGTTTTATCACAGCAAATCAGCGAGGAAGAGCATCCAGTTTCATTTGCTTCCCTTTTTCTGCAAAGAGCTGAATTCAATTACTCGACAACAGAGAACGAATGCTGAGCAGTTGCCTAAGGCATAAACTACAACCGATGTTTCATAATTGGCTGAGTAGAACGCCATCTTACCCTGATGGGGATGCCGAGTTGAAAGAGTTCATCGAACCCTCGTAAAAATGATAAGTCACTATGTTGGCAGTAAGCACGATTCGTGGGACACCTACATACCATAAGTGCTCAGCGCTCATAACACGCAACCCAGCCTTTAAGAAATCATCTATGGCAACCGAATAATCCCACTGTTAGACTTCGCAACATCAACAAAAGGCAGAGCAGTGAACATGTAAAAGAATAAGCCAGCAAACTACATGAAATATTATACCGTTTAAAGGCTCTAAATTATCACTTTTCCAGCAGGTAGCTTAACATGACTGCAGAGCTGTTATAACTAAATACTGCGTTGAAGACTTGATTTGTTTGAGCAATCCAGTACTGATGAAGGTTCACGCCAGAAAGTCTAAATTGTATTGGAAATCCTTAAATCATCTCCGCCGATTACATGAATGCTCCAGTTAGCGTTTCTCCTTACCATAGTGCACATAAATCGTGTAAAGATGTTAGTGGGCCAGCTATGGAACTAGCCTACAGATGGGAACAACGACCTTGAGAAAGACCCCGGAAGCAGTTGAGCCACCCGCAGAACGGAGCAGACGGTGACCAGCTCGTCAGCAGCCGACGCCGAGATCAAAATGGTTCAAATGGCTCTGAGCACTATGGGACTTAACAGCTGTGGTCATCAGTCCCCTAGAACTTAGAACTACTTAAACCTAACCTAAGGACATCACACACATCCATGCCCGAGGCAGGATTCGAACCTGCGACCGTAGCAGTCGCGCGGTTCCGGACTGCGCGTCTAGAACCGCGAGACCACCGCGGCCGGCGACGCCGAGATCCGTTGTCTGACACCGACGAGACAGGACGCTGCAAACCGAGGCTGGGTGTAGGCTCGAGCAGCACTTCAACACGGTACCTGCTACACCCGAGATAACGTTAAGTATGTATTAAGTGTGTATACATCTGCCACAGACTGTGCGCGAGTGTCTAAATGCGTATGTGTAGAAGGGAAAATTGTGTTCGTTTCTTGTAAGCAGCATACTGACAACTGAGTCAAACTTTGAACTATCGTTTCTTTTAGAGAACTGTTCAACTTCCTTGACTCCATTACGTTTTGCTTAAGGATACCGATTATTGATTCGTTTTGATGACTCTTTTTTATTCTGCGTTTCGGCTGTCCGTCAGAATCCTTCAACATCAATCTGGCGTTCTTTTTGAGTCACAAACAAGCATGGCAGTAACTAGTGGAAATTTTAAACTTATTTTGAGGTTTGATCTAAGAGAGATGGAAGAGCTATTCCAGAACATAGATGAACTCTTGAGACTTACTGAGTCAATTTTCGTCTACCATACGACATGAGACTCTGAAGTCTCATGGTAACACAGAGTATAACTGAAACCATAGTAAAAGTAGCATTTACGGCCTATGAAAAGGAAATCGATTGATACTTGGATCTTCCAGCGTACAATAATCTCGTTAGACGTAGTTGGACAAGGTTTGATTTTGGTGGTGATATATTTGAACTATGTTAGGAATCATAACTAAGAAAAACAAAATAACACTCTAATACTGTAAAATCTTCTGAGAATTTAGTAATATTACACCATAAGCAATAGACAATTAAAGATATTATCATCTTTTTTGGTCAGGTTATTAAGCAGTTCATTGATCATTTCAGTGATATCTACAACTGGACTGCAATTATCCATATGTAGCCTAAATATTACGCTGTTGTTTAGAATCGCCGATAGTCTGTCCAGTGCACGAATGGGTACTTCCAATTGGAGGCATGCTATTGAAATAGGTAATCGCTTGAGTAGAGATTTTTACACCCAATAGATATTTTTTATTGCTGTTAGCTATTGCAAGGAAGGTCCTACTACGACTATGACCTTACCTGTCAATAAGCAGAATTAGTATTCCTGCAACCAACTGAGTGATGCTGATGCTGTCATGATGAACAATGAATTGTCTCTGATTCTCACCATGCGTTTAGCTGTCTCTAAGCATTACTTTGAAGTTTATCTTGTGTACCCTCTGCATACTTATTCTGGGCGCCATTGCATAACTGTATTCATCACCACCTACAACAATACTTTTTAACTAGCGAGGGCCGAAGATATTTCTTAGCTGTGCCTCAAACTGCTTTTGTGAATGTGAGCATACAAAAAGAGGTAGACTGACCTTCAAATGTGGTATTTTACGGCAGCCGTGTATACAGCTGTGAGAGACATCCCTTCACGAATATTCAACCTCGACCAGGAAACCGAAAACACTAACCCAACCCCTTCCCACAACGGTTCGCAGATGGTATCATTTACTCTTTCAATTCAAAAATTGATCCACTTCCATGTACAACAAATCGAACTCTTGCTTCACCAAACACATATAAGGCAGTCGTCTTCTGATAGTGATACAGAAGTGTGAAACTTCAAGTAATATTATCCTCACACACAAAGACACCTTATATAAAAAAAGCAAATCATCCCTAACTTCCATTTCTGGTGTATTCCACAATAACACCTGTTAATTCCAGCCAATGGATTCATTTAGTTTTAGCTTAAGTGGAACGGGCGAACTAATGAAGTGATATGCACTTGTGGTAATTATATGAATTTAGTTTGTGCTTTTTAACAGTACTGACCAGTATCAATAAGCTATGCAGGGTAGCATTACTTTCAAGTTTATAACTAGGTTAACAAAAACTTTCCTAATAATTTTGTTCTGTTTGAACGCATTTGGTTTCTTAGAGTTACAGCAGTCAACAGCTGGTTGATTTGTCACCTATTACGAATGAAGTATAACAAATCAGCTGCGTAAGCGCACCAATCTTTGCCAAAATATTAGAATTTGTACGATAGAGAATTGATCTTGAATGAGCCAATCTGGCCGGCCGGTGTGGCCGAGCGGTTCGAGGCGCTTTAGTTTGGAACCGCGCAACCGCTACGGTCGCAGGTTCGAATCCCGCCTCGGGCATGGATGTGTGTGATGTCCATAGGTTAGTTAGGTTTAAGTAGTTCTAAGTTCTAGGGGACTCATGACCACAGATATTAAGACCCATAGTGCTCAGAGCCATTCGAACCATTTTTTGGGCCAATCTGGTATCCGGGGAGGATGGTGTAAGAGTCCTTACATGCACCCTCTTTCCCAGCGCTGTACGTGCATTCCGACTTCCGCTGATTCCTCGCGTGCGGATCGTCGGCCGCGAACGCTACTGGCTGCGCGGAATAAATGTTTGTCTTTTCTGTCGGCAAGCGGTTGGGCCATCACCAGTCGCAGTTCTTCAGCACCGCTTTCGAGTCGGCAGGCTGCCGGGCCATTGACAGCTATTGTGGATATATGTATCGCCTTGTGAATAAAATTATGTAAAAGTAACTGTAGTATGGTTCAAATGGCTCTAAGCACTATGGGACTTTACATCTCAGATCATCAGTCCGCTAGATTTAGAACTACTTAAACTTAACTAACCGAACGACATCACACACATCCATGCCCGAGGCAGGATTCGAACCTGTGCCCGCGGCAGCAGGGCGGTTCCGGACTGAAGCGCCTAGAACCGCTCGGCCACATCGGCCGACCAGCTCCACTATGGCTACGAGTAGTGATCACCTACTCAACTTGAAGACCCCACAATCCGCCACCGCTCATCATGGACCAGATTCCTTAAAATGCATACAGTCTGCTGTGAATGATGGAGTGGCAAATGGGAAAGTCTCAACGCCGTTACTGTAAAAATCTCGAAATAAGGGAATGCCACCTCATTTTATGAAAAAATGAGGAAAAATTAGTCTTTAGATCCAGTCTAATGGTAATACTTGAATTAAAGTTCACTGCGTCAATTTTCACTTATCGAACACGAATGCAAGCTCACAAAGACCCCACACCGCGTTTAATTCCCATAAGAGATAGCACACACTCAAGATCACATATAAATATGTTCCAGCGATGAATAATGCTGTCGATTAAGTTAAATAAAACAAAATATCGATTCGCAGTAAATACATGGGGTCAGTGTGAAAGTTAATTCTTGACTGCCTGAATACTAGTCGAAATCTATGTAGTAAACTAACTTCAACGTTTCGCACCTGCCAGCAGAGGACTGGGTTTCTTATTGTTCGATTTAGTCAGCCAATGACTATACTGCTGCTAACAGATAATTCATCGATCCCTTGCAGAAATGCGCGAGGAAATTAGGCTAACGACAAAACTTTTGGCACATGCCAACATCACTACCACTCAACACCCCTGCAACATCCTGCTGGCTTAAAGAAATTTCAAGGGGCTCTCCTTCTTCAAGTAAACTGACAGGGTGTTTCATTCTCAGACACTAACCTGCAATATTTTGCTTATCGCCAGTACTCCGCCTTATATCATGCGTCTGCCTACAGCTTTGATGAAGATGTGCATTAATCCTAAGTATCTGAGCATACGACGGGGAACTAGTCTGTAAAATTGTGCATTAACCAGCACACTGCCGAGACACTCACTATAAATAAGAATTGTGTCGCACGCCTCGCCAGTGGCCTGGAAGCTAAGGTGCACAGACAGATTCCAGAAGATATACCTGATTTCAGTTGTTTTTTACCTACGAATTGTGAAAGATAAAAACCCACGGCATATGTCACTGAGTTCAGTTTTAGTCTCTGTAGATCCACCGTGGACGTGGGACTGCCGCAGGTCAGATATTTAACAAGGAAATTCGTGAAATTTAGGAAGTTAATTCTCAAAGATTGTCGATATTGACATACTGGGGCCATCTGTTTCTGGTTGTCGTGAATTCTCAAGTGCTTCCTTCGAAGACTTGACTGCAACGAGTAATCAGTTTTATGTTCGCACACGCACTGTCCCAGATACTCAACATGAGCACAATGTGTCCTCCGTCATATCCAGAACAAGTGAAACGCAAAATTTGTACCTTTTTTTATGGTCGCCGGGACGCAACTGCTGCAGTAACTGCAACTTGTAAGGCTTCATATGCAGGCGTCGTTTCGGAACAGCACACACTGTTGTTTGAATAAGTTGAAGTTACCGGTCTGCCCGTCTTGTGGACTTCGAGGGTTCTGCGTGAACGCATTTCAGATGGGCTCGACACTTTCATCACACGTGCGTGGCGGCTTGTTGCTGAATCGACGACGACGGACTCCATGTTGCGCTTAAAGAGTGGATTGAGTTGACGAAAATTTCTAGACACAAAATGGTTTCCCTTGAGGTGTAGTCGACATGTTGCTTAAAAAAAAAAAAAAAGAAAATATCAGAGCAGCTTTATCCTCTGTCCAGTGACATGCGTAATGTGTTTCCACCTTTTACAGTTTGTCCGTAACAAACAACAGAAATTTCTTCTTTTTAAATCACCCAGTACGGCACGGTTGTGAGCACTTCTCGAACATTCACTCCTTTCGGCAGTGGTTTCGTTGACATTGAACCCACTGATTTTTTATTCATAAGCGGACCTCGGGGAAGATCAGTTTGGATTCCGTAGAAATGTTGGAACACGTGAGGCAATACTAACCTTACGACTTATCTTAGAAGAAAGATTAAGAAAAGGCAAACCTACGTTTCTAGCATTTGTAGACTTAGAGAAAGCTTTTGACAACGTTAACTGGAATACTCTCTTTCAAATTCTGAAGGTGGCAGGGGTAAAATACAGGGAGCGAAAGGCTATTTACAGTTTGTACAGAAACCAGATGGCAGTTATAAGAGTCGAGGGGCATGAAAGGGAAGCAGTGGTTGGGAAAGGAGTGAGACAGGGTTTAGCCTCTCCACGATGTTATTCAATCTGTATATTGAGCAAGCAGTAAAGGAAACAAAAGAAAAATTCGGAGTAGGTATTAAAATTCATGGAGAAGAAGTAAAAACTTCGAGGTTCGCCGATGACATTGTAATTCTGTCAGAGACAGCAAAGGACTTGGAAGAGCAGTTGAACGGAATGGACAGTGTCTTGAAAGGAGGATATAAGATGAACATCAACAAAAGCAAAACGAGGATAATGGAATGTAGTCAAATTAAATCGGGTGATGCTGAGGGGATTAGATTAGGAAATGAGACACTTAAAGTAGTAAAGGAGTTTTGCTATTTAGGGAGTAAAATAACTGATGATGGTCGAAGTAGAGAGGATATGAAATGTAGACTGGCAATGGCAAGGAAATCGTTTCTGAAGAAGAGATATTTGTTAACATCGAGTGTCAGGAAGTCGTTTCTGAAAGTATTTGTATGGTGTGTAGCCATGTATGGAAGTGAAACATGGACGTTAACCAGTTTGGACAAGAAGAGAATAGAAGCTTTCGAAATGTGGTGCTACAGAAGAATGCTGAAGATGAGGTGGGTAGATCACGTAACTAATGAGGAGGTATTGAATTGGATTGGGGAGAAGAGAAGTTTGTGGCACAACTTGACTAGAAGAAGGGATCGGTTGGTAGGACATGTTTTGAGGCATCAAGGGATCACAAATTTAGCATTGGAGGGCAGCGTGGAGGGTAAAGATCGTAGAGGGAGACCAAGAGATCAATACACTAAGCAGATTCAGAAGGATGTAGGTTGCAGTAGGTACTGGGAGATGAAGAAGCTTGCATAGGATAGAGTAGCATGGAGAGCTGCATCAAACCAGTCTCAGGACTGAAGACCACAACAACAACAACAAAGCCAGTTGTTTTGTTTTGAGATTCCTAAGCCGTACAATGGTGCGAGGCTACATGGTGAAAGCTGTACCTACGAGAGAGTACAAAGTTAACACTTGTTTTAAAATATTTATCGTAAACCCTGAGTTTTTTCTGATAGCGCTAGGTATGTAAATGCCTATTATCGAAAAGAAGGAAGGGCGGGAGGGGGACGGGTGTAGGAATAGAGTGAAAACTGCCAGTGTGTTGTATTTGCTAGGAACACCGCACAATGCTTTATTTATAATTGTTTTAACACACAGAAATTTAATGAAAGATCATCAATAATTAAAAAATTAGAACACTCATAAAAATTTAAGAAACATTGACTGATTGTCGTGAAGGCTATTAGATGAAGAAGAAGAAGGCACTAGAATTCCATTAACCATTGCACAAGGAACGATATTTAAGAAAAAACAATATCTTAAATGATGCACAGTTACCAATGTTCGCACAGAGGGTGACTTACTGCGTCAAAGAATTACGTTTCGAATACAAAAAATTAATAAAGGAAACTTAGGCACCCATAATTTTTGAAAGGAAACGTAGCAGGAATACCAAACAGCTCAGCCGAGTACCAAGTTGCAATAAGCCGCACGTAAAATGCCTTAACCAAGTAAGGACGAATAGTATACTTCTCTCCTTCCACGAGCTTATCCGATCTGGTGACATCAGCCTTAACGGGACTCTGGTGGCCAGCCATCAAGGCCCTAAAAGTAACTGTAACTGCAAAGTGAGACAACAGTGACCGGAACTACATTAAACAAAACAGACAATTAGGAGCAGCCTTAAAACCTAAAATCTTAAACACTATAAAATAATTAATAAAAAGGAATACAGGCAAGCAGTTGCCTCTAGATAGTGCACAATACTCTTAAATCAATCAACGACCTGGAGAACATCGTATTATACTTTTAACTTGGCACAGAGAATAATGATACTATCAGAAAGCCCAACTGGAGTTTCTTCCTTTGCAAACTTATCAACTAAATATTCAAGATCGGTCAACTGTTATTCCGGCGACGGGGACTGTACACTGATAAGCCAAAACGTTATGACCACTGCCCAACGTGACGTTGGATGCCGCATTATGGAGTTGTGGGCACGTGATGTGGTTCCAAAGGTATGTAAGCGGAGCAGACACGGACGAGGGATCACCCTAGCGAAGATACGGGCTGCAAACGGGGAAATCCATTGAGATAAGCGACTCCGACAAAGGGCAGGATATTACTACGCAGAACCTGTGAACGATTATCTGGAAAACGGCGAAGTTGGTCCAATGTTCACGTGCAACTGTTGTGAGCGTCTACGTAAAATGGTAGAAGGTGAATAAGACTACCACTAGGTATGGTTGGACGTCTACGACTCTTCATGGAAAATGGGGTTCGGTGGCTTGTCTGCTCTGTAAAGTAGGATAGATGGTGATCTGTGGGATCTCGGTCGAAAGAATACAATGCTGGTGATCGCACAAATGTTTCGGGGCACACCGTTCATCGTAAGTTGTTCAACAGGGAGCTCTGCAGCAGATTACCCGTACGTGACCAAACGACATGGTCAGTTATAATTGCAGTGGGAACAGAACCATCGGGACACGGCTGTCGGTCAACGGAAACACGTCGGCTCTTCGGCTGAATCACATTTTTGCTACACTTTGTCGATGGTCGTCTCCACAAACGTCGTCATCGAGGCGAAAGACGGCTCGAAACGTGCATCGCGCCACGGACGCAAGCGGATGGGAGCAATATTGTATTATGGAAGCCATTCTACTGTGCTTGCATGTTACGTATGGTATTAATAGAAGACACACTGACACCTGCGAACCGCCTGCATCTCTTCACGCTTGATGTCTTCCCCGACGGCGATGTCATCTTTCAGCCGCATGGTTGTCCGTGTCTCGGAGCCACAACCGTCCTACTGTGGCTTGAAGAGCATTGTACTGAACTCACGTTGATGTCCCGGCGATCAAATTCGCGTGATATAAGTCCTGTGGAACGCATCTGGGTCACTATCGGGCGCCATCACCGCGTACGCAAATCAGTGGCCCATTATTTACGCAAATTACATGATTTGTGTGTGAACAGCTAATGGCACATACCTCCAGAAACCTACGAACAAACTGTTGTATCTCTAATACGCGGAATGAGTGATGTATTTAGTTCCAAAGACGGACAAACAAGCTATTAAGCAGGTGGTCATAAGGTTTTGGCTCATCACAGTAAATGTCTGTCATGGCGAACCGTTCTAAATCCGACTCACTAACCACCTCCGACAACACAGGGAGTGTAAACTTTACAAATTGCTCACTACGCAGTTTTACTCGCTGGTATCCAGTTCACATTCGTAACCGATTCACATTCGTAACGGACGTAATCATGCATTGATAAAGCCGGACTGTCTTCTTTCTTGAGAAACAATTTCACATTACCAGTGGAGCGTGAATATCATTAGAAAGGTAGATCCAAAACCAACATACGGCCTCACACATAGTCATCACCCGAGCCACCTACCAATGTTGCGACCAGCCAGCAGGTACAAGGAAAACTTGTCACACTCGGTGCTTTCTCAGATTCCCCTCTTGTAAACCGCTGGAGGCGCCAAAATAGCGATCACCACCAATGCTCCCTCTCGGGAGGACAGAGAACTCACACATCTCACTCGGCGAGTGTAATGAGAATCAAAACGCCCACCCTCACAACTCAAATGTAACCTGGTAAATAACGGCCAGTTCGTCTAACAACAGATACCAGCAGCATTTTAGTCGCACCAGGTAGGTGAGAGGAGATTTAGCAAACAGCCCCGTACAATGAATGTTCGAAATTCGGTCCCCCACAGTCTACGCTTATCCATATACTTCCAGGTCATACAATTAAAGTATCAGATTGTCAGAATTCTTAGCCTTAATTGCACACACATTAAAGAGGCACACATTCCGAAAGATCAAGTGTTTATTCCGACCGAAAGGTCAGCGTACCAGTTGCCGCTCACACTCTGCATTCAATGACGCTCGGCTCAGAGCAAAGTCTATTCCATTACCAAAAACAACGCCTCGACTCGCCCAGAGGGAGCAAAACCAGCTCTTCCCAGTGACTTAACAAACCAGGGCGTACCAATATTTCTACAAAACAAAAAATTTTGGCGCACTTGGCACATATTCCTTTCCAAACCCCTCCCCCCCCCCTTCCTGATGCGTTACATCCTGCTAAGTAAACACATCACTCTTCAGGATTCACAGGATTCAGCTTCACCTTGGAGACTACGCCTCTTCCTTCTCTTTCACTATGGAGATTAATCAACGGAACAGCTACCAGAGTTAGAAACTTTTCTAATTTGGAAGGGAACCTTCAGTCTAGGCAAACGCTTTTTAGTAATGCTTTCAGTAACTTTATTAGCAGCCTGAAAGTTCCTAAGAGAACCGTTATCCCAACTAGGTATGTATTTAGTTGCCACCCCACGTTATACTACTTAGCTTCCCTCGTATAGGCCTTTCCAATCGCCTTCTTAGCCCTTCTCCACTGAGTAGCCACCAATTAACCACAGCTTCTTTCAGGCAAATAACCATCAGTCAGTTACACCCCTCAGTCAATTATACTCACCAAAGAGCAATCTAGCAGGCGTAGATCGAGGGCTTACATGACAAGCAGTATTATAATCTATTGTTAACTGCGGAAGCGATCGACGCCAGCCACTTTGATCCTTGCCATGATATCCTATACGACCAGACCTCTGGTTCCTACTAATGTGCTCAGCATATGAGGGATTCCGATAGTAAGGTGTATTCACCGTATATTCTGTTCCCATCCCTAAGTAATATTGTTTAAAAGTGTGGGCAGTAAAAGATGTAGTATCACCACTTATCGAGCACTAAGTTGCCCCGAAGTTTCTAAAGATACCTTGCAAATTCTGTACAACTACATAAGCAGCACCTTTAAAAGGTAGCAGCCATACAAAATGCATAATCGTGTAGACGCAAAGTGGAATGTCGCGAACCTATGAAATGCACATACATTTACTGAAAGATCATGTCCACCGACTTGGAAGCTAAATAACTTACTCTACTATTTTAGGCCGGCTTACTAGCAGCACAAATCTTAACTCTAGATACTCTTTTTCGGATGTCATTGTGCATGTCTTGCCAAAGAAACTGCAGGCGAATATTTTGATGAGTGTCATATATGTCTAATTGCGCATCTACCGGAGAGTCAGGAGAACATTGGAATACCAAAGAAACCAAATTTTTTAGAACAGCTACTTCATATTTGTTATCAAGATGGAACTTACAACACATGACCGTCTCCTTTAAAACGTAATTCCTTATTGTTCACCTTTCTCTGATTTATTCTTAGTTTCCTTCACTTTGTCAAACCGATCTTGAAATTCTCTGGTTGCACGGAATAATCGTGGAACATGAGCCAAAATCAGATTTATCAAACGAACCTGACCTCGATTTTCTATGGCCCGATCATTCACTTGGTTACAATCATCAGGACTGAACATCCAGCTCAAATTATCTACCACAGAATTATAGAACCACTTTATATATTTTACTTTTAGAAAGCGGTTTACTCACAGGGAAATACGACCTGCCTTTGCTAGCCTAGCTTGGTTATTCGTCTCTAAACGGAGTTTATGATGTTCTACATAGTAGTGAAATTTCTCCGTTCCAAATAAAACCGATGATGCTTCTAGCTTGTAAATGTAATGTTTCTTTTCTGAGTCAGTCAATGCACTTGAGACATAAACAGCCACCCTCTTACCGACTTCTTGATACTGAATCAAAACAGCTCCTCCTCCCAACGCTGATTCATGATTTGGAAGGATTGAAGTTCAGGAGGGCTAACACCGGTTCTGACTTCAATGATTCTTTCAACTCCAGGAAATAGGTTTTCTGCGAAGAACCTCAAAGAAATTCTCAACCTTTTTTTATATAAGTTATGAGACTGACAAATTCTCAGCAAACTTTCTAAAAGAAATTAGTGATACCCATGAATCTGGCAGATTGTTTAACATATCACCGTATCGTCCAGATACTAACAGACTTATCGAAATTTAAGGTCAGAACGCAAAACTGCCCATTAACTGAGAGAGCACTGGTACGTCAAAGTGGATTTAGCTGAAATCAAAAATGTTGCAGTCTGTTACAAATGCTGAAACAGGTTTGAGCCTTCCTCCAGTTGTATCTGATTATAAGCCTGATTAAGGTCAGGGGTGGTAAATACATGTCCTTCCTTAAACCATTGACATCAGGAGTGAAAATCAAGCAGTTCAGTTCCCGATAGTCTTAACACTGGCCGATACTCGTTGTTACACTTTGGAAGTAGACAAGTAGTTGCAGCGTAAGGAGATTTCAAAGGCCGAACTACTACTTCTAACATGTTATCCATAGGCTTCTTTAGTATCTTCGTCTTAGGGGATGATAATCTGTAAGTTAATTTCTTAACAAGGACAGTAAGTTAACTTAAACCGCTATTCTAACTGGCTGATGACTCCCAGTTCTTCCATTAAAAAATCCGAGAATTCTATATAAAGTTCCTTGATCTGCATTTTAACAATTTCATCTAAATGTGCTCATTGATTGTGTAAGGAATCGGGGTTCTTTATATTCGTTACACGAATCCTAGATTTATCATAAGGAACTGTTACCATACCCTTTTCCCATTGCTGGCAAAGTTGAAGCTGCACTTGAGAGCTTAACTTAAAATACAGTTATCATTCAGTCCAATCTGTAATCAGACCAACCTTGGCGATAAAATTGGCACCCAGAATACAATTGGTGGTTAACTTCTCTAGCACTTGTGTACTGACCTTCCACACAAACTCATCAATGGTCACCTTAAGCTGAAACAGCCTCAGGCTTGATTTATCAGCAGTAAAATGCTGTCCAATATCTAACTGTACGCTTCATCATTTACAAACTCTTTGATTAGCAACAAACCATTTGTAATTAACGGCACAAATAGTACTGTAACACTCAAGCACCCATATTCTCACTTTACATAGCTTGATTCCCCACAGTTCTATCAAGTTATTTTTGGATTGCCTGTATCTTGGCATCCTCGTGAAAAACCCTCCTCTTCCCTCCTTTCTTCGTTGAAATCCTGCACTGTCTTTCCCCTATCTAAAACTCTTTTATTAGGACAACATTCCTTTATGACCTGCCAGTCCCTTCGAAAATCCACGAAAATGAAATTTGCGAACTACGTTATGTAACTGATCTACAGTTTTGGGAGCACCTAAAAAAGTACCACTCTTTTCAATTGTCAGACGTTAAACCCGCATAAAGTATAACATACCACCTGTTCTTCACTGTACGAGAGATCTAAGCCTACCACACTCTTTTTAATATCGTCCATGTAGTTTACAACTGATTCCTGAAATTCTCGTTCGTGGCCACATCGATTATAGACTACCTTCTACAGCGATCTGGGAGGAATTTTTCGGAAAATTCTAACCCAAATTTGTTTTAAGATGTTATTTTCCTGTATAGCCTGTAGTACTTCTTAATCTAAACTATCGCTCACTTTTACTGCTATCAACATTAACACATTGCAATCCCTCATATCCATAGCCCGTGCTCTTTTCTGAAACTCACCAGTAAAATACAAGAACTTAAGTATCTGATCTGAAGAATTCGAGGGAAATTTGGTAAATTCACTCAAAAACTCCTGTAATGAACTTAGGATTTTTCCAAGCAGACTTTCGCTAACCACTTGCTCCCCACAACGACTTCAATCCTTGTGACTGCCATAATTTCCAGATTCACTTAATTTCTTGTCATCAGCCTTAAACCATTCATTAAGAGTTTTACTTTACGATTCTAAAAATTATCCTTGCCTTCATCCAAGCCTTCCAGGTCACCCATTATATCTACTTAATGACCAAAACTGTCCTCCAACATCTGTGCTTGATTCGGTGTACAACTCTTTTCATCTTTCGTCACCTCCGAAATTTTCTCAAATGTGGCACACAATACGGCAGTGGCCAAATCCACTTTGTTTGATTCGGTAATAGGCTGTAAACAGACCTGTGACTTCTGGCGTACATACTCGTTTCTGCCTTTCTAATTTTTATTTCAAATGTGTTCTCCTCTACATAAATAAATCAGATCCTTCACATTACGAGGCATTTTAAGAACAAACAAAACATAAAACCATTATAACAACTGAAGCTAACTTCACTAACAATGTAGCACAATTCAATCGATCGAGCGCCTCATCTTCCACTGTGGCCGGACTCGGGAGATGGACAGAAGGCTAAGATCGATTGATCGAATTGAGTTACCAGTTAGAAACCTTGCACATTTATTCAAATACCAAGACAACTTCTAAAACACAATTTCAGCTCCAGTAAATACACCTTAAAACACTATTTTAACAACAAGACTCACAAACAATTTACTCAAACCTCTTGAGAGTGGAAACATTAAAACATAGTGCAAAAACCAGAGCTTTTTGAAATGCAGCCCAGTTGTTATAAAATTAATAGAGACAACATGGAAACAATTGCAGGAGCGGACAAAACAGGTAGCTTTCCTTAATGTAATTCAGTGGTTCCGGGTTTAGATCCCAATCGATATTGCTCAAGCTGTTCGTTTCAGTAGGCATCCTTTATAATTTTGGCTCAACAATCAGTTATCCATATCATTTATCAAATTAGCCATTACTTAAAGCTTTCTGAGAAATAGTGCAGTATTAGACACAGACTCCTTAACATAAAACAAAATTTTCATTCATCGCAGCGTGTAACCTTATAAATAATGGCCATTTCATCTAACAACATTACGAAGAACAGCTCACACACTCCATATAGACGAGGGCAGCATTAACGGACAGCTGCTTACTTGTTCGAGAATGAATCATCCACTGGACATCTTAACCCATATACTTACGGGTCACACAGTTTAATGTCCAAAATGCGAGAGTTCTCAGCTACATCTTCCCACACAGCACCAACGAGCTACACGTTCCAAAATGCCTAGTCTGTACCGTGACCAATAGGTCAGCAGCTGTCTGCACTGCTCACGCCCTTTGCCGCTCGCAGTTCGCAGTCAGCGACACTCTCCTCGGCTCACTGCAAAATTCCTTCCATCGCCTGGAGTAACGTGACACCACTGATTCCCCCCACGGGGAGGAAACCTCATCTTTGCCCAACGACTCATATGAACCAAAGAGGTGCCAATCATTTTACCAGAAGATAGTGCAGCCCTTGCTTAAGACAAGATTGTGAACTCTAATGTAAGTACCCCAAGCTATTTCAATGCTTAATTAGCTACAAAAAACAAACAATTGACATTTCAAGTTGGGGCTAAAACAGCACTATGGTAAAACCAACTTGACCAGGTTTATAACTGCAGAAATCATGTTAGGCAAACACAAAAAGCAGTAAAGAGTCAGGAATACTGCCAGGTGCTGAGACAATGTTATTAATTCCATTTTTCAGTCCTAATCATGGTGTAAGGCCTAATACTCCCTCAGATTAAATGTTTCCACTTCTACATGTTCCTAAGACGCTGGCCAAGTGTTACAATGATCTGTCCACGTCTAAAATACGTAAAGGATGTTGTCATTTCAATTTCAGAAAATGTCATCGGTGGTTCATAGAATCGTCATGACCTGTTGTTTATACAAGTTTCTCAATACTGTTTCAACTTAGCAACCATCATTGTAGTGGGGGAGCACGAAGACAATGCACCATGCTCTTCACTAGACACTTTTTTTGTCTGCATTTGAACTAAGCATAGTGCAGGTTAAGTGCAAGAAAACTTCCGAAGAATGCCATTACACTTACCAATTGGGAATATGATGCCGAGGCTCTCTAAAACGACTTTATTTCCTATTGTCAGCTACTTAAAACCACCAAAATCTGATCACAACACGCAATTCAAAATCTTAATCTAGCATGGCTTATAGACAAACAAACTGGCGAAACACAATTTTAGGAATAAGGAACAAGTTATTTTGAGGAGATTTTATTGCGATGCATTGAACTATACATTTTCGAAATGCACGAAGAGAACTTCAGCAAACAACACGTTTAAAGGCAGAGGTGCTGGAACCAGACGTAGATGAAACAAAGCCAGAGACGAAAGTGCATCAAGACAGTTATGATAATTCGACACCTTGAGAGTAAAAGTATTTATCATTTATCGGGTACAAAACAAACACAGGTAGCTTATTGCAATAAGCAAATGTAAATAGAGGTTTCCCATCGAAGACGAAAATTCGTTCTTTGAACCAAAGTGAAATTGTGTTGTTCCTCAAAATGTGTAAGATTTTGAGCACAATACACATATGGCACTACTGTCATGACTTAATTATTCTATAAGAATACACATGGTTTGCATATTGGCACTACTGATAAAAGTTATAGGTTAGGTAGCTCTTGTTAGAAACCAAAGTTTGATTGTTGTGCCGAACTTCACAAGCAAAATGGACCTGTCTACAGTACTTATTGAAATGTAAACCACTCGCTTCCTGACAATATTAAAGTAAACTGTAGGTTAGTAGCTGACTGTATTTGATCTCTGTACTACACACTATATACATACAAGTTATTTCTATAGCACTACAAAACACAAAGTGACACTATAACTGATACAAGTTTCAGCATATAGTGCACTCGTCGATGAGAATTAACAAAGTGAACAATGCTATATATGGACTACACCTTACGTGCCCCAGAAACAGTTTCAGTTAGTTCATCAGTCATCCATATATCTTCCCATTCTCGGAAGGCATTTACCATAGACATAGAATGCCTATCATCAACAAATATTTCTGTTAATACGATAAACGACGATTGTCCACCAGAACCTCAGGGAGGATGGAGCAGCTGTGACATGTTTCTCTCCCAGTGTCGTCATCTTAACCAGCCTTGATTCAACTGGCAGCTTACAATTAGTAAGGATCTGGATTAATGGAATAAGTTCATCATTACTAATCTAAGCATTTCATCTCTCTAAGTAAGAGCTAATGTTCTCATATGCAACTTGCCACTCTGCAGTTGAATTACACAGCCATTGTAAATTCAACTAATAATCGATGCTTCTCGAAGTTCTTTTTCTATAAAAATTATTTCATTATCATATCAATTATTGCCTACCACTTTTGAAGCTAGCAAGAGCACTAATTGTTCTAACAATTCATTTGAATTATTCCAGTAAACATAGTGCATATCTGTCAGTGATTACATAGAGCTCCAATCATGAACGTCATCTTCTTCATCGTAATAATTCTTTTCTCCATCTTCTTCTTCATCATTATCATTATCCTCACCTTCCTCATAGCAGTCATCGTGTTCTTCACCTCCAATATGTCGACCTTCTGCTTTTATAAATACATTGTTTCCTTTGGCTTTAATGTCTTTGTCTTCTTCGTCTTGGTCTGCCTTCATCGTCATCACCATCTTGTTCTTCTTCTGCTATTTTTTGAACAGTTGTCCCAATCTCTGTAACAGTTGAGAAATGGATTTGAATTATTTTCCAGCACAGACACAGCTTCAGCTTGTGTGTGTGTTTTTTTTCTTCTGCAGCAACGACAGCTACTTGTGGCTATGTTGTCAAGCTTTCCATAAGACCTAGTGAGAGGTGTTGTACCAAACGTTAGGTGCAACCGCGTTAGTGGTCTGAAATTGAAAATAATTTAATATCTGTATTAAGTGATGGTATGAGAGTATATAAACAATGTAGTTAACTATCTGTTACACACTGTTTCAATATGTCTGCTGTAGACGATAGCATTAAATTTGAAAATTAATTCACTTTCAGACATTCACTTATTACTTTATATAAAATAATGTTTTTTAACTAATTAACCAGAATAATCCTGATTAACTATAAATATTGTTACCAGAAGAATCACTTTGATTTTTTTGATGGAACTACCGTAGCATCATTGAACGTATTCCACGTTTATTGGCGATTTGCGTTAGTCAAGAACCAGCAATTACTTCCTTTGGCATTTCGCCATATCTTTCTTTTGTGTTGTGCCTATATTTGTAATTTTTTTTAAATTACCTATATTCTCTTCACAAGGAAAATCTGGGTATTATGCTAGAACAAATAATTAATAAAATGCAGTAGATTGCCGATACTTCATAATGTAACATTGTTTTACACAGGCACATAGCTCCTTACTCGGAGAAATATGACTTTCTTCGGGGTCTTATCGGTGTGCATGTCCAGTCTCATCAGTAAGTCTGATCATGTCGTCGACTGAGGAATCTGAGACCTGTTCTAATTAGTTGCAACTCTTACCAACAGACAAGAACAAATAGTCAACACTATAAATCTCAGTAAAAGAAGGATTAGAGAGAGAGAGAGAGAGAGAGAGAGAGAGAGAGAGAGAGAGAGAGAGAGAGAGACATCTGCATAGCGTAATTCTTGTAAGTGAAGGCATAGTCAGAGTATGATAATGTAAGAAAGAATGAAACAGCATCTCGTATAAACTACAATGGGATTGTCGGAAGAAATCATTTCGTTGCTTAGTTACATAACTGGATAACTATCTCTCTGCGTCGTATCGGGAGAAATGTAAAACAATTGAAAAAATTGTTAACTAACGTAGTTCACATCAAATATTTGAGTCTTACTGATCGTTCAGTCGATTTTTTTTTAAGTGAGCGTGCTTCGTTTTGCTATCGCTCAGTTCAAATTCTGCCTGAAGAAGTCAAATTAGCTCTTCCTCTCCCCTTTTCTTTATTTCAAGACAGCTGAAAACGAGACAAAAACAGAGATAAAATTACTTAAGCGAACATCTAATCGATACTAAGGATACTTGATGAGACAAAAATGATTCGTTGCTTAAAACAAGTATACTAATCGGAAAGAGTTTCTGTCGCAGCCAGGCGTTACAAACAATATTACAAGCAGAAAGTACAATAAGTAGTACTGGAGAAAGAGGGACAAACGGCAGAGACAATATGGAAAAAGAGTGCAAAAAAGAAAGAGATATGAAAATTGTGATATGAGAAAAGATCTGACTGAAGAAAATTTCTCACCTTTTACTAGGAAGGAGCAGACAAGGCATCTGGATGATGAAAAAAGTGGTGGTGTCGCATTTAAGCAGTAGCGCCCAAGGAAAGAAGTGATCTTGTAAAGGATTTCTTTTGGTTAGAGTGAGGAGAATAGTCTGCATGGCGGAAACTTGAAATGTTTACTTGAAGACTCGGAGCTTCAGTGAACAGAGATTGCGACTTACACACAGCCTGGGGCTGATGGAAAATTTGGACGTAACGAATCCAGCCTGACAGGAGTAAGGCACATGATGATGTGTTTGGACGTCCCAACAGTTTCAAGAACCATATCTAATGGCGAAAAGACTGACTGTCCCAGAAGCGGTCCAAAAATCGTAAAAAAAACTTGTAATTAATCGTTTATTGCATTTTTTTATTGTGATCTTTATAGAGCACGAAGTTGAAATAACCATTAATCTAAAAGTTTATTAATTACTTTATTGTCGTGCCACACCAAAATAAATGAAAATAGGGGATAAAGTCATTATTTATAAATGTGTTATTTCCAGTTGAGCTTATATGGCTTGTTTTATTCATATGTTAACTGTGTGAGCCGCAGTCGTCTGCGTCATCAGTTTGATTTGCTGAGCCATTACCACATTTAGAGTAATATATATGCACTCCTGAATAAAAAAACATACTACGATGAGAAATGATCGCTGCTTTCGATTAGTCGAAAACTGTCCGACTTATGACACCTCGACCAGCGCAGCAAATATTTTTCTGGCACTCTGAGTATTTCACAACTACATTCGTAAATTTCTGTTTATAGGGATCGACATCCATAAGTTGATGAACTACTCAGAATTAACTGAACGCTGATCTGATTCTCCACTGTGCTATAACACTTGTGGTCCACTGGCTGGTATCTTTATCTTCCATTGTCTTGGGCATTTTGTCTCAGGAGATTTGAGAAGTATGAGAGTCATATACTATATTAGCGCAAAAACTTCGCTTGTCACAGAAACATCAATTTGTTGCCATCTTGACAAATCAAGCTATAAAATGAGATAAGGGCACAGTTTCATGGGAGCTGAGGAATTAAAGCTCATATTTATATTTTTGTGTCATTAAAATTAAGCTCAAGCAAATGCAATTATTAACTTATCGCCTAGATCAGTTTTAACAACGTATTCCAGACGAACTGTCCGTTAGATAGTGGTCAACACAGTCAGAAAAAATATATGTTTCTGTCTATAGTGATGACTGCGTGCCAGAGGATGGCCTGACGCTAAAAATATGTACTGAAACCGGCAGACAGCCAGTACACTAAAAATAAAATGGTGACTGCAGAGTAAAACACACGTATTTTTAGTGTTTGATATCTTTTTCGATTTTGAGATTGTTTTATGCGTTATTCCAGTAAAAACCAGGAGTTGAAAGGTGACCTATGTTATTTTCTACAAACTGAACTGAAATTTATTCCGTCGTAACTGTTTGTTGTTCCTCGCACATTTACTATGCCAGAATTTTTCTGTGGCACCTTAAGTCACACCAGTGGTCTATCTATCATAGGTGAAGTGCATAGCTAATATCGTTCGATCAGTTAGAAAATAGATAATAGAGAGGAAAAGATGAAGGTGTGATTCGTGTCAAGAAAAAGAAACTTATCAACATATTTTTATAAATGGGCGGTAATTCCGCATCGAAGCAATATATATATTTTAATAGAGTCAGGTGGAACTTGTCACAAGTTATTACTGCTATCACTTAATGATTATCTTGAGACGTAGACTGAAAACATTAAATTTAAAGTTCTTGAAATTATACCTGATTAACAACATGCTGTGAAAAGTCAAATTATTTTTGGAAATAACTCAATTGGAAACTGTAAAATGTCTATACCAGACTTCTAACCGTCCCCAACACATTAGGGAAGACTGTTGTACCTAGAGGATAGTGAGTCTAGGAGTAAATGAGGTTCGTTTGGTTGGTACCTTAGTCTGGTGACTGATTTAAGAATCACATGAAGGAATATGCACTAGAGCCTGCCATTAGCATTTTCCGCCATTTTCTACAGGTTTTTTAAGACCTGTTTGTATAACATATGGGCAGTAAAGTCATACTTCGTCAGTCGTGCACTATATTGTAACTTGAAACAGAAACACTTTTGCAGTGGAGCAAATCAACTGAGGTTTTTTTTAATGTCTTAAGAATTTACCCGTTTCGAAAATGGAAATTTGCATTTGATTCCAATAGCTTCTATTTCAAAATTATTTAACTTATAATTGGTTTATGACAAAACTTCTGCTTAATTTTATTTCAGTTATTGATTATTGGTGTTTGGTAAAGTAATAATGTTACAGAGAGACCATTAATAACAGTTCTGACAAAATTTTGTCGATTACAAAGCTCTGAAATTTCTGTAGAATATTTGGACCTAGCTACATGACCATCCTGTACCTTGGAATACGTTTGCACAATAGGACAAATCTTAATTTTCTGGAGTAATTTTTGTAATTTCAGAGAAAGACCAGTGCACGTAATTCTACAGTATGTAATGAATTACCCACGGTACGATAGTTCTGTGATCTTAAGATGATTGTTAGCATAATCGAAACCGACCAAGTCATGGCATAAATTTGCGACGTAGACAAATAAAGCAATATGTACATAAATTGATGTTGTATACATAAACCAATATTTGGTCTATTATCACCTACTTCGGAGCAAGTTCCACTATTTCTTGTTTCACGCAATCTACAGTATGCTGCTCATTATATTAAAAATAAAGGATAAAGAAAAAAACGTAGAAGTGCTGAACGTAATTGCCCGTCGCCTTCTAGTACATAGTTTGTTGTGACTGCTAAGTAAGAGGTTGTAGCATCAGAAGTCTAGTCATCTGTTGTCAATGAGTTGTGCGAAGCCTTGGTCAAAATAAACTGAGCGTAAGGAAAAAGGTACTCAACAATCAATACGAAGGAAATGTTTAATTGAGTTCCAGGTAATCTAATGGTTCAATAAAACCTGAATCTTCTGCAGTAGAAAAAGTCTGAAAGTCTTTGAAAATAAGTTTGAGACTAAGTAATTTTTTGTCTGTACATATTCACGGTCTCTCTCTTTTAGCATACATATTGGTACTACTTTTCTGAAACGGTTCCGTTGTTGACTCGGAGACGAGGGAAGTGGCATTATGGAAACTTGTGACAGATGCTGCAACTCTGATGCAAATCAACGTAGGCAGGTCTATGTTTTATTAGCAAATACCTTTCTCACGTTTTTGTGGGCCCTCTTCTGACTGAGTATGATCGTCGACGAAAGTCACACTTTCATTTTTTTCCTGGCTCATCATTTGAAAAATACCCCAGTTCTTTTCTTTTCCTCTCCATGATGACTGGCCTGAAAATGGAAATTTTAATAAATTATCGTTAAAGGGGAAATCATCAGTCTCTATGAAACAGAACTGATTCCCCACTCACCTCAGTTCACAATTTAATTTTATGACGGAACTGACCACTACGTAGGAACGTGGTTCGCCTGAACTTATTCGTGTTTGAGGCCTTGTATCCCACAAAAGTTGCTCCTACCATCTAGTGCACGTACACACAGTCTGAATTCAGAATACTACGAAAACATATCTGGGAAAGATCTGTTACATAGCTTGTATTTCACATTCTACGACTCTTGTCGTAAGGTGAACTCCTCTGCGATCAATGTGAAAAGCCACCATTAGTAAGTCACACAAATTGATTCATACATTTATTTTTGAAATAGGTGACTACTGGTGACTTACAGCTCGGCATCAATTATAGCATGCCTTAAAGACTACGAAATGCAGTAAAGACAAAGTTTTAAAACTTGGAAAGATACTAATATGTATCTCCGTTCATGAGTAAGAGGGTGTGATGTGAAAGTGGTGGTACTGTGACAACACAGGTCTATGGTGCAAAAACAGCTCCTAGCTTCTGCTTTCAACAGTATGTGGTTCTTCCGAGAGTAATAGATGAATCATAAGATTCTACTTGATTTTTACATACTTTAACAACAATATCGACAACTCTGGGGAATCCATTGTGTTCGTTCTATTTGTCAAAACGAGAGAATCATTGAGTATTTTTCACCTTCTGTCAGAAGAAGTAATCAGCAGTAAAAGGACAAGCTGTAGAAATGAGAATTTTTACTTGCAGAAGACATGGATCGAATCTGAATGGAGGAAATGCTGCAGAGCTTCATGCGACAAAATGAAGCGCATACCGATCTGGCAACTAAGTACACTGCCTGACAGAAACAGAGAAGCACCCTGGAGACATGGTCAGATGTTAGTGTAACTTAACATATGTACACAATCGGCAGATATTCAAATGATCGGAACTGAATGTTCTGTTGCAGGCAGGACGACCACTGGAGTGTATTAATGTTGTTCCTGCTTAGTGTTGTTACTTATAGGACAAATAAGGGGCGTGAAGAGCGTCAGACGTTCAATGGCAACTGTGAAGAACACGGAAATCCCACGTACTTGTCTGAGACAGCGTTATCAGCAGCTGACAGAATTTGAAAGGAGCATCGCTGTGGGTGTCCCCTTAGCCGGCTGGTCGAATCGTGGAACACCCAGATTTTTGGGGCATTTGGTTGTGACAGTAACCTGATGCTGGATTGATTGGGGTCGTGAGGCAAAGCGTACTCATCGTCTAGATTCTGGCCGATAACGTTCGCCCACGACAAAGAAATATCGCAGTATTGTGCACTTAGACCATCATAGACAGTTCACATCTGCGCCTGGCGCCCCACAATATATAATGAACTCCCTGCATCATCCTCTCTTATTTCGCATCTTTGGTCGGGGACTTGCAGCTGTCGACCTAGTCAGTTACCGTTTCATGCGTAGTATGTCGTTCACACCACAACACAAGTGGCTGCGCTTGTGTTTACTGTGTTTAGCGATGAATCGCGGTTCTGCACTCTCTCGGATGACACTTGTTGACGAGTATGGCGAGGTCCTGGGGAGAGGTCTCGTTCATCCAATATTTAGCAGAGCCACAGCATGGTGGTGTAACGTGCCACTGGTTATGACTTCATGACGGTTGGTAGTGGTTCAGGATACCATAACAGTACAATGGTACAAAACGGACATAATACAATCCCACGTCCTACCTCTCATATGATAACATAAATGTCATGGTACCATTTTTAAACATGACAATGCTGGTCCACACTTAGTATGTGTTTCTGTGGCCCGAGTATGTGAAGTTTAAGTACAGGGTGCGGCAGTATTCATAGTAGGATATTAAAAACACATCATCAAGCAGTAACTGTAATTTATTTATTACCTCTTATATCAATTAGTAGTTAAGGGCATGCCATTTACTAATGTGTAAGTCATTGTCCATTTCTTTTTGAAAATGGCTCCTGTCAAATGATGTACCCTCTGCACAACACATTCATCAAAGCAGCTTTGGAAGCTTTCCACGTAACGTACTCCCTGGGACATTGGTGACGGCAGTTCTGATGCGATCCTTCAACTCAGGAATGGTGGTACAACGTGTTCGGAACACTTCTTGCTTCAGGTAGCCCCAAAGGAAAAAGTCTGCACATCAACGGTCAGGTGAGCGAGGTGGCCACGAAATGTCACCAAAACGGGAAATTACGCTACCTGGAAATGTCTGTCACAAGAAATCCATCCAAATTCTGGCTGTATGCGAGGTCGTTCCGTCCTGTTGAAACCATAGTTCTTCCACGTACACATCGACCATACCTAACTGAGGAAGAACGAAGTCTTGCCGCATCTTTAGGTAGCGTTCACTGGTGACAGTTACAGCCACACCGCTGTCATCCTCAAAGAAGTAAGGACCAATTATCCCAAAGGAAGCAGCTGCACACCACACTGTGACGCGAAAACTGTGCAAGGGCTTGATGTGCAGTTCGTGCGGGTTTACGTCACTCCAATAACGTATATTCTGTTTATTCACTGAACCACAATACTCGAAATAAGCTTCAGGGTGGTGTGCAACATTTGTGGATTTTGGCGAAGGAGATCACGCATGGTTAAGAAGAATGAAACCCAATTGCGAGGCTTAATTTCCTGAACAATCTGCAGCTTATATGGGTGAAAATGGAGATCTTCGTGCAATATTCCCCTGAATGAGCGATCGGACATATGCACAGTTTGCGCATGACGACGGGCATAGTGCAGCACGAAGATTTTCCACGGCTTCTGGTGTCCGCGCAGTCCTTTCACTTCTTCCCGGTTTGCCATTGCAAACAGAACCTGTTGGTCGAAATGTACGTACCCACCTCATAAGGGTCCGTCCATCTAGAACTTTCCCATGACGTCCCAAGTTGAAATGTTGTTGAAACAGACTCTGGGTGGAAATAACAGTCGTTATTCTTGAAATATCTTCCAACAGCAAAGGCATGATGCTGTGCACTCCACCGCTCCATATCACTGTCACTCTAAGTGGCAGCTCATTAGTACACGGATGCGGCACGAGCTGGCGCGCATTCCTGCAGTACGCCACTGTACTACGCAAGTGAAAGTACGCTATGAACGCTGCTCCACCTTGTACTTCTGTGGCCAGTGACATCTCCAGACCTGTCACCGAGAAAGTGTGTACGGGATCACCTCAGCGCGATCTGCGTACCAATGTCAGTATCCAAGATATTCAGGACCACTTACAACGGTGTGGACGAGCTTGCGTCAGGATAAAATAACTTTGTGACACCTTTCTCAACAGAATACCTGTGCAGACCAGATACGTTGGAACGTGTGGAACGTGATACTGCTAAGTGGGCTCATTATGTAAAGTTCTTGGTGAATTTTTTTACACACTGCAATAAAATCACATACCCTCTCAATTCCTGAAGTTTCGTTTCGTTCCTCGCTCCCTTTTTGGATGTTTCTCTTTCCTTTTGTCAGGCGCTGTACGTTTCAAGCGCATATCATGTTGTGTAACAAGCTATTCCTTACCTTACAATGAGTAGATGACGTTAATATACACGGTACTGTATTTTTCTTTGCTTGAAAGGCTTCAATTTATTAGTTGAGAGCTGGTATTCGTTGTGGCAATGCGATTTTTGTAGATAGTTTGTAGTCTTGTCACATACAACAGGGCTTTCTGATACTAAAATACGAGAGTAGGAACTTAAATAGTGGCAACTACTTATTCACAACCGATACAAAAGAGTTACATGTTTGCACTTGTTATTGCCCTTCAAAGCAGTCACCATAGTTGAGTAGAACCAGTTGCCAGCGATGTGTAAGGCGTAGTATACCGTTAGCAGCGCCTGTTCTATTATTGATGGTACGAATGGAGCGGTCTACTGCCTGTCGAATCTCTGGAACAGTTCTGAAGCGAATGCCTCCAAGTGGTTCCTTCATCTTCAGAATCAAATTGAAGTCACAAGGACTTAAGTCCGGGGAGTGTGATGGGTGGTATAGTACTTCCCAGTCCCATCGACCGAACAGAGCAGTCACAGCTTGCGCTGTATGCGCCCCCGCATTCTCGTACAAAATGATGGGTGGATTGCGCAGAAAGTGTCGCCGATTCTTTCGCAAATCTGGTCGCTGGTGATGCTCCATAAACGAACAGTAATACTGTGCACTGACGGTTTGCCGTGGAGGAACGTATGCGTTAGGAGAACACCATCACAGTCGTACACGACACCATAACCACTGGGGCTCTGACGCACTTTCGACTTTCGCGGCGACCCGTAATGACGCCATTCGTAGTTTTGGCTTCGTGGCATTCGCTTCAGAATTGTTCCAGAGATTCGACAGACAGTAGACCACACCATTCGCACCATCAACAGAAGAGGCTCTGCTAACGGTATACTACGCCTTCCACATCGCTGGCAACGGGTTCTACACAACGCTGGCGACTACTTTGAAGCCGGCCAGGGTGACCGAGCAATTCTACGCGCTAGTCTGGAACAACGCGACCGCTACGGTCGCAGGTTCGAATCCTGCCTCGGGCATGGATGTGTATGGTGTCCTTAGGTTAGTTAGGTGTAAGTAGTTCTAAGTTCTAGGGGACTGATGACATTTAGAAGTTAAGTCCGATAGTGATCAGAGCCATTTGAACCACAACTTTGAAGGACAGTAACAGGTGCAAACATGTAACTCATTTGTATCGGTTGTGAATAAATAGTTGCCACTACTTCAGTTCCAACCCTCGTAATTCGTCTGTAACGAATTCACTAAAGCACGAAAACTACTGATTCGGCCACAGTCAGGGAAGAACTGTATGGAACGGAGAAAAAAAGCGAGTGACGAAACGTCTCCGACAATAACGAAGCTTTACTCCGAAAAAAGTTTTCAAATGTGTGTGAAAACGTATGGGACTTAACTGGTAAGTTCATCAGTCCTTAAGCTTACACACTACTTAACCTAAAGTATCCTAAGGACAAACACACACTACCATGCCCGAGGGAGGACTCGAACCTCCGCCGGGACCAGCCGCACAGTCTATGACTGCAGCGCCTTAGACCTTTACTCCGAGCTTCGAGGATTACTGATTAGTCAGTAGCGAAAACATACCATACTCAATAGCTCTAGGCTGTACGCCTTGACAATGTAACTGCAACACTGAAACGCTTTGTACTCAAACTGAAAATTACAATACGATGACGGAATGCAGTCAGTTATTAGGGAATATCCGTAACTGCTAAGTTACAGCATTTGACGATGTTGTTACTATCGTCTCCGGTCCGAAGACTGGTTTGATGTAGCTCTCCACGACAGTCAATCCAGTGCTATTTTCTTCGTCCCTACATAACTATTGTAAACCACGTTAATTCGCATCTGTTTATAGATTTCGAAACTTGCTCTCTCTCTCTCTCTCTCTACCTGGTTTATCCTCCCCCCTCCCCGTCACCTCCTGCAATGCCGCCCTCCCCCGCCCCCCCCCCCCAAGCCCGCCCCCCTCCCGGATAGGGGCCCCGCGTACTTAACTCAGTTACTGCATTCCCCAGACTGGGTATGCGATGCGGCCAGGCCTGGGATACGGCCGTGCTCCTCAGACTTGAGGCACTTCCTGCGGCTGAGGGCCCTCTAGGCCGGCCGCGCGTCCGCGGCCGTATATTGAAAAATCCGCGGTTTAATCTCGGTCTGTGTCAGTGGCTGGCATTTGATGAGCACCATTCCCCCCCCCCCCTTCCCTCCCCTTCCCACCGCTTCCCTTGTGGCAGCCGCTCCTTGTGCCGACTCTGCCTTCCCGATTGCGCCCGCGGTGGCTGACTGGCAGCTGGCGCCAGCGCGCCTCACCGCCGCCTTCTCGCCAGCACACTGGCCTGTCCGTCTGGCTGCTGCTCTGTATTCCACACGCTTAGCAAACCAAATGAGCGACAGTATACGTAATAAAGGCCGTGCACAGCTAAGCTGGGATCTTCATCCCACGCGAAAGAAGGATTAGTTCCTGGTGGTCAGCAACTACATAATATCCTGGGTGTTTCAGGAGGCACAGGAAATATTTTAGGATACTGCAGTGCTTGTTTTGTTCAGATACATTGATGCTTCGGACAATGACGCATGTTGACGACATATCCCATCTTCGGCCTGACCATGAAGCGTGCTCGGATAGCCTAATGATAGCCGGGACGGTAGCTCAGCGTGTTCTGTGAGAGGGGATGGTATCCTCTGTAATAATAAATAAATAAATCTGAATGAAGTTCTTAACGACGAACTTCAAGGGGTGTCATGTGACGTCCGCCCAGACCAAACAACAAGAACAATAACGAACAAAATTGAAATCCCTTGGCCAGCAGGACAGAGCGGATGAGGTTATATTTATGGAAAGGGGCCAAAATAAGTTACTGTCAGTTGTACTCAACATATAAACTTTATTTCTTAAAACAGACAATCACGCAAACGAGAATAAAAAACTCTCAAGATTTTAATGAAAGACATCCTTTGATTTACGGTAATTTAGATCGGCTGAAGGCCACATCGAAAATCCGAGGCACAAGTAAGGAATTGAGGTACAGGAGTTCTCCTGGAGATCTAATTTCTTTAGAATTTTTTTTTATCTTCATTATAAATAGGCTGAAAGCCTTAGCTTAAATTTTTCTCATAGAGCTCGGCTGAAGGCCTCACATTAATCAAGAACAGTGTTACGGCTGAACGCCTTGACAAAGATTTTCAAAGTTCAATCTAAATAGGCTGAAAACTCGACTGAAGGCCGCATATCAAGAAAACAAAAAAACAAAAAAATGGCTCTGAGCACTATGGGACTCAACTTCTGAGGTCATTAGTCCCCTAGAACTTAGAATTAGTTAAACCTAACCAACCTAAGGACATCACACACATCCATGCCCGAGGCAGGATTCGAACCTGTGACCGTAGCGGTCTCGCGGTGCCAGACTGCAGCGCCTAGAACCGCACGGACACTTTGGCCTGCTCAAGAAAACAATTTAACGGCTTAAAGTCTAGGAAGAAAAGCTTTCAACTTAAACAGGCTGGAGGCTTTATCTTGAAATATTTCGTGTAAAACTCTGCTAAAGGCCTTATACTAAAGAATAACAACCTCATGACTTAAGGGCAAGACAAGGATTTTGAATTTTTAATTTAAGAGAGATTAAAACTCGGCTGAAGGCCACACACCATGCAGAAAACAGTTTTACGGCTTAAGGCCTAAAGGGAAGAGCTTCTAAATTTCAACTAAAATAGGCTAAAGGCTTTATCCTAAAATGCTCCACATAAAACTCGGCTGAAGGCCACATACCAACTTGAAACGAATTTACAGCTTAAGGCCTAGGCACAAGGAATTTTCAATTTTAATTTTCAAAAGCTGAAGCTCTGCTGAAGGCCACATACCATCCAAGAAACAATATTTTTTACAGCTTAAGGCCTAAGAAGAAAATCCTTGCAATTTTAATAAGCTAAATCTCGACTGCAGGCCATATAGAGTACTTAACAGTAGAAAGAAAATCACTATGTAAAACACGAGGAAGAGCGCTCACAAGGTTCTAAGGATCGACCTGGGAAGGTAACACTAAACTCACAAATAGGGGAGACAGACAGCCAGACCGACAACCTCTTAATCGGAAGGCAACCCAACCGAAAGCCAGCCGACGAAGCAACCAACGAGATCACTTCTGCTCCACCCGACCAGCAGAACGACAACGAGGCGTCAATAGCACAACGTTCTGGATACTGGTGCCCAATCCATCCAAGTCAGAATAAACGCCCAAAACTACCAACAACATCTCAGCTGTCTAACTACACGCCGTGCTGGACAGCATCAGCATGATGAGGAAAATATACTACCGAAAACTATGTCAATGACCAGGGCAGGTCACCGGAACGTCAACGGCCAGAAGGCAGAAGATACCGCTGATACACTTCAATAATCAAGGAATGAATAAATTAAGTTAAACACGACAGAGGAAGAGAGCTGCAATTTTAGCCGACTTCAATGCACAACCGTTGTTGCTCACGGGAATCTCCCAGAAAGTGCCAACGAGGATCAAACGTAGAGATGTGAAAACAGTTCAGGCTTGACAGTATGTTAAGTGAGCACTCAACTTTAGTGTCCAAGATCGCTGGGCGACGAACTTCGTAAACCTCACAAGAGGCGCTTCACAAATCCAACCGCGCGTGCACGCCGCCAGCGGCACCGGTCTGACTACATGCCACAGAGACGTCCTCGCTGCTCTGCCCCAACCGACCAACTGCCACACAGAGCCCAGCCGGAAAATATATCCGCCACACCAAAGATAGTACAGCAGTACTAGTATCGATACACACTGCTGCTGCTACTCATGGAGAGAAGACAGCAACGTTAACGTGGTAACCGAAGAAGAAATAAGACACCACTGGACTGCAACCAATGATAAAAAAACAAGGCATGACGCGAGCCAGCCACGGCTCAAAAATGAGTAAAAATTTTTTATAAAATGGTAAGGTGACCGTCACTCCATCATACAGCTGATGGTTGTCCACATCCGTAATTGCGCATACATCGCCTGTAAATATGTTAGCATATTGTATTACACAATCCATGCAACATGTTACAAAATGTATGTGTGTGTGTGTCTGTATGCATGTATGTACGTTCCACATCTCCTTCTAAGTTACTCGATCTGCTTCAACCAAACTTGGTACGCATATAACTTACTGTCAGGGACAATCGCTTTGCTAGCGAAAACCACCTACCTACTGACGATGTTCGCGACTTATTTTACAGACATTATTCTCATGTACCACTGAATGTAAATGGAAAATTATATCGTGGCACATAGTTCAGGAGATATGACGCCATAATTGATCAAATGCTTGAGAAACTACTGCATCATGCATCACGTTTATATTTATCACTCCTTTCATACTAACTCCATTCGCAATAAATTTCTCAGGCAGTATCTACATATGCCGCTGAAAGTATCTGCAAAATTATATCATTGTACTACACATAGCTCAAGAGATATGACACATAAACAAGGCCACATGCTGCGTGGTACAGGTATCGACCCACAGCTACAAACAAGTACCTCGGCCACATTAGTGATTCAAATAAAACAACCCATATCAAGTGTGTCCAGATTAGATTAGATTAGATTAGATTAGATTAGTACTTATTCCATAGATCATGAATACGACACTTCGTAATGATGTGGAATGTGTCAAGTTAATAAAAGGTGTCTATACAAGATATTACATTACACAAACTATCACATGACACTTAATATTTTTAATTTTTTTGTGAGGCTTGGGGAAATTACCCACTTACTATATCCAAAAATTCATCTAATAAGTAGAAGGAGTTGCCATTAAGAAATTCTTTTAATTTCCTTTTAAATGCTATATGGCTATCTGTCAGACTTTTGATGCTATTAGGTAAGTGACCAAAGACTTTTGTGGCAGCATAATTTACTCCCTTCTAAGCAATTTTTGTTGCTTACTGAGAAACAGCTGGTTACAGAAATAAGTTTTAATTTCGCGTATTGTACTCCATTTAGAATAAGAGGTTTTTTTATATTGCTGTTCGATGCATTCAAATCGATTTAAACTAACTCGAACGAACTGGCTTTTCAGCCGACCTTCAGGTGTATCACTTAGGGAGGATCTGTTTGCAGCCTAATTCCTGAGGAAAGTTCCATTTCCATCAGAGTAAGCTCCTTATTTCTTAAATTTACACGAAAACCAGTGAGAGGTAGTCAATACCGTAGCACTACTAAGCATATGACACAGTGTCCTTTACACGCAAAATAAAGAAAAATCTTCAGGACATTTCATTATGCGACGTGAAATGATGTCTTGTACTTAAGAACAAGAAAATGCGACTGAAAATAAAATCACTATCATAAATAACGAAAATTATGTACTTGCGCTTCCGAAAACGTATTTGGTGATTCAACAAACGATGCAACTGTTAGCGAAAAGGGTGAAGTCTCACCTGCATGACTGCCTGCATTGAACAAAAACCATCTAGGGCTGCAGTAGAGCCTTTCCCTGCAGACATGGCAACGGAGGAATGCCATGACGCAACCACCACGAGTAGTCTCCACCATGATGAGATTGTTGGTTACACGTATACAGCAGGTTACAGAGATAAGTTCTCATTTCACATCTTGATACTCCGGTTGCTAGATTGTGATTTTGGTTTCCAGGTTCAAGTTGTGAAGTTGCACCTGAGTTCACAAAATTGTATTTTACAAGTATGATCGTTACTTTGTTTCTTCGTCCAATTCCACTGTGTGTTTAAGTATCCTGTACTTGTTCGTAAATTCTGATTAGGCCGACATGGTATTAATGAAGAGGTTTTGTAATGAAACCACTACTGCTGCTTGCAGAGAATACGGTAGACTGTTTGGTAACAGCGGGGTGCGGGATTCAAGACCGTTGACTCATATTTTCACTTAACTACGCTGGAATGACTCAGTGCCGACTAGCCAACAGTTTGGAAAAAAAGAGACATTTCTGTCTACCAGGAGACCGCAGTTACTAAGTCTCTGGAAGTAATTTAATTATGCGGTAAAATAACATTTATTTCTAGGGGCTGACGGGTTTCAGTCAGCATCGGCCATCCCCAGATCACAAAATGCTGGCTGTGGTTCAATCTCATCAGTATGGAAGCCACATGAAGACGGCACTTACCACCAGTGACAAATTCCTTGGTGCCTCAGTCTGTGTCCTATGAACCTTTCATTGTTTTGCGCAAGTTGTTATGTAATTCTGTTACCTTGAAATAACCATAGTTGGAAAATATAATTAAATTGCGATTTTTTTTAGTTCTCTGAAACAGTGACAGTTCCGTAAAGTAACGTTACAGTTCGGATATCAACTGTCAAACAACTATTAATTTTATTAAGTAGAGAGCAGATTTTCAGCGAATATGAGTAATTAGTTTCTAAATAACAATTTCGAAAAACCACTACATTGTACTCTATGTGAGCAAGAATACATTTCTAAGGAATTGCCTGTCAGGAACTACTTCAAAGCCTTCGAATATAAATGCAGACAACAGTACATTCGGAAATGACATAGAGAACTGCCGGGTGTTTATAATTAAATACAGTTGCTCAGGAAGGTCCATTGTGGGCTGTAATAAAAGTATGTCTGTTTCAAAAGAGATAAAACCTGTCAGACTTTATAGTGACTGCCAGAGTTATATTGTTCTTAAGCTAAACAAGACAAATATTTTTTGTGTTTGTCTAATCTACTTTAAATGTAATGGACTTCATTGTCGTTGATTGAAAATAATTTAATGTTCATTTAAACATTACGTCCACGGCATTTACGGAAATTTGCAAGTGATTTCAGAGGCATATAAGCTACTTAAAAGTCTCTGCAGTAATTGTAGTATCACTGCTCAAAGTAAAGTGTTTAAGATTCTGTTACTGCCGTACTATTAATTAAGAGATTTAATTAATAAGAGAACTGTTATCTTGATTTCTGGAGGTCTTCCACACACTTTCATTTACAAAACATATAACCTCACATTATTATATCTGTCCGATATTTATTTCATTTGCACTCTGTATATAAAATGAACTTGAAATAATAACTGTTGGTTCAGAAACTTCAATTTACATAAACCCCTAAGACTGAAATCAACCTAATAAATCTTGTCAAAACAAAGTTAAAAGAAATTTAGTCGAACACCATAAGTGCTTTTCACTTAATAAATAAGAAGCACTACACTTCGTTTGTTCCACGGGATTAATTTGTTCGAGTTACTCGGTTTTCGGCTTAAAAGGTCATCATCACACTTTAAATGACTATCGTCGTCAAAGAACTATTCCGATACGACACTTGTAACTGAAAAGATAATCACGGGCTGAGAGATTTCACATAAACGGTCAACTTTATTTAATACCAGTTTCAGACTGTCGTAGTTATGACACTAGGAGCTCGATCTCTAGATAAAAATAAACTCTAACGTCAAGATCAGAAGGACTGTCATTTCACGTAACTTTTCACATACAATCAGCGTTGATCAGTCGCTTCATAACATACGGCTTGGCTTCGTGTTACCATCAGCAAAAAACTTTAATACTGTTACTATTGGCCCTTATTTCACTTGTCCATACTCCAACATGTCACAGTCCCAGGAATGCTTCTAAATTCATGATTATATGCTCGGCTTTACACTTGCACACAATCTGAAAACTCTTCTACTGCAACGTTTCTTGGTATTTCAAGTGCATCCATACTTTATAAAAATCAAGTCCACTCTCTACACTTCTACTCTGGTCTGCTTTGTACTCGTGTATTAGCAGTGAAGTTAATTTCCGCGGCAATCTCTCAAGCAAAAATTTAAAAAATAATGTACAAAATCCTTAGGTATTTAATACAAATCCTTACGTATTTGATGTAAAAAGTATTACAATTATAACTACAGCTGAATATATATAAAGGAAAATACTGAAATATATTAATTTCACGACAATATCTATTTTGAGTGCGAACAGGTGGAAGGTAAGTACTTCTACGAAATTCAAGACTGCCAAGTTGCTCTGGCCATCAACAGATGGCGATAAAATGCTCTTTTTTGACTCATAGCCAGAACATTATTTCCCTTAAGCTCATAACTTTGGAAAATATGAAAAATAAATACTACTGTGCAGTGACTGTATCATTATACCCTCCAGTTCGGATCAGTAACTATTAATTAGTTAGTCGATCTTCCCACTTAATTTTCAGCATTAATTTATAGCAACACATTTCAAATGCGTTTGTTCTCATCTTCACTGTACTTATTATGCTTGACATAAGCATTCACATAAAACTATACGTAAATAACTCGAGAAAATACTGCCTAACATTTAAATTTAAATTCAAAGTTAACAAATTTCTCCGCTTCATTAATACTTTCCTGATATTGCACTTCACATAATCCCTACTTCAGTCAGCATCACATGTTTTGCTGCCGAAATACCTAAACACATCTACTTTCTATAGTGCCTCATTTCCTAGTATACTTCCCTCAGCAATACCCGAATTAATTCCATCACATTCCATTACTCTTACTTAAGCTTTTGTCCATGTGTAGTATTTACACGCAAGAAAAAAACTTTTTGAAAATATTGCGTGAAATTTTTGGTATAAATCAGGATATGAAAGAATTTCCGCACGTACAGGTATACCAGAATTTTCATTTGTGATGTTAATATCGTTGGAGTTTGAGAATTAAGAACTTGTTAGTTGCCCATCACAATGTGATCTGTAAATGCCGCGGCTGTTTTAGTAAGATGCTTTTCTGTAATCTAGCTGTTTCCACCTTTACGTAACTATCAACTTTAAATGCAGATTCATACCGGAACGACAATATATTACCTGTTTCATTAGTACGTCTGGTGACCAATACTAAATTTCTCATCGAAAACTGTACAGTCATTATCCTCTTAAGGCCACTCATTACACACAAACTACGGTGATATTTTACTGTTTACTTTACGCCCCCTTTTTACTATGGTTCTCAGTAAGTATGTGGTATGACCTATCAAAATCAGTTCCGAAAATGGCGGAAACAGTTCGTAAATTTAGAAATATATATCGTAACATGCACGAAATTTTGTAACGCCCAAGAGGATTGTGGTAACATGCAACTCGTACAAAGTGTGCATACATCACGTACCTCTATGACACGCATCGAATTAAAATAGTACAGATATATTTTTCGAGAGAATGAAGAGTATTGTCAGCATGCCTCAAAAATATACAGATACTGAAGCAACGTTGAGAAATTTTCCAGTGTTTTCATCGCAAGTATAGACTAAGAAACGCTACGTATAACTTGGCATTGGCGGCCAGATATGAGCAGACATTTGTTAAAAACAAAGACTGTCACGTAAAATTCGAGACGAGGGAACAGCAGGGCATATGAACTGAATTAAATGAACTCAAGTGAACAACGGAACGATGGCCATGAAAACAGTCGAAATCTAGTTAGCATGAAATGATACCAGTGCAAACAGTCCAGAAATTCTGAATCACAACGTAATGAATACTTCTTGACAGAGGAAAGCTAGTACCAGACCCCTCGAGATTGATCTACGTGTCAAATGTCCCCGTTTTCGAAGGGTGTGTACACCGTGAGCTTCATTTCTTCATGTTAGCTTCGCTGTCGTTCTCATTTGTCCAGCTGAACGGAAAGCGGCTCCCCATACTGCTTCTAAACTCAGATGCCGAATCGTAGTGTATGTGCAGAACTAACAAAGAGGTGCCAGTAGCCAAAATTAATTAGGGTGGAGGCGGATCCGTCGCTGCAGCCTCCGCCCAGTGGAGTGGTACGGTCTCTTGATGCTCAAGTTGGGAAATCTGTTTGGGTGCCAATTCTCCAAATGAGGGAGAAATTAGTGTGCCTCTGCGACAGCGTGGCTTCAACTTGAATTAAAATTAACGGCCAGGAACTACAGATTTTCTCCGTCTTGTGTACGTTCTAAATTATATAAGAGGTGAATGTGGAAGTTACTTTGCCCCTTCAGTCGATGGTCCTCCATGCAATCAAGCCATCACTGGTATCCGCCGAATGGAGAAAATTAATCTCATTATACGCCGACGGAAGAAAAATAGTACACATTTTTAGATGTTTCCAGTTCACACAAGACTTATTGGTGCAACAGTGTATGGAGTACACGAATTGATTACATTTTCAGTTCAGTACCGTAAGTGCTTCTGATGTATCAGGTACCGATCCATTCTGAAACACCTGTATTAGTAAGTGGTGGACCCTACACGAGCATAAATGCATGCGTAGACTTTGGAGTCCAGTCGATCGTACAGACTGCGAGTAGTGTCCTGGGATACGTTATTCCATGCCTGCTCGACCTGTTCACGTAGTTCTGTAAGAGATGTTGGCTGAGTCACTTCTTCTCCCATCATATCTCACGCGTTCTCGATTGCAGACAAATTCGGAGATCATGCTGGCCAAAGCACGTTGAATTTCTTAGGGAGTGTGTGGGTGAGCATTACCCTATTGGAACAACATAACGCCTTGTTGCAAGAACGGCAAAACGATGGATCCAACAACATAGCTTGTTGTACCTTACCGCACCCTGGCCTGTGGCGGGCCCAGTGTGTCTTGGACGAATGCACTCTACGAGACACTCCTCGCCAATTCTATACTGTACTCGCAAACGATCGTCACTTGCGTGCAGGTACAATCTGCTTTCATCGCTGAAAACCACGACGCTCCGTTCCATCTTTCAAGTGATCCTCTGAAGCCACCGATCGAGCTGTGCACGTCCATGCTGTGGTGTGAGTGAACGACTGGCTAGAGGTGTGTGTCCATATTCCGTCTGCTAATAACTGGTTCGCAACAGTTCGTGTTGACACGCCTGACCTCACACGCCCTCTTATCTGTGCTGTGGTAGCTGTAAGAGCTGCCACTGTTGTCCTTTCAATACGACGATCCTGGAGGGCGTCTGTGATGTGTGGACATCCAGAACCTCTACTACGGGTGTGACAGTGTTCACGCGACCGCTGATACTAACGTAGTTGCACAACTGACGCAGAATGTCCAGCTTCTGTGTCAATTCTCCAGAAGTATCACCCCACCACTCGGCGGGCCACAACTTGACCGCTTCCAAACTCGATCAATTGGATGTAGGAAGCTGAAGTCTGTGCCTGTGGCATGGTTGTCTGCTTGCTTCTAACGTTTGCACCACACTGATCCTCTGGATGTGAGCATTTGCTACTGAAGGGTAGACATAAATGGGCCTCTGGTAGCTATGCCATTCCACTCTCTGTTGACGGATGACGTTGAAACCGTTATCAATACATCTGCCATCACCCAGGGGCATAGGAAATCAAAATCGACGTCGTCTTTCTAGCTGAACTAATTTTGTTCCGATAGTGTATAGTTTTGTATACCGCCTGAATAGTTGGTGCTTGGGTCTGCTCCTGTGAACTGCTTCTGTAATATAGGCCGAGAGTGAAGGAAGCGAGTAGGAGTAGGAAAGGTACTGAATGTGACTTCACACTTTAAATAGAGTCATTAACACAAGTAAATACCAAACGCATACATATCTTTGGCTAGGATGAGCACGTAGGTGTGAAGCCGTAGTCCATGTCTAATCCTGTGATGTTAGGATGACTGTTCTGTATAATCTCAAAACTAACAAGTACTCATTGCTGTCCAAACCTTAACTGAATGTAACTAATACAAGGTCTCAATAGCAAGCTAGCCCACTCAGAAGTAGAAGCGATATTTCCAAGCCATCTGCTCTTTATGAAATGGGGCGAAATCAAGACGGCACTCGCTGAGCTCTACAGCGTCGGCCAGAGGGCGCTGTAGTCGGCGTAGTTAGTCTTCTCTCGTAGTGCCAACTTACAAGAGCGTGCACCTACGTAGTGGCATCGCAACTATCGACGCCACATATAGAATGACCAGTTTTGTTTTATATCTTTTTCATTGACGACGTGCTCTGTCTGGGGTTACTATCAATAAATTTGGTATTTTGCAGACAACTCGAATCTGTGATTGAAATTATTAAATTCATTCTATTTACCTCGCTTTCTTTGTAATAAGGAATGGACCGGACAGCTGTAGTGGTTCCGCCACATGTATTGTACGCCTTGAAAAGTCTCCAAGTTACATGCACCATCAGTTTATTTTGTTTCTGAGGAGCTCCAGAAACATAAGAGCATCCAATACAAAGCGTTGATTCAGGTATAATTAAATTACAGCTGTATTATTTATAGTTTGGCGGAATAACATTCTTTGTGTTGGATCTGCTAAAATTTATTACGGCTGTTTAAAGAAAGATAAATCTAAAGAAATGGTATGACAGAATGTTCTTAACATTTGTAAGTCCATATTATTGCTGTTACTAATCTCTTTACAGCAATTCTTCAGATGTATAGTCCGTATTTTCGGAGTACCGAATCAAAGTGGCACTCTGCTTACCCCTATTATTCGACAGTTAGTGGCTAGAGATTATTTACATCCTCCTGTACTCGAGTCGGTATAAGAAAATTCCTGACAGTCAGCAACTCTGTTGCCAGCTTCCACCTGCGTAGCTCTGACGGCTGCAGGAGAAAACAAAAGTCGTCTACAAAGCTGCAATCACACTGAGGCGTCTCTAAGGACCCTTACACAGTCGTATGAAGTGATTGGTTTAGACAGGCACGCAAGGCTGCGGTGTCCAGAACACCGCAACTGTCAGAAATCTTGTCATGCCAACACGACTGTAGACACATGCAAGTTTACAGGCGATTTACATCGTGTTGTGGCAACAGCACAAAGACAGACAATGTGTAAGAGCACCTCAAGACTTCTAAATAAAGGAAACATGACTTACATTACGACCTTATTTGTCCAAGTCCAGCACAGGAAAAGGGTATTATTAGCAAGAAATCTGCAGTGCACTAGAATTCATAACTACCTGTCGAGGCTTGCATAAATCATCGTAAAATACAATAATTGAAAATTAACTCAACTTAAGACTAGTTTTCTTAGTTTTCTTTGTTTGTTTTTGACGACTGGGTTATTAATGCCACTGGAGCTACAGGTATGGTTCCGAGTGTCCATATTACCTTACTAGCATATCTTAAATGTGTCCTGAGGTGAAATCTACTTGCAACGTTTCAAGAGGCACTTCTCTACTAATTTTCGTGCTCAGTTCACAAAAACTGCGACCACGTTTATCATGCGGTCATCCCAACAGCGGAATGTGTATTTTAAGCAGCTTAATAGTTACGGTATGAAGTGTCAACTTCGTGTCTAACAACAGATTTTCAGCTTGCAGTGCAACACTTCACATGTTCTGTAACCGTGTAATGAATACCTTCTTTCGTCTTCCTCAACTGATTTGTCGAGTAGGCTGTTATAAAGACAGAGCTAATAAGTAACGAAAGAGATTGAATGTGAAGGTGGAAGATTTTAAGCAAGGTGTACTAATAATATGATTCATCAGTTAGTTGCATTGTCCATCAACTTTACGCTGAAATAACTGAGATTGGTCATAAATGTTCGTCAGAATGGAACGCTACTTTCCACACGCTGAACATCCATCCCTGTAATGCACATAGTATTCGCTTTGATTAAGTGGGGCTCTAAACAGGCAGCTGAAACTACGAGCTAGGTCTACCTGCTAACTGGCCCAGAAATTTCTCCGCGGGCAGTTGGGGCTGTGTGCTGCCGTTAATTATTCTGTCAGATTCAGCCGGCGCCGGCGCTGAAAGGAGGTTTTCGGACTCTATAATGTAATCCACCGGTATCCACAAAGTCGTGTTCCACTCGTCCATCACTGGGCTGCTGTGGTTATTCACTGCGCTTCACATCACATACTAGCTCTCCAACACGTTTACTACGTGCACCTGTAGGTTAAAAAGAATAGGAAAAGTCAAATTTCTTTGAACATAATGGTACACAAAAAAGGTATAAAGGAAAAGGCCTCTTCATACGTTTTTAATACTACACTGCTGGCCATTAAATACACAATACCTGGAAGAAAACAACATATCTTTATTTTTGCGTGTTATGCGGCGTATACACGGTGCGTAGTTTAGCGCAAAGCCGGCCGCAGTGGCCGAGTGGTTCTAGGCGCTTCAGTCCGGTACTGCGCTACTGCTCCGGTCGCAGGTTCGAGTCCTGCCTCGGGCATGGATGTGTGTGGCGTCCTTAGGTTAGTTAGGTTTAAGTAATTCTAAGTCTAGGGGACTGATGACCTCAGATGTTAAGTCCCACAGTGCTTAGAGCCATTTGAGCCATTTAGCGCAAAGAGTTACCGTCTTCCGCAACAACTATGGCACTGACCCGGGTGGGCAACCATTTGAACTGAGCTTCAGTGACGTTCCGTGCTGCCTCAACTCTCTTCCAGAATTCATCACTTGCAGTGGCTGGTGAGTGCTGACGTGTCGGTCTCCCGACAACGATAAAGTCGTCGGTTCAAGGACCGTTGAGCATGCCGAGTTTCTAACATCGCAACGTCGAAAAAGCGCGCTGGAAAACCATTCCGAACGTGCGGATCAAATGGTTCAAATGGCTCTAAGCACTATGGGACTAAACATCTGAGGTCATCAGTCCCCTTGACTTACAACTACTTACACCTAGCTAACCTAAGGACATCACACACATCCATGCCCGAGGCAGGACTCAAACCTGCGACCGTAGCAGCAGCGCGGTTCCGAACTGAAGCGCCTGTAATCGATCGGCCACAGCGGCCGGCCATGCAGAGCAATATCTAGCAAGTAAGATATTCTGAACGTGCGTTTAACTGGAGACCAGTGAGATGGAAGATCGCCACCTTTGTCACGTGACGCCATCCCTGTCGTCGTTAGTTGTACGCTTTGTTAAAATGAAACGACGACAAACGTCATATTGGTGGTCAAAGAATTGTTGCAACTTGCTTGTAACGAAACTATACCATTTCAAGGCAACGGAACGTTGAAGATCCACCTTGATATAGTTTGCTATAAATAAACCTTCACGTAATAACATATCTACGATTAAAGCTTTCAGAATTTGGTATGAAGCATTAGCAGTTCGTTTATCAATAGTTGTTGGTATTTCTTAATGACTCCAAACGAAGATTTGCAAAGTGATTCAGATGATCTTTTATTGGTTCGCGCCTTGCTTGATCCAAATAGTTTTTACTTATCTTCTAATAGTTTCCGGTACTTTGTTATAAGTTTAGTATATTCTGTTATATTCTATGTTGTATAAATATAAGTCCACTCTCTCTGAGGAGTGAGTTTGTTCGATTGGCTTTATCTACAAGTCAGCGTGCATTGCTTCCAGTAAGATATTGTGCAGTTCCATGCTGCAAGTTTTGTATTTTCTACAACGTTAAGGTATTGCTTTTGAATAGGAACAGTGATAAAGTACTGATGACCTTAGAGTTATTAAAATGGGAGAATCGTTAAATAATCTTTATCTTATGTTGAGAACTATTGCAAATTTTTAAAGCACTATTTGTAATCGAACATTCATAATCTGTTGTCCTTATTGACTGGACATGCTACTTTGCTTTTTGCTTTATAGCATGTTCACAGATATTGAAGATTTTATTTATGTATACTATAAACATAACAAAGCGGGCAGCTTATGGACAAGGGAGAAATGTGTTTTTTAATACAGCTAAAGTAGATATGTTACACCGATTAATTTCTTAAACAATGTGACTTGCGAGCCAAATACAGCCGACAACTGCAGCTAGAGAGCGCTGCAATCACATATTTTCGCTGAGGCTCAGGTACGGCTAGCGCAGAATACCGTGGCCGATACGCAGTGATCAGTTTTCGTCCAAAGCGCTCAGCGAGTTCATTAGATTGTTCAGAAGAGGAGGCCGAGAAGTGTTTTGCAATGATTATTCATAGCCGTTCGATTCAGATGCCGTTGTTTATTCACGTCTGATAAAACAGCAATCCACGTTTTACTTAACGGGTATCCATTATCACGTTTAATAATATTATCTGCTAGTACGATTTTGACAGATTCTTTTAAAATCATGTTAACCACTTTCATAACTCTGGGCTGGTGCAGAAGGTAGAATGTATGTTGAGTACTTGTGAGTGATTTTCAACAGTTGAGGCAGTATTGAAAGACAATGAGTGTATTAATTCAGGTGTAGGACGAGTTTGCCTTGCACGGACCATTTGCGTGTTACAGTTAATGTTTGGTGCCAGTAGTGAGATGCACTGAGCGCCTAGCCAATGTGTACTGTTAGTGTAAAATACACTGGTAGTATGAGGCACCAAGCTGCTGTGTAATAACTTGCCACGTCAGGTAAAGGTACGTGAGACCGAGAAACTGAACACGCAGAACTTGTTTCACTATTTTGTATCTACTGTTCACAGGGGATGCAACTATCATCCGGTGGAAGCCCACCTTTGTGATGTTAAGAGAGTTTTACAGCAATACAAGTATCACCCTCGGATGTAATGGTTTGGCGAGGAACACTATAATGTCAAAAATGAAGGTAACTTGAGTTTACAAATACAGGTACGGTAACTACAGTAAGGAAATATTTTGCAATTGTAATGAACATCATGCTAAACACTTATGCATTTTTATAATATCAATGTTCTACACATGTACCCTTGTGTGTTTCAGAAACTTGGTACGAGGTGCCGATTAAAGAGAATACTTTTACTCAAGGACAATAAACAAAAGAAAGCATCAGAAGAGAGACAGATAGAGAGAGAGAGAGAGAGAGAGAGAGAGAGAGAAGGAGAGGGAGGGATAGAGAGAGGAAGGTCCATCATGATAAACAGGTAGTACGTAAATGCAAAGTACTACCTCAGTGGTTAGCTGTATGGCGCGCCAGTAATTTATATATTTTAAGAGGTCCAGAAGGCTAAGGCTAGATGTTTCAATTTTAAAGGCCCTGGTTTCCATTCACGTTTGTAAAGTGATGGACACTTCATTTTTATTATTTTTCAATATGAGGCCAAAGGGCCGTATTTGATAGACGCATTAAACAAGATAATTGTATGTAATGGCTCTGAGCACTATGGGACTTAACTGCTGTCGTCATCAGTCCCCTAGAACTTAGAACTACTTAAACCTAACTAACGTAAGGACATCACACACATCCATGCCCGAGGCAGGATTCGAACTTGCGACCGTAGCGGTCACGCGGCTCCAGACTGTAGCGCCTAGAACCGCACGGCCACTTCCGCCGGCAATTGTATGTACTTGTTTTACGTAAATTTTGTTTGTGAAATGTTCTCAAGTACTGCTGCTTCAGGGTTTTACAAGTAATGTGAGGCACACGACCTGCGCGCAAACATGAGGCAGATGTTCTGAACAGAAAAACATACACACACACACACACACACACACACACACACACATATATATATATATATATATATATATATATATATATATATATATGTGTGTGTGTGTGTGTGTGTGTGTGTGTGTGTGTGTGTGTGTGTGTGTGTGTGATTGGGTGAGTGGGTTTGTGTGTGTGGGTGTGTGCGCGCGCGCGGAGACCAGTGAAATGGAAATGGAAATGTGTGGCTAGGGCCTCCCGTCGGGTAGACCGTTCGCCTGGAGCAGGTCTTTCGATTTGACGCCACTTCGGCGACCTGCGTGTCGACGAGACCAGTGAAAGTGATGCGACCTTGACAGACTGACGTACCATGGAGGCTGCACCCCGCAGAGCAACTTGTGTCCAGTAGACACAACCGTTCTCGCCTCAGCAGCCTGGAGAGATCCACGTATCTGTCGGCTCATACCTGCTGCTACTTGAGGTAGAAGCTCACCCCTTTGTGACTGGTTCCTTGCCACGAGTGGCAGCTCACTCCACTCGACTGGAGACCCCATTGCACCGCAGATGCTTAGGGCTTGCTCGACCAATTTACGACAGCATCGTGCCAACCATCTGTCAGACAACCAGGTTATGCTTCAGAGGTCGTCCAACTTATGGCTGTGGTTATAACTGAATGAATGATTTGCTATTGCAATTTGATGACTGTGAATGGAGTAATTAATTGTAGATGGATTTGAGTATCTGTGGATTGTGACAACAAGCCATCCTTGTGTGTGAGGTAATCAGCGCACTGCCTTCATTCGTGAGTATTCTCAGAACGTTCAGATCCCGTGTAATATTGTGCGCCTGGTGTTCTTCTTCTTATTAAGTGTATCCAGAAATAAATTTACCGGTACACCAGTACATAAAAACGAATGTGAGAAGGCTTGTTGACAAGTGCGCTTGCGTATTTTCTTGGTGTTTACTTTGGAACCAGCTTTATCCTTATAATCCAAGGAACGATATTCATCAGACGATGAGTACGTGAAACGAATAACTAAAGTGATACCCATGTCGCAGTTAAAATATCCTTGACGAACTTGTGTTACAATTTGTCCGCAGCTCGTGGTGCAGTGGTTAGCGTTGCTGCCTCTGGATCATGGGTCCCGGATTCGATTCCCGGCCGTATTGGGGATTTTCTCTCCCTGGGGACTGGGTGTTTGTGTTGTTCACACCATTCCATCGTCACCATCATCATTCGCGACAGAGGCTGGCTTGGATTGTGTAGTAATTGGACTGTGTAAAAATTGGGACTTTGTAAGGGAGCTGATGACCGATCAGCTGAGCGCCCCACCAACCAAACATCAAAATCATCAGCATAATTTCATCAGCATCCATTTTATTCACATTGAGAAGGTGATGTTACACAGCAGTTTATCCCTAAACTCTTACAAAGCGTTTAATGTCATATGTATATCCTCATGGCCAATGTAGTCGACCCTTTAATGCTGCCTAATAACTGCAGATGATTTAGAGCTAATTCAACTTTTCTCTTACATTCCTAACAGTTAAGGAAGTCATTTTCTGCAGTCATGGCGAGCTTTTCGTAGGTAGCTCACAATAAGGGAGATTACGTGAAGGATCAAGCAGAGTAATAAATTCGTTCAGTGCTGAACTACCCTTGAAATCACGTAAAGAATGCAGAATTCACTTGGTCCCAACTCCCCTCTACGGGCGACTGAAAGCTATCTGCGTAAAAGACTGTTTTGCTTGAGGCACTGGGAGGATTCCTTTCAGGAAAGATTGAAACCTAAGCCAGCTCCAGCTTACAGAGAAGGTAGACCTTCAGTACAACCGTTTGTCTAAGCAGACGTGCTACGCGGGAATGTTAGTTTAAAACACTTGTAACCAATTTTCTGACTGGAGCGCACGTTTATCTTGTGTGTACCTACGTGTAAGACTTTCACTTCGTCAGCTTCAGAATCCTGTCATGGGCTGGGAGAAGTTTTCTGTCTTTCACCCCACACCTTGGAATTACTGATTAATGATAACAAAATCCGCAGGAGTACGAGTTTGTTTAACTTGTGTACAAAACAATTACTGAAAGGAACTCGCAGCGGCCGCTGCAGTTTGCCAGCGATTTTCTTACACTTGTAGAAACAGGCAAGTTACAGGTGGTTAAAATAGATCACACTTACTGCTAGCAGAATGAAGGATAAATACTTGTGGACAGGCGACTGAGAAGAAAATACTTGCTGCCAGATACCATTTGCACCCGTATGGATGTTTCCATTGTAGTTCCGAGTGCAGAGGTCAAGCGATACTGAACTGTTACCAACTCTGCCAACTGCATTCACGCTGTATGCGAGTTGTAAGAACGAGCTTTCAATAGAATCACCAAGTCGATTGTAGTTAACTTCCATGAGGGCCTAACTGCACAATTTTAACATTCTCAGCCATACATTGTGTCACGCACTTTAGTGATTGTGCTGGTGTTCGTTCTTATTTTTCCGGTTTCTTGCTTTTAACCACATCCCATTCTTGCAGTATCCACGACTTATTCTCGTGATTATACATTTACTGAGCTCACTCACATGACACAAAGTTAGATTTCATGAATACAATCCTTCGTTCTTTCATTAAATGCTCACTTGCTTATCTAAGTGAAACATATGTTGATGCTTCATGATAACAAACGTTGAGTCTTACAGTGACTGCTCTGTCGTTTAAGAATAAAAATCCCTCTCTCAGTAATATATGCATGTGTAGTGTGGTACCTATAGAAGCACAACAGTATTTTTTGTTTACTTTCTTGATTAAATGAAATTTATTTCTATTTGGAAAATATATGATATGGAATACATTTTCTCGCTTTAAAATGAAAAATCATAAAAATGATACGAGTCAAAATGTAGCGGAATAGAGTGAAAAATGACCATCTTTGTCAAATTACTATTCGTATTTTTACTGACACCCTTCACTTGTCACTTTCCTCTTCATCTTTCCTCCTCATTGGAAATGTATTGGTGCAAATAATTGTCTATTTTGCACCAGTAATGAGTTTATTTTTATTATTTGTTAACGTTAATCTGTCTGTTATATTATTAACAATTTAACAATTGGAAAAATTGCTGAGTGTTGTATATACCTCAGGACATGCAGTTAAGTTTTCATGTATTTCTGGGGCATTATCTAATGCACCACCCAGTTATATTATTTTATCTGTATTTTATGAAAATAAGGATATTTATTTAGTGTAATATTATTCATTTGCTTGGTTGGAGGGAGTATATATTTCGTTTATCACTCAAAAGTATTTAATAATATTATCCAAGGATACAAAGGAAATCTGTGTTATGTACACATATAACGATAAAGTTATCATCAACCTGAAAAGTGGCTCGAACTCCACGGTATTTTCTAGCCATGGTCCCGTTGCTTACTGCGACTTCTCTACTCATTTATCCAGTCTGCTGTAAGCAAATGGCTCTGAGCACTATGCGACTTAACTTCTGAGGTCATCAGTCGCCTAGAACTTAGAACTAATTAAACCTAACTAACCTAAGGACAGCACACACATCCATGCCCGAGGCAGGATTCGAACCTGGGACCGTAGCGGTCGCTCGGTTCCAGACTGCAGCGCCCAGAACCGCACGGCCACTTCGGCCGGCTGCTGTAAGCAGCCCTGCAGTTTAACTGGGAATACGAATCATAATCTGACCTCGCATTACTAGCATTAACAAATCATCGTCGAACTAAAAAAACAGTTACGTGTAAAAAAAGTCTTCGGACCAATCCCGGATTGGTATTTGGACCGTCGTAATTTGTAATCTGACACTTGCCCACTGCACCGCCGAGCAAACTGGAAATCATAATATTTACACTTTTAGTAATCATTGAAACAGACCGTCACACATTAATAAAGTTAAAAACACTTGTGAATTTTTCGAAATGAAGTATTGATGGTATTTTATGATGCACTGCAGGCAATTGATAGTAGAACGTCTACTTTGAAAGGATAAGCTGGAGATAGGGCGACAAGCTTAGGGTAGCAGTGGTGAGGGAGCAGGAGAATTTCGGCTTGACAAGCCGTAATATTTTGATATATACCACTGTGGTAGGCACGTAGGCTTTTCTGTTCTTACCCAACTACAGTTACGATTTGCATCAGCTGTGTAGGCAACTAATGTTTCTAATAATTTCTTAGTCTGAAAGGTTCAAAATTCGTCGTTACATGATGAAGCATTAATTCTACTGAGGTTGGGTGAATGCGACTAATGATTGCGACTATTCACACTTTAGATTTTCTCTAGAGGGGTGCCTTACGTTAAGTTATATCCACCTTTCCTTACTTAACTGAATTTGCTTTATAGTTAATAATCTCTGCTCACAGTGTTCAGATAAAAACACATTCCTTTTTTTCTTCGTTGGCTTTTCAGGATTACTTCGTTACATTTGCCCGGCGTCTCATTGCGGTTGGAAAGCTCTGCACATCTATGTACATATTATATACATTTAGCAGTTGAATAGCATTTTCTGCAGCAGTCGACGTAGATATTTGCGTGATGCCTTCACTAGTTCACATATCCATCTTAAGCGTTTAGGACTGCTGTGGCAGTGGTGCTGCGTTACGTAAGCTGGAAGAGATGGCAAAATTATCTTAACTGCGTGTCGGCATCTCTCTCATCTTATTCTTCTCCCCTTGCCAGGCGCTGACGTAAGGTCGTATTGACAGTTGGTTCCCCTTGCTCGTAATAGTTACTTTGATGAGTTACTACAAAGAGCGGAAAACTGTCACAAGACGACCCACCATTTGAAGTGACTAATATTTCCTAAGAGTATATTTGTTATACCTCTCAGTTTCTGACGATTGCTATTGCTATTGGTATTGGTCGCTATTGGTCGGCCAATACACGGACGGTTAATCCTGGTTGTGGAATGAGGCTGGAATCGTCACCCGATGATGTCCCATACTGCTCGACTGGAGACAGATCTGGTGATCGAGCAGACCAAAGCAGAAAGTCGACATTTTGTAGAGAACTTTGGGTTGCAACAGCGGTATGTGGCAGAGCGTTATCGTGTTGGATAACACAGGCTGAAATGCTGTTCATCACTGGCGTACGGTATTGCAGTCAAGATTCATGGGATAACCACGAGTGTTCGTGCTGCCATACGAAATAAGCACCCCAGACCGCAATATCGCAGAAGGAACCACCAGCTTTTCGCACCGCTGCTACACTGTCTCATTCTTACTGGTTGTGGAGCTGATAATGTCACTTGACTAACGTCAACTAACCTCGTTCTATCTCTAAGGGAACTACCGCTCACGACATTTTCAGTGTGTATTTAAAACAAACATGAGTTGCACTCTCATAGTGGCGCTACTGGGTTGTTTCAGCTTTCTTCCGTCAGTGTATGCGGAATAAAAGTACCTATTGCTCATGTGATCCGGCTCAGTGATAAAGCTTCCACTTTCATGACGGAGAGATTCAGTGAAGGATGTAGGAAGTTAACACACCAGAAAATGTGTTTGTGGTATTGCACAAACGGACATAGAAAAATAGTGACTGTTCGCTGAGCTGAGAGAATTAATTTTTAGCGTGTGACAACACTTAAACATATTACGTGAATGCGGGTTCGAGGACACGAGCGTGCGACGTCGCTTCGAAGCGATGCTATAATCTGAAAAGCTGCAACATATATTTAACTAATTCAAAGTCTTATGTCAATGGTCGTTTAACCATTTCTGTCGTCTTTCGTATAAAATTTTGTGCTCTGTTGCCTCTATGATGGTTATAGGGTATGGTAACAACAATGCTATGTCACCTAAACCGTCGAGGTTCGTTGCCTAGCTATTACTTCCGTATTCTCTCGAGTACGACAAGTGCCTATACGAATTCACTGTCTGAGTTATTGAGTGTAAGAAGTTTTAGCTTTGATTAAAGTGTTGTAGAGTGAACGTTGTGTTTCGAGAACAACTATCGAAACATTTTAGAGTTCTTGGGGAGCTTTAGAAGCTTTGAGCGAAGCGAACACCCAGCTTCAGAACCGAGGAGCGTTGTACCTGCAAGCGGTACGAGCTATTCAAGTATCTGTCAATTACTTGTTCACCTTTAGGTATCATCTGTTGTTAGAATCTCGTAGAAGCTTTTAATTGTCTGTGTTCTTAGAAGAGAAATACTAGCAGCTTGAAGCATGTCGTAGAGTGTGATGTCATTACAGAACCTGATGTTACTAACAGTATATCACGTGAAACACCATTTTGTTTCAATTTTTCATGGAGATTTAAATATTAAGTGCTTGCTTTTTTAAGACAGATTCCTATACTTTCTATTTGGCGTAGTTCATGCACTTTCATTTTGTGTTCTCAAACTACTTTCTTAGCTCCTCAACGGCAAACGTGTCAAGCACATTGGCCTTTTCCACCGGTTTGCTTTGATCCATGACATCCTGTGTAATGTCATGACTTTATGTTGAATTGGAAGTAAGTGGACTGCCTATGGTTGTGTCACTTACCAGTGTAATCTGCGATGTCTGTAAACTATGCTGTTATTCCAAATACGTCGCGACATACGAGGGTTTGGTTTGGGTGGAACCTGAGAACACTCATTAAACTGCCGTGGAGAAACCACTAACGATTATATTTTTACTCTCTTTTCTGACAAATATTTGTCTGTTTCTCTCTGTATGTCGCAACGATTTCCCAGGGTAAGGGTTGGCAGGACCTTCAGAGCGTAAGATAAATTTTTGTGAGTGAAACGATTAGTGATTATGATTATCATTTGATTCTTATGGTTATTTAGCTGGTTTTTTTTTATGTGGGAAGTTCGTCACGAGTGAGATTAGCGAGAAAGAAATTGCATTGCTGGTGGCAATGTTACTGATAATTTTTTAATTTACAAATACTTGGCCGTTTTACGAATGTGACTCTTTGAGAAGTTGCGATTATGAAATCCACTGTTCCTAAGAGGCTCAATTTGTTTTTACCGGTCGCTCACCCTCGCGCTGCTTGATTGTTTTTTTGTTTTTTTTTTTTGTGGCTCGTAGTATTTGTTTAGCTGAATTTGGTCGAGGTTTTGTTATTTATTGGTGAATTCCTTGTTTTCGGTTTTTGAGCTGTTTATTTCCGTTTGTAGTGTGATTCCAGTTTTTTGTACTTCTTTCTTTTCGGCTTATTCTAAAGGAATTTGTGTATACAATTTTTCGGTTAAGTTGATGTTATGCGGGTGTTGTTTAGTATCTCTGTCCTCGGTTTAGGAATACAGTTCACACGAAATCTGATACCAACTGTCCATGTATATGTCTTTTTCTTTTGTTCGCTTTATTCTGGAGAAATTCATGTGCGTCATCCTTACATAATGAGATTCGTGTGTATGTAAGTGTGTGTGTGTGTGTGTGTGTGTGTGTTTGGGGGGGTCTTGTTTGTATATACTGCGATACCATTGGTGTGTTATTTTTTTTATATTTTTAGGTTTAGCACCGAAAAGTTCCTAAGCGATAGTTTTCGACTATGTCATTTTGCGGAGCTGTGTGTGATATCGCTGTCTTCCTTTGAGCTACAGGTCAGTGCGAAGAATTCGATTCCAGTTCTGGCATTTTTGCAGTTGTTTTTGTTTATGTTAGAGACATTTGTAGGGGATCTGTTATCGCTGTCAGTTAAAGCTATATAGGAACAGCGTACGCTGCTATTAGGCTTGTTTTTTTATGTTTTCGTTTGCATCATTCCGGAAGTATGTGCGTATGTGCTATTTTCCAGTTATGTTGTTTTGTGGACGTGTCTAGTACCACTGTCTTCATTTCATCTGAATTGGTCAAGCGAATTATTCGAATCCACTTTTGTGTTTACTATATACTTTCGTTCCGTTTTAGTCTAGAGAAGTTCTTAAATGTTCTTACGTTTAGCAACCTTTTTAGTATGTCCCCATCCACAACTCTCCCATTCCTGCAATTGGCCCGAAAATTTCATTTCTTATCTTGATTCAAATAGTTCCCATAGTTTTTTGTTTGTTAGGGAGTGCGTTACACAATACACAACGGTATATTTTAACAGAAACGATCGATTTCTGTCTAGGAACAGACCATCATCGTGTCCAAAAACAGTCTCAGCTATCCGTCTGAGTAAATGGAATCGCAGTTTCTGATGTACATTTTTCCGTCATTGATACTGGCTGTACATTCATAACATTACGTCCATTTAACGTCGACGTTTTTTCCCAATATTCCATATTTATAGATAATATCAATGATGAAGCTTTGGATATCTGCTAACTGCTGATCCAATTAAACAAACGCATGCCAGAGATAGTTTTTGGACCTGAAGATTTTGTGGTTCTAGACCGAAATCGATCGTCTGAAATAAAATATGCCGTTCCAGCTGTGTGCTGTATATGACAGTTCTTAACACTCATTAAAGCTGTACAGCACCGCCAACACAAATTGTTATATGTTTGCTTTTGATTGTAATGGTCTATTTTGCTGTCGCCGTCTTGAAGAATGTCATCGGGCTCTTAATAAATGCTATCTGTGGTTCTCGTAGTATCTCGTGTAAACTATCAAATTTACACCAAATATGGCGTCGTGGGTGAGAGCAGACAGACAGAATTGTAGCATGCTCCATTTCTTTCAGCCGCTGAGGTGCACGACGACAACGATGTTAGCGATCTTTCTCGCTTGTCGAGTACGCATACATAGTATCTGTAGTTATAAGAGGGTCATGGTGCTGGAATTTTCTTCCGTCTTTGAAAACGAACACATTTTGAAACCTGATGACAACTGTTTTGTGCCGTACTGAGTTGACCTTCCATCGTAACAAAGGAGAATAACTCTCTTATTGGTTAAAGAAATTGATTTAAGAGCTTGGATTATTTTTAATTGGCACATTCTTTGTGAATTTATTAGTTGTTCGGGTGTCTTCATCCTTCAGACAGTGCTGTATATCTTACAATAGCAAGGCATGATTATTTCGTCTGTCATATACTTACATTACTAAAAATTTTACTGCAGTGCTTGTTTCCCTATTGATATCGAAGTTCCTATAAAATAATGTGCCCTGTACGTGCTGGGATTGCTATTAGTGGGGTTGCTATTTAATGCCGATCACAGGGTATGGTAACAACAATGCTATGTCACCTAAACCGTCGAGGATCGTTGCCTAGCAATTACTTCCGTATTCTCTCGGGTACTAGAAGTGCCTATACGAAGGCATGATTATTTCGTCTGTCATATACTTACATTACTAAAAATTTTACTGCAGTGCTTGTTTCCCTATTGATATCGAAGTTCCTATAAAATAATGTGCCCTGTACGTGCTGGGATTGCTATTAGTGGGGTTGCTATTTAATGCCGATCACAGGGTATGGTAACAACAATGCTATGTCACCTAAACCGTCGAGGATCGTTGCCTAGCAATTACTTCCGTATTCTCTCGGGTACTAGAAGTGCCTATACGAAGGCATGATTATTTCGTCTGTCATATACTTACATTACTAAAAATTTTACTGCAGTGCTTGTTTCCCTATTGATATCGAAGTTCCTATAAAATAATGTGCCCTGTACGTGCTGGGATTGCTATTAGTGGGGTTGCTATTTAATGCCGATCACAGGGTATGGTAACAACAATGCTATGTCACCTAAACCGTCGAGGATCGTTGCCTAGCAATTACTTCCGTATTCTCTCGGGTACTAGAAGTGCCTATACGAATTCACTGTCTGAGTTATTGAGTGTAAGAAGTTTCAGCTTTGATTCAAGTGTTGTAGAGTGAATCTTGTGTTTCCAGAAGAACTATCGAAACCTTTTAGCATTCTTGGCGAGCTTTAGAACCTTTGAACGAAGCGAACACCCGGCTTCAGAACCGAGGAGCATTGTACCTACAAGATGTATGAGACATTCTCGAATTTGTCACTTATTTATTCACGTTTCGGAATAATCTGTAGTTATAATATCGTAGAAGCTTTTAATTGTCTGTGTACTTAGTGGAGAAATACTAGCTGGTTTGAGCATGTGGTTACAGAACCTGATGTTATTAACAGTATATAAAGTGAAACACCATTTTGTTTCAATTATTCATGGAGCTTCAAATATTAAGTGCTTGCTTTTTCTGATAGATTTCTATACTTTCCATTTGGCGTAGTTCATGCACTTTCATTTTGTATTCTCAAATTAATTTCTTAGTTCCTCAGTGGCAAACGTGTCAAGCGCATTGTCATTTTCCACCAGTTTGCTTTGATCCATGACATCCTATGCGACGTCATCAATTTATGTTGAATTGGATGTAAGTGCTTCAAATATTAAGTTAGTCTGTGGTTGTGTAACTTACCAGTGTAATCTGTGATGTCTGTAAACTATGCTGTTATTCCAAATACGTCGCGACATAGGAGGGTTTGGTTTGGGAGGAACCTGAGGCCACAGATTAAACTGGCTTGGAGAAACCAGTAACGATTATATTTTTATTCTGTTTGCTGACAAATATTTGTCTGTTTCTTTCTGTATATCTCACGATTTCCCAGGGTAAGGGTATTCAGGTCCTTCAGAGCATAAGATAAACTTTTGTGAGCGAGACGATTAGTGGTTATGATTATCATTTGATTTTTATAATTATTTAGATGTCTTTTCAATGTGCGAAGTTAGCCGAGAGTGAGGTTAGCCCTAACGAAATTGCATTCCTGGTTTTAAAGTGATTCATAATTTTTTAATTCACAAATATTTGTCCGATTTTCAAATTTGTCTCTTTGAGATCCTGCGCTGATGATATCCACTGTTCCTAAGAAGCTCAATTTGTCTTTACCGGTCGCACACTCACGTGCTGCACGATATTTTGTTTTTGTGGTTCGTAGTAATTGTTTCTCTGAATTGGATCGAGGTTTTGGTATTTGTTGGTGAATTATTTGTTTTCGGTTTTTGAGATATTTATTTCCGTTTGTAGTGTGATTTCAGTTTTTGTACTTCTTTCCTTTTGGTTTGTTGTAAAGGAATATGTGTATATAATTTTTCGATTAAGTTGATGTTATCTGGGTGTTGTTTTGTATCTCTGTCCTCGGGTTAGGAACAGTGAGCACACGAAATATGATACCAACTGTCTATGTGCATGTCTTTTTGTTTCTTTTGTTCGCTTTAATCTGGAGAAATTCATGTGCGCCATCGTTGCATAATGATATTCGTTTGTGTGTATGTGTGTGTACGTATGTTTGTGTGTGTGTGTGTTTGGAAGGGGGGTCTTGCATGTACTGCAATACCATTAGTGTGTTATTTTATTTTATAATTTTTAGGTTTATCACAGAAAAGTTCCCATGCGACATCTTCCGGTTGTATCGTTTTGTGGAGCTGTGTGTGATATCGATGTCATCCGTTGAGCTACAGGTCAAGCGAAGAATTCGATTCCAGTTCTGCCATTTTTGCGGTTGTCTTTGTTTATCTTAGAGACATTTGTAGGGGATCTGTAATTGCTGTCTGTTAAAGCTATATAGGAACAGCGTACGCTGCTATTAGGCTTGTTTTGTATGTTTTCGTTTGCATCATTCCGGAAGAATGTGTGTGTGTGCTATTTTCCAGTTATGTTGTTTTGTGGACGTGTCTAGTACCACTGTCGTCATTTCATCTGAATTGGTCAAGCGAATTATTCGAATCCACTTTTGTGTTTACTATATTTGCGTTCGGTTTATTCTAGAGAAGGTCTTAAATGTTCTTAGGCTCTCCCATTCCTGCGATTATCCCGGTAATTTCATTTCATATGGTGATTCAAGTTGTTGACATGATTTTTTTGTTTGTTAAGGAGTGAGTTATACAATACACAACGGTATATTTTAACAGAAGTGATCGATTTCGGCCTAGGTCCAGACCATCATCGTGTCCAAAAACCGTCTCAGCTTTCCGTCTGAGTAAATGGAATCACAGCTATCATCTACATCTACATCTACATGATTGCTCTGCAATTCACATTTAAGTGCTTGGCAGAGGGTTCATCGCACCACAATCATACTCTCTCTCTACCATTCCACTCCCGAACAGCGCGTGGGAAAAACGAACACCTAAACCTTTCTGTTCTAGCTCTGATTTATCTTATTTTATTTTGATGATCATTCCTACCTATGTCGTTATAATATCGTAGAAGCTTTTAATTGTCTGTGTACATAGTCGAGAAATACTAGCTGGTTGGAGCATGTGGGAGAGTGTGATATGGTTACAGAACCTGATGTTATTAACAGTATATAAAGTGGAACATCATTTTCTTTCAATTATTCATGGAGATTCAAATATTAAGTGCTGGCTGTTTCAGACTGATTTCTATACTTTCTATTTGACGTAGTTCATGCACTTTCATTTTGTATTCTCAAACTAATTTCTGAGTTCCTCAGTGGCAAACGTGTCAAGCGCATTGTCCTTTTCCACCAGTTTGCTTTAATCCATGACATGCTATGCGACGTCATCACTTTATGTTGAATTGGATGTAAGCGGACTGTTATTATAAGTTAGCCTGTGGTTGTGTTACTTACCAGTGTAATCTGTAATGTCTGTAAACTCTGCTGTTATTCAAATACGTCGCGACATAGGAGGGTTTGGTTTGGGTGGAACCTGAGACCACAGATTAAACTGGCGTGGAGAAACCAGTAACGATTATATTTTTATTCTGTTTGCTGACAAATATTTGTCTGTTTCTTTCTGTATATCTCACGATTTCCCAGGGTAAGGGTATTCAGGTCCTTCAGAGCATAAGATAAACTTTCGTGAGCGAGACGATTAGTGATTATGATTATCATTTGATTATTATAATTATTTAGATTTATTTTTATCGGTCGCTCACTCACGTGCTGCATAATATTTTTTTTTTTTTTTTTGTGGTTCGTAGTATTTAATTATCTGAATTGGACCGAGGTGTCTAGCACCACTGTCATTTCAAATGAATTCGTCAAGCGAATTATTCGAATCCACTTTTGTGTTTACTATATATTTCCGTTCGGTTTATTCTAGAGAAGTTCTTAAATGTTCTTAGGTTTATTAACCTTTTAGGTAAGTCCCCATCCACAGCTCTCCCGTTCCTGCGATTGTCCCGATAATTTCGTTTCATATGGTGATTCATATTGTTGCCATGATTTTTTGTCTGTTAAGGAGTGCGTTATACAATACAGAACGTTGTAATTTAACACAAACGATCGGTTTCGGCCTAGGACCAGACCATCATCGTGTCCAAAAGCCGTCTCAGCTTTCCGTCTGAGTAAATTTGACCACAGTTATCAGATGCAAATTGTACCGTCATTGATACTAGCCGTACTATCATAACATTACGTCCATTTAACCTCGACAAAGATGGAGCTTTGTACATCTGCTAACTGCTGTTTCAATTAAACAAACGCATAGGAGAGATTGTTCTAGGACCCGATGATTTTCTGGGTCTAGACCGAAATCTATCGTCTGTAATAAAATATGCCGGTTCAGTTGTGTGAGGCATATGGCAGTTCTTAACATTCATTAGAGCTCTACAGCACCACCTACACAAAATGTTTTGTTTGTTTTAGATTATAATGGTCTATATTGCTGTCGCCATCTTGAAGAATGTCATCGGGCTCTTATTAAATGTTGTCTGTGGTTGTCGTAGTATCTCGTGTAAACTATCCACTTTACTCCAAATATGACGTCGTGGGTCAGAGCAGACAGACGCATGATTATTTCGTCTGACATGTACATAAATTACTAAAAATTTTACTTCAGTGCTGGTTTACCTATTGATATCGACGATCCTATAAAATAATGTGCTCTGTATGTGCTGGGATTGCTATTACTGGGGTTGCTATTTAATGTTGATCACAAGGTATGGTAACAACAATGCTATGTCACCTCAACCGTCGAGGACCGTTGCCTAGCAATTACTTCAGTATTCTCTCGAGTACTAGAAGTGCCTATACGAATTCGTTCTGTAAGTTATTCAGTAAAAGAAGATTCAGCTTTGATTTCAAGTGTTGTATCGTCGAAGTTTGTGTTTCAAAAACAACTAAGGAAACTTTTTAAAGTTCTTGAGGAGCCTTAGGAGCTTTGAAGTAAGCTAACGCCCAGCTTCAGAAGCGAGGTGCATTGTAACAGCAAGAGGTATGAGCCATTCACTTAAATATAACCTATTTATTTACCATACAAAGCCATCTGCAGTTAGAATATCGTACAAGCATTTAAATGATTGTGAAATAAGTGGAGAAGTACTGGCAAGTTGAATTTTTCGACGGACCGTGTAATGATTTTGGAACATGTAATTAGTACAGTGTAACATGTGAAAAATCAAAAGTTGGGTGCCTGTCTTGCTGAGAGGAACCACTTTACTGAGTTTCTGACGAAGTTCAGTTACGTTTGTCATACCTTCACAGATTAATCACTTAGTTTCACAAAGATAAATGTCACGAACCTCCTTGCTTCTCAGTTGCCCATACATGATGGCTATGATCATTTCACAGTCGTGCCGCTGGAACTTTCTTCAAAATGGCTCTGAGCACTATGGGACTTAACATCTGAGGTTACCAGTCCCCTAGTACTTAGAACTACTTAAACCTAACTAACCTAAGGACATCACACACATCCATGCCCGAGGCAGAATTCGAACCTGCGACTGAAGCGCCTAGAACCGCTCGGCCACATCGGCCGGCGAACTTTCTTCCGTCTTGAAGAAAAAGACGCTTTGGAAACTGATGGCAGCTGTGTACAGTAACATTTAGTGGAGCTGGCTCCGTAACAAGAGTTTTCGTCTCCTGTTGCTTCAGGAAATTGAATTAATTTCTTCGAATGTAGTTGGCCATTAAATCCATTGGTAGTTGATTAGCTATTCAGGTTTTTTGATTAGATACTGTTGGATACCTCCCATTCGCAAAATACCATTATTTTGTGGTACATACAATGATTTATTTAAAATTTTTAAATTTTTGAGCACCGCTCGTTTACCCATTCCTACCGACGTTACTAAACAGTGTAGAGCTCAGCAGCTACTGGCGTTCCTGTTTAATGTTTTTCACAAATTATGCTAACACCGATTCTATGTTACCTAAACCGTAGAGGAACGTTGCCTAGATATTACTTGCGTATTCACCTGAGCACTTGAAATGACGATACGAATTCGTCGTGTGAGTTATTGAATTAAAGAGGCTCCAGTTTTGTTTCATATATTGTACTGTTTCACTTTGCGTTTCGAGTTCAAATAACTAAACATTTTATAGTTCTTGAGCACTTCTAGAAGCTTTGAACGAAGCGAACGCCCAGCTTCAGAAGTGAAGTGCAAGGTATGCGGGAGAGGTATGAAATACTGACTTAAGTGTCTTATGTTTACTTACTGTATAGAACCAGGTGCAGTTTCAATATCGTATAAGCTTATAAATGACTGGGTGTGTAGCGGCGAAGTACTGGAACACTGAAACGTAATGACGTAGTGTGATGCGATTTCGCTGTATGTAAAATGAAGAAAAAAAAAAAGTTCCATTCACATTCCAGTACATACGTCATGAAGCTACGAAGGTTACGAGAGAGCGTGACATATAGTGACAGATCTCTTTGCTGAAGTTTTCGTAATTTTAGTTGCTGGAATCGTCTATTCATTAACTTATTATTTAGTTTCACAACAAGTGCGGCGTCCCCTATCTCTGTCACTAAATCTGTTATATTCTTCCTTCTGTGAAGAAGGCAAAACGTGAGCAAGCTCCAGCTGCATGCAGTCATAATGAGTTGACATGGCAGCATATCAAAAGTATTTTCTCTTTCTGTTACTCAAACAAATCAAATTAATACGTTTGAGCATCGTTAAATGTTAATTTCGTTGGGAGTTTATAAACTGTACTGGCATTTTCTTCATTCTATTGTCGCTGGTTAAATTTGAATCGTAAATATGGTTGTACGTCGTACATGTTGTTGAATAGTTCACATGGCGATGTAGAGTGATTCTGGGTTTAGTGTTGGACTTAGGTTGTTGATGACTCTGCCACAAAGAAGGAAAGGGGCAGCCCGGTGAGAATACACTGACTCAGATAATGGGTATTTGTAAAAATCGTAATCTCCTGAGACACTGCGGAAAGATTTTGGATTTAAACAACCAGACTGTGGCACAGATTTTTTGCCAGTAACTTCATATTACCAACAAGATGTTCCCTTAAGTACACACTAATTAAATTACCGCTCCTGCCTCACGGTGCCATAATGAACGATCGGACGGTAGTAACCAAATCGCGGCGTAATGTCCGTCTAAATGCGAAGTTTATATAACTATGCTTGATGTATATCTGAAACTAGTGTAGCGATGCACTGTCTTGCTAACAGTACTGTCTGTCTATCTAATAGTGATAGCTTTAAATAACTGCTATAGAAACAAAATTTTTCATTGCAGAATAAATATACCTCGTAATGAACACACCTTTGGCTGTCATCAAAGAACTAGTGTTATTTTGATTCATCTATTAAGAATTAGTAAAAGGGAATTAAAATAATGAATTCCTCACAAGTCATAAGTGGGTAGTACTTTTCAAGTAAATCAATGATATTTAATTGCTGTGGATGTTACAGATCCTTTGTAACACTGACAAAAAGATTATTACAGAAGTTAAATTTAAAGACATGACATCACGGTCTCAAGTTTTTCCTTGCGATACACTTGTGAGACATCACAATAAGATTTACTCGTGGACACGGCATGGTCGTATCTAACGTGCTGCTCGTTATCGTTGCAGCAATGTTCCGACGAATCAAGGCGTTTTTCTCCCGGTGTGTGGGAGGGGAGAAAGACGAAGGTCTGCGACTGGACAATACCTTGGTCGCTGCTCGACGTACCTTTGAGGTGAGCCACGTTGCGTTGCGTTACTGATATCAAAATAAACAAAGTACTAAAGTTTTAGACCTACTTCACTGTACATAGGTTGGTCAACAGGTATTATAGAATGTTACGATTTACTGTAAATGAGTCTGCGGTTCCCTATAAACATCCCGTGTGACAATTCATTATGAATAATACATCTAAGACAGGAACCTCTACTAGACTATTGTCTGTGACGATTGTGTGTTGGTTTCCGTGCAAGAAAGCAGTACGTTTATGGGAAGAGTGAAGTTCAATGTGCTAAAACAGTAAAAATTTAACAAAGAATTAAAATGTAAAAATGTCTATCAACCTTACACACACACACACATTATTACAAAAATTATATTTAATAACATTTCGATACCTGATAATAACAGTGACTGCGTTTCACTAGTTCAGTAGAATGATCTAAAGTACCAACTATGAAACTTACGTCAGAACGAATCTCTGAAGGCCCAACGGTACTGACCGACCGCCACGTCACACTGAACAGATAGGCTTCACTAGCTGCAGAGATGGAGGGATCACTCTCAGTTAGCGTGACCGTATCTAAAATACAGCCACAGATGAACGTCACTGGTGAATGGATGGATTTCTTCATCACTGGAGGGAAATGGAACTTTCCGGTCACTCAGCAGTACACCAAAGCCTTCAACCTCGTCTCCAGAGATACACAAAATTTTTAAAGTTTACCATATCTCGACTTCAAGTAAAATAAATGATTGGTTTCCTCTTAAATTCACTTCTGCCTTCTGGTCAAGAGATAACGTGCCCAGAAAATATGGCGTATAAGAATATTTACGCCACAGCCATTGCAGATTTAACTGTCTTCTCACCAGACTATGAAGACATTAGTTAGAAATGTAGCCTATTCGGATTGGAGTCAGGGTAACGTCAGTGTGTGAAAGTGATATATATAAGGTCGGACTTGGTCTGATGATTGGCAAGTCACACCTATTCCAACAGTCGTATGTCTTTCTCACCTGCAGGATAATGGCATGTTGTCTCGATGGGTTGGTTGCTCACAGGCCTCCATGGCTGCATGATATGGTTGCTCTTTTCCCCACATCCCACAGGCTCCTGCTTGTCTCCTCCATGTTACTATCATATTATATCCCCACTTCTGGCATTAGATGAGACGATTTTGATAGTCTAGCCGAATGCCGAATAAATGGTTGCAACAATTCTACTGACAGCCATTAAAAATAACACTGACCAACCGGGACGTTGTGTCTGGCATTAGTTAAGAATGCCTGGACTACGATGCTGATACGGAGGTGGTTGAAAATGGAAAAGACCCTAATAAATTGTAGAGAATTATGCTGAAATTTCTGGTAAGAGCAGAGCTTAACATAATATGCGTCCAAGACAAATGACTGGCTCAATACAACATTGCAAACCATCTGGTTACTCTAGGAATTGCCTGCTTCTGGGATTAGTACCTGATGACCAGAGGAAATTAATAGCCCAGTGTTGCTTTCGGAGGAGTCAGAGAATAGAGAAACTGGAACTGTCAGTAAAAATTGTCACACTCCCACTTACATTCCTTTCCAGAAAAAGAACAGATTATAATGTAGAATAAAAAGGTCATGGCGACACTGTACCTCGAATAATTCCTTTGTAGCCCTCCAGCTAAACAGTTTGCCCATAGCATAATTTATACTCACTATCGCTATCTAAAGGCCCATTCATTCTTAATAAGTGTTACGCTTCGTAAGACCTGTACATATTAAGAAGTAGCCCTACGTCTGAGTTATAAACGTGCTTTTTATGATAAAACTAATAAACTCTTTCCAACAGGATCGTCAGTTTACACTTGACGTGTTCTTCGTCGAGCTGCTGCAGAAACGGCTGCATGAAGAAGAAGAAGAAATCCGTGCTGCTCCGGTGAGTGAAAATTAGATCTGTATTTGGAATAATAGGGTTTGTTTGCAAATTGTATTTTTCGTTTCCTGTTCACATGACCACTCACTTACGAACGTGATACTGGTTAATGCTCTGGTTCCGGGTATTTTGCCGTGTTGTTTGTATTTTGTGCGCAATTCTTCGATGATCGTCCCAGGCGTCTTCCTCGGGCGCTGTTACGTGTCCTGCTGTTACGTGCACTCACTGCCTGCTCTCCAACCAGTCCGGAAACGCCACCCGACATGAAGAAGACCGCTCCATTAGTCGTTGAAATATTGTGCACAAAATAGAGATAAAAACACAGCAAAATTCACGGAAGTATATCATTAATCAATCACGCATAGAAAACCTTAGATATCGCTGGATATTAGTTATGTGCTAGAATTACTATTTGCTGAGATGTGGGGAAGAGTGGCGTTACTTGGATATTAAAGGGAATCACTGTATGCATCAACGTAAGAATGTGCCTGTGCCTCTCTCAGCAAGGGCTTCATCCTCCCTCCATATTAACTCTTCCCCGTTCTTTCTTTGCTGTTTTTTTCGCCTTGATGTTCGTCTCTTTCCTATTTGTGTTTCTCTAGCCTCGTGGTTTTATGCTGGAGATTTTAGTGTGTACCAGAGTGGCTGGCTCATTCTTTTTTATTCTTGTGATCAACCAGCCCACGCCATCTGCTGTATTTTTTAATACTTTCTACGGCATTAGTTTCATTCAGTGCGCGATTTCCCCTTTTAGCTTGCTTCTACCGTTTTCTCTTTGAGTTATGTTCCCAGTTACTTTTACGACATTTTACTTTCCCAGATTCTTTTGCGGAATGGTTTCGATCTGAGAACCTTTCGAGTAAGGAAATGGGGACTGATGACCATGTAGTTTAGTCTTTTTCCTGTCCAAACCAACCATAAAACCAGTAACTGAAGGTTGCATAATTCGCGATAAATATATCACTTTCTTACACTCGGACATATTAGCAAATAGCATATACTCTGTATTATTACACACGTTGGACATCATAAAACTAAAAATTTCTTCTCCAACAGGACCGTCAATTTACACTCGACGAGTTTTTTATGGAGCTACTGCAGAAACGGCTGCAGGAAGGAGAAGAAATCCGTGTTGCTGCGGTGAGTGTAAATTAGTTCAGTGTATGGAATAATGGCAAAAGGTTTCAACGTGTACTATTCGTTTCATGTTCAGATCAATACTCTCTTACGAACGTCATAGTAGTTAGTGCCCTGCTTCGGGTGTTTTGGCGAGTTGTTGTTTAGATTTGTGCAAAATGCTTCGATGTCTGTGACTGGAGTGCTGCGAGCTTTGCCGTTACGTGCACTCGATCCCTGGACTCCATCTAGTCGGGGAATGTCAAACGACCTGAAGAATACGGCTCGGTCGGTCGTTGAAATATTCTGCATACAACAGGCACAACAACTCGGCATAACTCCCAGAATTGCTTCAATAACCAAACGCGCAAACAAAAACATGTACATCATGGAACATTAGTATTTGTATAGTATTAATAGTTGGTCAGACATGGACTGAGTAGTGATGTTACTTGAATATTAAAATCGATCACTGTATAAATATTATCAATAAATGTAGCCAGCAAAATTATAGATAAATGTAGCACTTCACAAAAAGCGGCCATGTTAGAATCTAGCACAGGTTCTGTACTACTCCACATGTTGGATATCAGAAAACTAATAAGTTCTTTTCCAACAGGAGCGTCAGTTTACGCTTGACGCGTTTCTTGAGGAGCTGCTGCAGAGACGTCTGCATTGAGAAGAGGAAAGCCACACTACTACGGTGAGTGAATCTTCGATCTGTCGATTTTAGTTTCTAAGTGTATTTCTGGTTTCATGGCAACATTGTAACTCCCTTCAGAACGTTTACTTGCATTTGCCATATTTTTCCGACTCTACAATTGTGCGTCTTTAATATCACTGAAATGCTGTCAGCTTAGGTACAGAGACAATCCTACAAAATCCAAAATTCTATGGTCGAACCGTAAATTCTGTTGTACTGAGCTGTGGGTGGTTATCACGATGCTTGCAATACTGTTCTTCTATAACTTTTGAATTGTGAGCCGATACGCAGCCTTTTTCGGCAGTGTATTATTTCGCCCTATTAGTGCTAGGCTCTACGTAATCTTAAGAAAAGGTACAATATGCTTGCCTACCCTTTTACAGTATGGAGGGAGTTTCAGGAAACATTCATATCTTCTCGCCCATGAAAGAGTTGTCAAGTTTTCAGTATAGTTTCACGTTGGTCATAGTTCTGTTCTATTATACTGCATCAAGGTCTACTTTTCTGTCACATGATTTATCCATGACACCCCCGGAATATCAATTCAACATTTTCGCAACTTGTTTTCAAAAACTCTACGTTTCTGGCATAAGTGCATGTACCAACAATCTCAGTTGACTTGGTTGCTTTATGCGTAGAACGTAGTTCGGTCAAATGGTCAGTATAAAGGTAGAAATATTCTCATACTTGTGACAGCCACCTGCCATCAAGAAACAATGATCAGAAGGGACTGTACTCAGGGAACAGGAAAGAAGCCTGCAGTCATTGCTGGTAGTTCTCACCTTTAAATTCTTATTTATAATACTTAGCAATCTTGAGTTGATGAATAGGGGAGACACAAACATCCTTTCACTATAACCGTATCTGGGACGCGAAACAATTTATATAATATATTGTCATTGCGCTCTTTTACTGCAATTGTGTCAATAGTTATAAACTACATTTTGTGTCTATTTTACAGTCTCAACTATACCGATATAGAAATCGAACCTATATGAGTCTCGGGTCCTACAATAATTTTGCAGTTTTCTTTACATATATCAACCCACCATAATGTGATCACGTTTTTAATTCTGAAATTTAAATTTGTCAACAGGTCACTCCAGTGGCCTCCCCGCCAACCCACGGAGATTCAACACCCCACACCATGCATCTCTTCATAGCCACGAAATCTTATGCCGCCTGCTGGGGTCGCCGTCGCCAACTCAGAGCGTGGAGAAGGCCGTCTGACTGCTGTACTATTCGACCACTACACCGTGGCCAATACCACCAAAAACCGAAGTTGCCGATTCAATAAAATTTCGGCTTAATGGGATAACATAGCCTTGTCATATATTTTAGTTCTAGTGAGGTGGCATTGTGGTAGCACACGGGCCTCGCATTTGGATTGATAGTGGCACATGTCAATAATTCGACCATCAACATCTATGGTTTCGGTGGTTTTTTTTAAGTAGATGAAGGAAACCGCAAGGATGGTTCCCTCGTAATTCGACTCGTACGATTTTATCCACAATACGAGCTCCGTTTTTTATTATCTCTTCTTCGATGGATGTTAGGTCCCAATAATTCCTACATCTTTATTGAGTGAGAGATTCGTTTGAACAACGTTTTTTTAAAAATATCTATTGTGATATTGGGGCTCCAACACAAGCATTTAGAACCCACAAAACTAGCCTTTCAAAATTTGCTAAGCAAGTTCAACTACAAAATCATTTATAGTAAATGATAACACTTAAAAGAGTAATGTGACTAAAAGAAATCTGCATCGAAGGATAATAAGTTGGTGCCTGTCATCCCGACAGCTGCATATTAACTCAGTGCGCCACATGCAATATAACAGTAAACTATGTAGAAACGAAACCATAATCAACATTTGACATCGTCAGTATACACAGTTATCGGCACTCGGTTAGTTTGCTTTCATTAATGACCCCATCCTCGTACCTGCAAAACTATATGGGTGTGAAATAGAAGGTATGTTGTTGACACAAGTAGCAACTGGTCATAAAAGTAGCACTTGCACCTAGGAAACTTAAGTTAAAGCACTCTTAGTGTAATCTAACTGATTCTGTATTTCACTGAAATCCGTTTTGTAAACAATAATTGGTTACCATAGTGATGCAACTAGAAACAAGTACATGAAGCATTTGTGCTACGAACGCATGGCTCAGCCGTAAGACCGTGCGTGACCATTACCATTTACAGCGCGGACGTCGCTTCTTATTACGTACCCTTTTCCCTATGATTTCTAATACTTTACCTTTCACTTTGAGCACTGTAGTAGTGTCAGAGAGGAAAATTATGTAGCAGGAGACTTATTTTTACTTTTTCTTTCCATTTCCCCGAAAGTAATGAGTCGGTGCACGTCTCACGGAAAATTGCTAGTATCAAATGAGGTGAGGAAATGAATATGCAATCGATCTGCGCAAGCTCAGTGAATAGGTGGATCAATGTTACTAACAAGGGAGTTGCGCGTTCGATATATTAACCTTGACCCACCTTTTCCCGTATTCTAATTAAAAAACATTGATCAAAATACTTCATTCCATGATCCAAAAGAAGAAAAGAAACAAAAATTAAAAAAAATACTACTAAATATTTGTGGGAAACATGGTAAGAAACATCACAAACTGCCTATCCTTACCCTCGGAACTCGTGCCACATACGGAAAGAAACAGCCATACATTCGGGAATTGGCGCATGGTCTGGCTTCACTAGTATGCTTTGATCCATGACTTCTTCTTCTGAATAAACAGCATATACAGTTTACACCAGTCAGTAAGGCCAGACCGCTCACATCCTTCGCATTATAAACTCAAGACGTCACACAGAAGGTCACTGGTCAAAGCAATGGACAAAACGCGGTATCGAAAACATGGGTTCACCAACACAACGCAATTTAAAACAGCAAAATCAATTAGAGGGGAGTTGTACGCCCAAATCTGGACCTGGCGAATTACTTTATTCTATCGCTCTTTACCGTCTTATCAGCTGTCCAACACAGGTAAATCTGGTACACCCTTATGGATCACTTTCAGTTAATAGTATCACAGGTTTTACAGATACGTTAAAATAGCCAATTATTATTTAGAATTGAACTTCTGCAGACTTACGCATTTCATAATCATCGAAGTATCACATTTTCTTATTTGAGTGGTATTACGATTAATGTTCATTAAATAAATTGAGAAGAATAAATTCCGAAAAGAAGATGCATTTACAAGTAATTCCAAGTACACATATGTTGTCAATCATTGTTTACTCTCGTTACTAAGATAATAATAATAAGATCAAAGATAATGTTTAAGCTCTGGCTGATTGGGAGTGTAAGGAGAGTCACAGTCGAACATATACAGTCACGACACTCCACCTCTTTTCTGTTGCCCAACGCGATTGCAACGCGCCAAGCGACCGGGAAGTTATACTATAGACGTCGCCGAGATTTTGTAAAAGCGAAAGTTACTCTTAACTGTTTATATTGGTCTGTAGAATGGTTTTTACAAACAGGAGCTGTGCAAATATATATATATATATATATATATATATATATATATATATATATATATATTAAACAAATGTGTTCATTGCACATTGCAGAGAATAAATTGTCTTTCACTTTTGAGCCAGTGGCGTCGTGAACTTACGTCCGGTGTCCTTGGTTATATTCATCTCCTTCCGCCACAAGTATGTATCTCTTGACCGTGTGTATAACAGTTCTTACTTGGTATTCTTCATCCGATGCAGGCCGCTTGTTGACCTGACATTGAGGTGATGCAAGGAAGAGAAGAAAACTTTTGTGAATTTGCACAAAGAAACTAATTTTCAGACTTAGTATTTTCATAGGATTATTATTCAGACAACGAACTGATTCACAAGAGAAACGTCTTCTCTCCACAAGAACTAAAGACAGAGTCTCTCTATTAATTGACAAAAAATTTAAAGGGGTTTATTTTATCATTTGTAGCAAAATATATCTTTATAACGCTTACAGTGGCCGCGCTAATAATTATTATCATTGGTTTTAAATTTTTGTCATAGCTTGTTGGGGCTTTTCCTTATGTACCCATACAATTTCCCCCACACTGTGCGGTGACATGCAATGGAGGCGCACAGTGTTTTGTATACACTCGTACAGCTTAAATTTAAGTTTGGGCCGAAGGGGGTACAATGACCTTTATTTGTCGGCGTCTTTCTCTTTGTATTTTTAGGTTGGATATGTCAGCTTGTTTTGATTATACATTATCTTATAGGAAAACACACAACTTACATATGGAATGATAATTTACCAAATATTTACATGAGGGTGCTCCAAGAGCGATTACTTGTCTGTTTGGCAACATTGCTAGTCTATGTGCTCATGCGGGCTAAATATGTTTGCTGACTACACAACAACCGTTAAATGTTCCGCATGTTATTGGGTACGGCCGTCCGCGCTTCCACTCGGACTTTTATTGTCAGTTTCACTCTGAGTGCCGTACAATCCGTGGCGTGGTCTTCCATTGAGAGTGCGGTGCATGTGTGTTTACTCTCCTAGAACCGATGCTGCAGCACATAATTCACCTTTGATACGGCCCGGGAAGGATCTTCTCCGTCGTATCCACATTTTCAGTGGGGTGAATACTGCACATCAAAACCCGACGACAGGTTAAGTGATGCTTGCACAATTGTAGTTTGCCGATTAACATATCAGGTGTTGCTTAGCATGCGACCATAATTGATTCGTTGCACTATTGCACACGCATTTGGATACCACTATTCATTTCGTCGTTCACTTTGGTGTGAGAATTGTTTTTAGTCCTTGAGGCTGTTTTCCTTTTCTGTTAGTTTTTCAAGTTCATCTTTTACATATGGCTCGATATACACATCAAATTCACATAAGCCTTTTGACATAACAGTGCATATTACAATGGCTGACATTCCACCCATTATTTATATCAAACGTAGAAAATTCTTAAATATTAAAACAGTACAAAATTCCTTCTCCAATTACAGTTACTGGTTAGTACAGTTTCTTTGTTAACTTCAAAAAAATTCCTTTGCACATAAATACAAGTAATTCATTTACATTCCTTTACCTTGTGTTACTTGTGACATTACAGCCTTTATCACTGCGATTTTTAACGTGTAAAAGGTTTTTTTCTGTATTCGGGTCAGTATGTGCGAACTTTTAACATATACCAATGAATGTTGTAACCAGATACCTTTGCCGCGCTCCTGAAAAGCGCAGAATATCACGCTAGCTATAAACTGTTATACGCTGCTATCGATCAGTAAAAAAAAAAAAACCATGCACCTATGTTTCAAAATAACAACTGCCAATTTTTACTTCTGCAGGGAGCCGCGCCGCTGTCTAGCTGTTCTGTGAATGTGTTGCGAGTCGGACGCAAAAGTATTGTGCTCCATACTGATATAATCATTTTATTGTAAAGTTAAGAGTTTAAGTGATTAAAAATATATGTAGCCACAAACAAGCGAGAATGTATATCGTGAAAAATTCGCTCCACCGCCACAATGGGTGGCCATGTTAATGTAAGTTTCCGTTTCATAATATAATACTTGAAGCCTTGAAGTTTATTTAATTTCAAAGAAAATCTCTCAACCTTATTTTCATTAATTATACTTGTGATAATCTTTTCTGTTTAAAAGATTTGTGCAGCTTATGATCCAGCGTGTGTTCTGTCGGAACAGAAGGCTGTCGTGACGACATCGTTATAGTATTTATTCCAAGTTCTTTCAGTTTCGTTTATGTGTTCGTACAAATCCAATTAGTTGGTCCCTTAGGTTTCTTTCATGTAACTTCCGTCTGTTTTCTCCGCGCGATGTTCCTCCGAAAAAAAAAATTTCTGTTCATTTTTTTTAGTAATTTTCGATATCGCGAATGAGAAAAGACAGCCGCCTCCTGCTCCGAACGGAATACCTGCGACCGTTGCGGTTGTGCTATTGCAGACTGGAGCGCCTAGAACTGCTCTGTCACTACGGCCGGCGGTTAATATGACTTTGGGTTTCCCTGCTCTTCGTACATAATCCTCTTCAATTCTCCTTATGATGTTACTGGCTGTAGTGGTTATGATAGCATAAAGTTTTATGTATTTTGTGAAAATATCATAAAGAGCTACTATGTATCTGACACAACCTTTTGCTCTAGGATATGGCCCTGCGATATCCAGAAAAACAATTTCCAGTGGAGTTTTGGTTAGTATGGGGTGTAGATCTGTAAACTTTGACATATTGGATGGTTTTGTTCTTCAGAAAATAGCACACTTTTTCAATATTTGTGAAACACGTCGTCGTAAATTAGGAAAGTAACAGAGTTTGGAAATCTTGCCTGTACATTTGTTACTCCGTAGCGTCCCCATGCTTCGTGTGTGTGTTTCATAAATTCGTCGGTATATTCCTGTGGAAGGCATACGCACCAATGGTTAGAACTTTCATGGTTCCGGTGGAACAAAACGCCTCTGTATAACTGATACCATTTACTTACCTTGTGGTTTGCATTCCGGTTAAGATTTTGTATTACCTTCTACCACCTTTTGTCTTGCTGTTGCATTATTCCCATTTGTTTACAAAATATTTTTAGTCTGATTTTTCTGTACTACTTTGCATCAATAATGTACGGACTTCTCAATCGTGTTCAGACAGTTCACTGAACTCGTCTAGTCCCTGCGGTAGTTTGGATAATGCATCTGCAATAACATTTTGACTGCCTTTTCAAAATTGAATTCCTGCAGGTACAAACGCCACGACGCTAGTCTTCCGTGTAACAGTTTACATGTTAAGAGAAACGATAGTGATTGGTGAACACAATAGCCTTTGGTGTTTTTACCCCAAAGAAAATATTCAAACTTCTTAAACGCCCAAATTACTGCTACACTAACCAGTTCTGATATGGAATATTATGTTTCCGCCTCTGATAAAGTTCTGCTGGTAAAGCTGATGACTTTGCGTACGGTTTTTCCTTCTTCTTCTTGTATCTGGAACAAACATGCCCACAGCCACAGAGACGAGGCGTCCATGCCTAAACAAACGCCTTTGGACATGTCAGGATGACTCAAATTGTTGGTTGATATTAATGCATTTTTAGTTTTGGTTAAGTCCTCCTGGCATCTCTCATCATATAACCAAGGCTTCTTCTTTCTCAACAGGTTAAGTAGGGCATCGCTATTCATAAGCTGCTGTGGTATTAATTTTCGGAAAAAGGAAGTTAGTCCTAGAGGTGCTTTCAATTGTTTTCTGTTCCTTGGGGATGGGCAATTACGTATGGCATCTAGTTTCTTTGGGTCTGGTAATATACCCTGTTCTGGTGTGATATGTCCTAAAAATTTCACTTGTTCTTTGCCAGAGTTAAATTTCTTTAGATTTGCTGTTACTCCGTACTTTGTAAATCTCTGAAATACCTTTTCTATTATGCTGATGTGTTCTGCCCAAGTTATGTGGTTATTAACATATCGTCAACATAAATGGTAACCTTACTGAGCAATTCTGGTAATAAGACGCTGTCCAAAGTTGATACAAATATGCCTGCGCAAATGTTTAAGCCAAAGTGTAGAACTAGAAATTCATAACTCCTGCCATTGCAGACAAATGCTATGTATTTTCTAATCTCCTCATGTAACTTTATTTGCCAGTAAGATTTTTTAAGGTCAAGGGCGCAGAAATATTTGGTGTTATGAAATTTTAGCAGTTGTTCATCTAAATTATATGGTTTTATTCTTACAGGTACTAGGATTTTGTTTATGCCTCTAGCATCTAAAACTAGTCGTACTGATCCATCAGGTTTGCTAACTGGTAGTATTGGGCTGCAATATGGAGAAAATGATGGCTGTGTGATTCCCCATTCGCACATTCTGTTGATTTCCTGCTTAACTGCTTCACGCTTTGCCCACGGTATACGGTAAGACTTAACACAAAATGTTTCATGGGGATAGACATTAAGTTTATGTTCATAATCTTTGATTACTCCTGGATTCTTATTGAAAACACTTGCATATTTTAAAAGTAAGTCAGAAAGCTCTTGTAATTGTGTGGCATCTAGAATACTTGATTCTTTCAATTTTTGTTCTACTATTTCCTGGTTAACTTCAGTGTTGGTCTCGTGTTCGTTATCACATTTTTTCACAAAATACATGGTTGAATATGAATACTGTACAGTGACATGGGGTTCTGGGTTTACTTTGTCATACCTCCCCGGTGTGGTAATCAGGCTGATAGAAAATCTTTGGTCCTTCACAAAGAAATGGCACTTACCATTTCCTATGTCTATTTGAGTTTTGTAGGTTCCAAATGTGTCCATACCCATCAAGCAGTTGACTGTAAGTTTGTCTACTATTAATAAATTACACTGTACAGAAAATTGTTCAATGTGCATGGTGATAAGAGCTTGGTGTTTTACTAATTTGGTTTTGCCACCGGTAGCGGTTAGTACTTTGCAGTTTTGCACTGGCAGAACAGGAAATTTATTCCGTCTTTTTAATTCAGAGAAAATGCTTCAGACATTAAATTAGTCGTGGACCCTGTATCAAGTATTAACTGTGTGTCTATACTAAAAATTTACACTCTGACTACTGCTTGCACTTGTTCTAGTGTATTTTTCACCGATTTTAGTTCACGTTGGTATAGGTCGTCCTTTATGTCTCCTTGTTCATCGAATCATGCGAAACATGTTTGCAAATCTGGTTTGCCGCCAGCGCTTATAAAGTGTATAGTATGGGGCTCAACTACGACCGATTCGGGTTTTCCTGCGGTGTAGCCTGATCTACTTCGGTACACGGGACAACTCCTGTCAGTTTTACTGTGTGATTGTTTCTCCAGTGTGTATCATTTCCAGTTCGTAAGATGGTTTTCGTGTGTTCATACGGCTGTCGTGAAATGTTTCCGTATTGTGATTTTGCTGCGCAAATGTTGGCTGCGGTACGGCGTGTTGTATGTTATTGTTGTTGCCGCATGCCGGCCACCGATGCGGCTGACTATTTTATTTTACACCCGGTGCATAATTTTGAGAGGAGGGATTGAAATTAGCTTGTGGATGGTATTCGTTACTGTTATACGGAAAGATTTGTTTAAATCTCTTGTTCCTACCATTTCCATTCCCGTATCCATTACAACGGTTAATGTATCCTTGCGGTTGCGCGCACCAGCTTCGCTGTGTGTTCGTGTCTGGCTTTTTGTATTGACCATTCAAGTTATGTTGTGGTGTTTGGCTGTCTGATGCCCTATTTGTTACTTCTTTCTCTTCATGTTTTAGGTCGAGTGAATCTAAAATGGATAGAAAATATTCTGTGTCGTGCTTAGGTCTAATAACTAATTTTTCACGTATCTGTTATGGCAAACGACTTTTTAAAATGTTTAAAACATGCACATGCGAAAGAGGATTCGTCCAATAACGTGTTTTGTTGAGACACTTCTCAAAATACCTTCGCAAGCTACTACTATATTTTCTATTGAAGGAGGCGTGGTTAAAAACCTCTCGCCTAAGTCTCTCCTGTACGGCTTCTGAGCAGTATTTGTCAAGAAATGTCTGTTCTAACTGTAAGTATGTAGTGCAACGTTGAGCTACCTCGGTCGCCCACAAAAGTACATCGCCTTGCGTGTACCCAAAAACAAACCTGATCTTTTGTGCTTCCGTCCAAATTCTAGGAAACACATGTCGATAAGCACTAACAAACAAAACAGGATTAATCTTCTTACCTTCACTCGTAAATGTTGGAAATTGACGGTGTCTTAATAGACCTTCGTCAGCAAATATAGTGGACAAGCTGTTTGCATTTTGTGCTTTGTTTACATAGCTGTCATAATTATTTACACTTCTCGTGGACACTGGTTCTGGTGTTATGCCATGTAAACATACACTTTGTGGTCTGTGATTACTATTGGCACTGTTTGTAGGATTTGCAATGATCTGTGTGCATACATTACTTTGGTTTGCTGTGGCTGGCACTTTGTTTATGTATACAATTGGTGCCTCTGTACCAGTTTCACCTAAATAGATGCGTATCCTGTGCTCTGTAGCTTGCAGATTGGTGTTCACTTCGTCGACAATGTCATTTTCCTTTTGTTGAATAATCTTTTCAACTACATCACTGATTAGTTTACATTCCTTCATTACCTTCTACGCTGCGGTACTGGTTTTGTCTAAAGTACCTGCTTCAGCTTGTGAAATTACGTCAGATAAATTTTCATCAATTTTGCCTCTTTCCTTTTTGGCACAGACTGATTCGATTTCAAGTGATGCTACTTTTAAAGTGAGTTCACCTTTTGCTGCTGGTATATTCTCGTAATCCTTGTGCAGTTTGTTTATTGCATTAGAGATGTTCTTTACTGCGGAAGTTAATTGTGTTTGTGTACCTTCCAGGTTCGTGTGTGTGCCTTTCATCGCTTTTATTTGCTGCTCTACTGTATCACTCTGCTCGTTAAGAGTGTATAATTTCTGTTTTATACTCGTATTGTACTTATTTACTTCGGAAAGTACATCTTGTTTTAGCTGTTTTTCCACGTCTTTAAATTTTAAATTCATTTTTTCGCGAAAATTCTTCGTCAGATCACTGATCTGCTGTGTGACTGTATCCTGAAAATCTCTTAAAACTTGTTTTTTGCTCTTGTTTTATGTGGTTTATGTTTTGTGTGACTGTGGTAAGGTTTTGCGACAAACTGTCAAATTTCGTATTTATGTCCGTTCACAAATTTGTGTTTGTATTTTTTATTTCGGTGCTCAAGCTATTAAGTTTTTGAAGTATCGCGGCAAGTGAGCTATGTTGGCTGCTATTTATTGTACTTTGGCTGTTGACAACTGTACTCTGCAAATAAACGTTTGAGTTTCGTGTGATGGGTGATGGTAAAGTGTGGCCAAAAATCATGATATCTGCGCTTTCTATGTTTTCCTGTGTGAACAGAATGTTGCTCGCGGCGATACGTGATGTAGTTTCATCTATTGTCATCAACATATCATTAAAGTTAGAGCTCTGTGTAAGCTCTCTAGCACTTACATTTCGGTGATGTTCATCTCTGAACTATTTAATACTACTAATTGTGGAAGACATGGCGCTGGTACTTCACATGATCTATCCTGCAATTGTACGCCATCTTGGCTCATTGGGTTTTCGCCATTGTCAACAATAATGGAAACTGATTTTTGTACCATTTTGTTTGAATATTACTATTAAAATTTTTGGAAAACAGAAAATTGAAATTTATTATTTTTGTGAATTTCAACTTACAACTTACGTGTCATCAGGCGTTATTTAGCTACATTTATGACGCACAAAATGTTATGACACAGAAACTTTAAACTTTTCTCTCGCTACTCATTACGTAAAATTTCTAAAAAATTCACTACAATGCATTTAGAAAAGGAAATTAAGGAAAGGGATGTCTAATTACTAAGCTGGAGTCGTTACAAAACATAACTAAGCAAGCGGTTGCGTGTTCCTTAAGAACCGAAAAAGTTCTAGTAAACAGCAGCAGACCTGACCTTATGCAGAAAGGCGTCGTATAGTTGATCAAAAACGTAAGTTGTCTTCGCTACACTTCCAGTCAAAACAGTGAATATGGAACGAAGGAAACCAGTATGGAATGCAATACCTACATTATTTTATGTAACAGACAAGCTAACACAACTGTAGCTGGAGAAAAAAGCCCAACAGATGTGATCATAAAAGAAAAAATAGCAATAAAACTATTTCCCAACACAGAAGAAACCTACTCCACAATTGTTGCTGCATCTGAGCTACAAATGACAAGAATTATCAACACGTCTGCTTTTGCAAATAAAGTAATTACATTCACAAAGATAACTATGTGTTAAAAAGTAGATAAGTGTAAGACTGTACAAAACACTTGGTTCCATAAAAAGTTTCTGCGTGTCAAGGAAAGTGTATGGCATATTACGAACAGACAAAAAAAATATTATTCTCACGCATGAAAGGTGTGTTTGTATGGTCTTGTTTTCAGTGGAATATTCGGAAGTGTTTCTTTATAATTATGTTATAGCTTATGTCACTGAATCAAGGAGATTCGGTCGTTTTTACATGTATCTCATGATAATTAATGCCTTATAATAATTTCATAAATTTTTAACTAATTAACCAAAAAAATGATTAAAAATGAACTACAATTTTACCCCTGCTTTGTCACCTCTTGGGGCGCTAGAGTTGCACAAACTTTCAGATGGTAACAATTTTCTCATCAGTGAGTGTCGTGACTGTATATGTTAGACTGTGGCAGAGTAAAGCGTAAACTCGCTATTTTCTATTAACTAAACTTGTAGATTCAGTAACATGCCCATACCATCAGAATTTGAAACGCTCTCTATGAACCCAATTTAGATTACAAGCGTGGCATAAGCTGACACTACTGGCACGCCTAAACAAAGCAAACCATCTCTCCGCACACGCATGTCATTCGCCACGCCAGTACATCACAGCTCAAACCCGACAGGCGATATCGAAGTCTCAAGCTGAGCCAATTACTATGCTGCCGTATTGCCTGCATCCTATCTTTTTCTACGGCAAATCAGTCTATTATTCAAGCTAAAGCGAAAATTCTGTAGATCAGCACCGCAATGACTTTGATGACTGCTGCGTGTCGACGGAAGGCTCTGTCCTGAAACTACCCCTATTCTTTGCAGCTTACGCACTTCTTCCTTTCAGACCGCTGTAGACAGGTATCTCCCTTGCTTTGGTTGTTTGAAGATAAAGGGAAGCATGTGATGAGAACCATATGTCCCGCCGAAATTCATAGGGCGGGCCGTACAATTTTGCCATTCCCGTACTTATCGCTTCGATCTACATGTTGCCGAAAGGCTCTGTACGAATAATTTTGTTTCTGTATTCAACGAACAACGCTTAACTCCGAATTTTTGAGCCTTTTTTGCATCATGTTGCTCTTTCTCCAAACATTTCTAGTGTTGCCAACTTACTAACAAGTAAATAATTCGAGAAACTTTTATACAATCGCACTGTTTCAATATAAGCTTCCCCATTGGGTCAATTTCTTACAACCGCGCAGAGCGGTGAGAACTTACATATCGGAAGGAACCAAGGGATATCTTCACTGCATGCAAATTTTGAAGACTTCTAGAACAGAAATCACACACGGGAACACATTCAATCAAGAAAGTTAAGTGCAAACGATAGTTCCCGTTGTGGGTTGGCAGGAGAGCCAACACCGTTACTAGAGGAAGCCGAAAGGCACGCGTTTTAGCTCACGCAGGCTGGCGTGAGGTCTGGAACAGGACAAGGAAATTAGAATTTAGAAAAACGGACGTAGCTGGTGGAATACTTAACTTTAATACATCAAGGGTGAGCGTCGCTCTTGACTGTACATTATTCACAATATCAATAGTAACTGGTAATGGCGCCTTGCTAGAACGTAGCAAATGACGTAGCTGAAGGCTATGTTAACTATCGTCTCGGCAAATGAGAGCGTATTTTGTCAGTGAACCATCCCTAGCAAAGTCGGTTGTACAACTGGGGCGAGTGCTAGGAAGTCTCTCTAGACCTGCCGTGTGGCGGCGCTCGGTCTGCAATCGCTGATAGTGGCGACACGCGGGTCCGACGTATACTAACGGACCGCGGCTGATTTAAAGTCTACCACCTAGCAAGTGTGGTGTCTGGCGGTGACACCACATTCCTCCCGCGCAAATCGGCGTACGGTTGTGGCATAAGGCTTCCGCCCGCCGTGGGGAGGACCCCATGTTGACTTATGCGACGAGGTGGGGAGCCTAACAACAGGCGAGGCTGTGCCACCCGCACCCTGCCATTCGGACCGCGGGGAGCCAGGAAACGCCTGAAAATCTGCTCCAGGGTGCACACCAACATGCGGTGTATGCGCCCGCAGAGAGACAGGAAGGGCCGAAGGGTCGACCTCCATCGGGTCGGGGCACCGAAGACGACATATGGTCCGGAGCGGGCAAGAGTTCCATGTCAGAGGACATCCGGTCACGGGAAGCGATCGGCAACGCGTGAGCCAGGGAGGCGCCCGGCGGCTGCAGCGACGCGTCCACTGCGGGCGTCGCCGGCGGGAGAACAGGGGGCGGCGCGTCGCCATGGGGCAAAATGGAAGGCAGCGTCGGTAACACCTGGGGCTGAGGCGAGGCAATAGATGGGTCCCCAGGGCGCTGACCGGACGGCACCGTCGCTGAAAGCAGACGGCGAGCGGCAGATCCCATGCGACGACAGAGGCGCAGCTGGTTGAGATGCCGGCGCACCTCACCAGAGGCCCCCAAAACCCGATACATAGCGCGTCCGAGGCAACGTCGCCTGGAGCAAAAGCAGGTGGCTGCCGCTGCACAGGAACCTGATGTGGCGGATGTAGCAAAGACATCAAGGTTCGATGATGACGACCGTGGAGTAACTCAGCCGGCGAGCGACCATCTCGGGGCTGAGAGCGATACGAGGACAAAAAGAGCAACAACGCGTCCTCCCGAGAATGCGACTCTTTCAACTTCAACATCTGGGACGTGAAAGTCCTGACCAATCGTTCAGCGGCACCGTTTGACTGTTGCGACAACGGCGCGGACGTCAGATGTTGAATACCATTGGCCTAGCAGAATGACTGAAATTCGGCGGACATGAATTGTGGACCACTGTCGGAAACAATAGTCTGTGGAAGACCTTCAATTGAAAAGATAGCAGATAACGCTTGGATGGTGGCAGATGACGTCGTGGAAGACATCCGGACAGCAAAGGGAAAATTACTAAAGGAATCTACCACAACCAACCATCGAGCATTCCAGAATGGACCAGCAAAATCGATGTGTAAGTGTTGCCAAGGGGAAGTGGCTTTTGGTCACGCAAAGAATTTCCGCGGTGGTGCTGATTGTTGTTCGGCACACACCATGCAAGAAGAGCACATATTCGAAATCGCGGCATTGATTCCGAATCAAGTACAGTGCTGACGAGCAAGTTGTTTCGTTCTCACTATACCCCAATGTCCTTGGTGGAGAAACTGTAAGACAGAGGACTGTAACGAACGTGGGACCACGACCCTGGACTGATCATTATCACAGCGCAACAACAAAACACCACGTCGAACGAAAAGTCTCTCCTTGTGAGCAAAAAATCGGAGAACCAACGGATCCACGATCCGTGACCTTGACAAGGGCCATTGCGTAGCAACAAAACGCAGAACGGTAGCAAGGACAGGGTCGTCAGCTGTGACTGTAGCTACACGACGAAAATCAATCGGAAACGATTCGACCACGTCATCGGTTTCCGCATCAATGAACATGCATGCAAGTTCGGAGGAACCGAATGCCCTATCCTCAGCAACAGGGAAACGGGACAACGCATCGGCGTTTCCGTGCTTAGCAGTGGACCGATACAAGATATCGTAGTGGTACTGCGAGAGGAAAATAGACCAGCGAATGAATTTCTGCGCTGTACGTGGAGGTACAGGCTTGTTCGGATGAAAAAGCGATGTCACAGGTTTGTGGTCTGTGATGATGGTAAAGTGACGACCATACAAGAAATCATGAAACTTTGTAACACTAAATACGAGAGCCAATGCTTCTTTCTCGATCTGTGAATAATTTCTTTGCGCAGACGAGAGCAATTTGGACGCAAAGGCAATAGGGCGATCGTGCGATGCATCTTTGTGTGGAAGCACAGCACCGATCCCGAAATCCGATGCATCCACCATCAACAAAAGCGGCTTCCGGGGATCGAATGGCGTAAGGCAAGTATTGGAAAGCAACGCCGATTTCAACTGGCGAAAGGCGCGTTCGCATTCCGTCGTCCAGACGAACGGAACACCTTTACGGCGTAAGCAATGAAGCGGAGCTGAAATGGAAGAGGCGTGTGGGATATATTTATGATAATAGTTGATTTTTCCCAGCACACTCTGTAGCTGCTTGAAATTCTGCGGCGAAGACAAGTCTTGTATGACACGGAGGTGCTCGGGACTGGGATATATGCCTTGGGCATTGAGTACATGTCCCAGGTAGGGCAAGTCACGAGCAAAAAACACGCATTTGTCCTTCCGCAAGCGAAGACCATTTTGTCGCAAGACCTGAAATAATGTTCTGAGATTGGCTAAATGTTCTTCTTCCGTCTTTCCAGAGATCACAATATCGTCCAGATAATTTGCTGCAGTAGGGACCGACGCACAAACAGTTTGTAGATATTGCTGAAACAATGCAGGCGCGGATGCACACCCTAATGGCAGTCGTTTGAATCGATACAAACCAAGATGCGTGTTAACCACCAAAACGCGCTGGGAGTCTTCGTCCACCAGTATTTGCAAGTACGCATCTGCTATGTCCGACTTCGAAAAATATTTACCTAGGCACAGTTTGTCAAAAAGATCTTCTGGGCGGGGTAGAGGAAAAGTTGCAATCACTAGTTGTGGATTCACTGTTGCCTTGAAGTCCACACAAAGTCTCAATTTTCCGGTAGGTTTTGGCAAAATTACTAAGGGTGATGCCCAGAGAGAAGCCTGCACATGTTCAATTACATCTTGTGATTACAAATCGTGTAATGTTTTTCCGACCTCATCCCGCAATGCGTGGGGAACATTGCGCGCTCTGAAGAATTTCGGTTGCGCGTTTACTTTCAGTTCCTAATGTGCTTTATAGTTCTTAGCGCAACCAAGGCCCGGTGCAAAAATGTCTGCAAATTCTTCACATAGACGAGAAACATTGTCTGAAGGCACAGTATGGTTCACTGATAGGACCTGATTCACTGTAGACAAGTTAAACAACTGAAATAAATCGAAACCAAACAAGTTCACTGCAGAAGAAGAACGAAGGACGTAAAATGACACAAGTTTTGTTTGTCCTTTGTATGTTGCAAGAAGGCTGCACTGTCCTAACACAGGGACCTGCTGACCTGAATAGCTAGTGAGCTTAACATTTGCGGCACGCTACGGAGGTGTGCCCAGCAGTTTGTAAGTGTCTTGATTGATCAGTGAAACTGCAGCTCCGGTATCAAACTGTAATGGTATCACTTTGCCGTTAATGTCCAAGTCTACAAAAAGTTTATTGTCCTGCTGACGACAAGAGCGACTGTCTCGTGCAACATGAACTGACAGTGGTACATAATCACTTGCGACTTGACGAGATTTCCGGCGATGTCGACGTACACTATCTGTGGGACGAACACAGTCACTGTTAGAGAGAGTGGCACTGGGCGGAGTGGAATGAACTACATGAATTTCCATTGGCGAAGTTTCACGAGCCCGAGTATCCTTGGTTCGAATTCGGCGCGAAGCAAAGGGGCTGGAATGGCTGTGAGTTTCCGATCTGAGCTTTTTCTGGTAAACACTCTGAACATGTCCTTTTTTATTACAGAAAAATCAAATAGCCTGGCGTGATGGGCAATTCTCACGCGAATGTCTAGTAGCACAACACAGGCATGATTTTAGCACTGCATTTGCTTGCCTGCGCAGCACACGTGGCTGAGAGCCTGGCGGCAGTGGCGCGGCCGGGCGCGAGGGATGTTTACTGCTTCGTGCAGCTCGCCCGGCGGGCTGGGTAACCTGACACACGGCTGGTGAAGTTTCAAATGATTCCTCAGCAAAGTCAAGTGTGTCCTGCCAATCCAATATGTCCATCACTTGTTGAAGGGAGGGATTGACTAGTTTCAAAATCTGTTCCCTTATACGAACATCAGAAACGTTCTGTGCCATTGCATCACATACCATAGTATCTGAATACGGGAGTCCACATTGACACTCAAAAGCACAATACCTAGTAAGGCCTTGCAAGGTTGCAACCCACTCTCAATTAGTCTCACCTGCCGTACGTTTTGTATGAAAGAAGGCATACCTTTTCGCAACTACATTGACTGATTCTTTGAAATATGCGTCTAATGCAGACAAAATTTCGTCGTAGGACAGAGTTGCTACAACGCGTTGGGGAAATAATTTGACTATCACACGGTACGTGTGGACGCACCTGAAGACAACAAAAATGGCTGCCACTCGTTACCTTGAATTCTGCACACGGCGAGATGGAATCCAAATTGGCGTGACCACTTCGTCCAGCTTTCCAGTGCAGCATCAAAAGGACGAAAAGTTGGTGCAACTGCGTGTTGTGGCTGCGTTAGCGGTGGAGCGGCGGCTGCCGCATCGTTTTGCATAGCACGTTGACCCTGGACGATCTGTCCAAGAGCATCCAGTAAGGCCTGCGTCTGCTGATTCTGTAAGCGATAAAATTCGGACAGTACATCTGGAGACTGTGGCGAAGCTATTACACAAGTAAATCAGGGAAATAGAGAAGAATGCGGGGGCCTCGTCGCTAAATGTTGTGGGTTGGCAGGAGAGCCAACACCGTTACTAGAGGAAGCCGAAAGGCACGCGTTTTAGCTCACACAGGCTGGCATGAGGTCTGGAACAGGACAAGGAAATTAGAATTTAGAAAAACGGACGTAGCTGGTGGAATACTTAACTTTAATCCATCAAGGGTGAGCGTCGCTCTTGACTGTACATTATTCACAATATCAATAGTAACTGGTAATGGCACCTTGCTAGAACGTAGCAAATGACGTAGCTGAAGGCTATGCTAACTATCGTCTCGGCAAATGAGAGCGTGTTTTGTTAGTGAACCATCGCTAGCAAAGTCGGTTGTACAACTGGGGCGAGTGCTAGGAAGTCTCTCAAGACCTGCCGTGTGGCGGCGCTCGGTCTGCAATCACTGATAGTGGCGACACGTTGGTCCGACGTATACTAACGGACTGCGGCCGATTTAAAGGCTACCACTTAGCAAGTGTGGTGTCTGGCGGTGACACCACAGTTCCTCTTCTAACAGCAGACTATTGTAGGTAGCTGGAGCAATGAAAGGTACTATTCGACTGAAAAAAGGGCAAGTCAATCCGGTTTTCAAGAAAACACACATAACTGTAGGCCGATAAGACTGATGTTATTTCGTCGTAGAGTTGTGGGGCATGTTTTACTGTCACGCGTTACGTCCATCTTGTGCATCAGGAACCCCTTCTATAGAAGTCAATAGGGATCCCGCAAACCTAGATGTAGGGGCATTCATCTCGCTATGATACCCCGTGAGATCCAGAGCACCGTAGAATACGGTGGCCAGGTGAACGCCGTGTCCCTCGCCTTCGGTACACCCCAGCACTGTACTTTAGTGAAGAAAGTAGAGTTTGTCGAGTAGTTGAGCAGAAGGCTGCTTCCAGGACGTTCAAGGAGATGAAGCTCCAAACGTATAGCTTAAGGTCCAAGGGAGCTCTGCAGGGCCGTTACTGTTTACTGTATTCAGGGTGTAACGGGTGTAAGTCCAGATATTTCTATTGGTGAGTGTGGACGGTGAGCTGAAAGGCATTACATCAGTACATACATCATTTACAGACTAATAATTATACTTTCTAATAGTAAAAGCCAAGATCGGTCGATGTGAAATAGTTTATTTCATCACCAGACTCGACAATAAGTAGCTGTCATCCTGAGAATCGCAGATAGCCCAGAAATATAATTATGGATGATTCTTTCGACGTTCTGAGAACACGCTCAACAACAATAACTGTTCCGCATTTGTTTTTGAATTACATGAAGCAAACCGGCATATAGCTTTATTATTATATTTGGAGAAAGTTCACAGTACATTGATGAGATGATGTGTAATTATGTTTCTGGGAGATCTGAGGATGACGAATAGGTACTGTCAAAAACTAGTCTTGATATAAACGAGTTCAAATCAAGCGGTCTTTGCTTCCAATATTATAAATTACAATATCCGACCGCCCCAAAAACATGTGTGAATTATATAATAACTGCAGAAGGGACATTTAATAAGTATTGCAATACTTTTTTTCTGAAAACTGTTTTCTATTCTTGATCCCAATACACGATATTATTCTTCCCTCTTTTGGCTACAAAATCATAGTGTTCAGCCTAATTTCTTTCAGTATGGTGGTCTCATGCCACCTCATTGGAAGGGCCTATATACACGCATGGTAGCACAGCCAACGTCTTCCTGCATCAGTAACTTTCCCATCATCCACATACAGCTTCACGCAGAGTGCCAGAGTGCATCCCACATTGAACCAAACAGATTGAATTTGGAAGGTACAAGAACTGCGATAGAGGGTGGATGAGGAGAAACAATCAAGTGTTGTGAGCTCCTCTTGATTGCGCGGCCATTTTGAGTCCTTGGATTGTTACGAAGAAGGAGAATATCGTCTACATTTTTGTGGCGATGAACATCCTGATGTTGTTTCTTCAATTTCCTGGTGGTAACACAATACAGTTCAGAGTTGAAGGTTGCAAAATGAGGGAGGACATCAAACAGAATAACGGCTTCAGAGTGCCAGAAGACCGTTGCCATGACTGTACCCACTGCGGGTGCTGCTTTGAACTTTTTCTTTGGAGGAGAGGTGATGTACTGCCGCCCCCATGGATTCCTGGTTTGTTTCCTGACCGAATGGAAGGAGATTCGCCTGTGTTAGTCTCATAACGGTCATGCAATTCTGCACAGATGGTCTTCATTGATCTTTACGGTTTTCTGTTAGGCAGCAAGGCAATAGTTGGCGCCACGCCTTCGAGTATTCCAACTGGTGGATGAAAGTTTCAGCTCTACCAACAGTGGCGCCCAGTTGTGTAGCGAGGTTTTTGTGCTCTGTAAATCTCCTCGAATGAGAGTCTCCACCCATGCCAGCAACGCAAGATTCCCGACTGGGTGCTTCTAACCGGCTAGTGGGAAATCGGCCAGGCCTATGTGACAGCCGACACGCTTTTGCTCACTGGCAGGTCTGCATAGACATCTGTAACCAATGCCCTGACATTCCAATAAAAGAAACCCACTGACAGTTTACTGCTTGAAATGCACCTACGTTATGTCCACTGTTTTGATGGCTGCTTATACCTCTGCGACCTATAGGAAATAGACGGAACTATTGGGGCGGGAGTGGTAATATTCCACGATGTTCCACAATTAATTCTGCATTTCTTCAAAAGAAACTGGCTGTAAGAAATGTGTTGCATTGTTTACTGAACGCCCATCTTAAATATTACAAGTTGTTTGTTTTGAGGCTGGTTAGTGCTGCAAATGCAGGTGGCAAGAGCAAGCCATTAACGTCGAGTTCCCCCTGGACAGCAGATCTGGTGTTGAAGTGTGGACGAATGGAGGCGTAACGAGTTATCTATAAGACTGGAGATGTCCGTTTGGTGGTATAGTTACTGCAAGCATAAAGCATCAGGTAGTAAAATTTGTTACGTGTTTGTGCAAAGACTGTGTGATGCAGAGAAAAAAAACAGCTCACAAGTTGATGTGTGGTCATATTCAAGTATCACATATAAAATTATTTGCACTTATACCTGTTACACCCTGTATGTGTGTAGTCGATAATGACGAAAGTTCTACGAGGCTGTTTGCAGACGATGCTGGTTGTCTATGGAAAGGCTGCAACACCAGGAAACTTTAATTAATGCAGGAAGATTTACAAAGGATTGAAGATTGGCGAAACTGATTGTGATCACACAGATATGTAAGGCGTAATTCCAGATATCCATTACTTTTCTATTGCACCACTGGCGATAAATCACTGAATGCAAGAATAAATGGAAAATACCTGAGAATAGGGAGCAGATGACAAGCTGAGGGCTGTTGGATCAACCTGAAGAGAACGTTAACTCATCAGTGAAATCTCATACATAGAATTACATAAATGAGAAATGTAATTTAAGGAATGAAATGCTATATGGGACCTACTAGCTGAAGTGCTTCAAGGATCAGTCACTTTATGCAAATGTATTTAAGGGAACAGTAAACAGAGAAATATGATACACATATAACACACTCCGATTTGACAAAAATGGGTGTGCGAAACAAGAAGCATGTAGAATGGTTTGAAAGTATTTGCGTGATGACAGACGCCGAGCCGAGTGGACACACCAGTAGTGATGGCAGCACCAGCATTTGCCTGATACTCAGTAATTTAGTTTTTTTTAATGCTTCTGCAATGCGGTTATCTACACCTGTGTATTTTACTGCGTGGACTAGTGGTTTCCAAATTAACCTAAGTTTCTGTTTTTGCGTAAATCTTGGTGCATATCCATATGTAAGATGACGTACTACAGTAATTTTCCCCCGCACCAGCTCCACGTCATGCCACTAAGTTCAAATCCCATGCTGGTACAGGGCAAATAGTCTCTTTCATTGCCTTCTATTTTTCATACCTGTTTCGTGCAGTAGCTTTATCTGTAAGCAGAGTTTCTAGTTACAGGTAGCTGAAGATACGTCCACTTCAGTAGAGAAATTTTTTCTGTTCAAGTGCTTGCCGTCTCAGGCAGTTTTTAATGTTTCTTTATCCTCCCCAGTAGCGCCATTTGAGATCTTATATCTATTTTTTACAAACTGCGATATGGTTAGTTAATGTGATTGTTGCGAGTGGACACAAGGAAAATTGGCTCCTGCCGTAAACAGCCGCAAGCTGCGTGGGCTACCGTCGTCATGCTTATGGCTGATGCTCAAAGTTGCGGCGAGGAGGAGGAGATTAGTGTTTAACGTCCCGTCGACAACGAGGTCATTAGAGACGAAGCGCAAGCTCGGGTTAGGGAAGGAAGTACGGGTAAGGAAATCGGCCGTGCCCTTTGAAAGGAACCATCCCGGCATTTGCCTGAAAGGATTTAGGGAAATCACGGAAAACCTAAATCAGGATGGCTGGAGACGGGATTGAACCGTCGTCCTCCCGAATGTGAGTCCAGTGTGCTAACCACTGCGCCACCTCAATCGGTAAAGTTGCGGCGACATCGGACCGCTGGTGACGAGACCTGCGAGACCTTTGGTGCCGTCCGAATCTCCTGTTGACCTGGTTGTCGCTGCATCGTCTGATGCGTAACATCTGACCAGTCCGTCCTCATTCAGGGGCGGTTGGTATACTGTTCTTCGAAGGAGAGAGCAGGTCGTGTGGCTGGCTCCGAAGGCCTCAGCAATGGGTACGAGGTGCTACCCAGTGTTGATGACAACTCTGAGCCATCACGGGAAGCTTCTCTTGTTGGGACAACTGGGTAGTTCTGCTTTTGACTTGGAGCTCCAATATTATGCGGGTGATGGAGCCCCTCAGGTAAATAGCAGGCAAGGCGGAAAAGAATGTCAGTTTGAACTAAATATGTTTTCTGGTGGGTCATGACAGAGGTCTAAAAGGAGGTCCTTCCGGCAGCTTTCGAGCGCACTGGGTGCAACCGGCTGCATGTAGTGGCACATGTCGGCATGAATGACGTCTGCCGCTTGTGTTCTGAGGACTTTCTTGACTCCTTTCGCCAAATGGCTGTTTTGGCGACGGCAGCTAGCGTCCCACACAGGGTGTAGGCTATGCTGTCTATCTGTATCATCGTACTCAGGGATTTTCATGGTCCTCTGGTTTAGACAGGGTGGAAGGTCTAACCCCTAGGTTCACACGCCTCTGCGGCTGAATCAGATGCGAATTTCTCGACCACCGCTATTGGGTGCAGATTTGTAGCGTTCCCCTTAATAGGTTATAGGTGCACTACACTCAGGAATGGGCTACTAGGGCAGCGGAGTATGTGCTGCCTGCACATGGGTGTTCTTTAGGTTAGGGCATCCTCTGCTCATTTCGGCGGATGGTAGGAAGATATTTTTGCTTAGCAAGAAAGATATGATACCAATTACAGAGAACCTCAACAGTCAGCATCAAATATTCGGTGATAAATACTGAGATGTGGAGAACAGATGGAAAAAATTCAAAGGCATCCTGCAATATGCCCTAGACAGTATGTTTCGAGTAAGGTCCTAAGGGATGGGACGGACTTGCCATAATTTAATAACTGTGTTAGAAGACTGCTACGGAAACAAAGAGAGATTCATGTCATATTCACGGGAAGTAATAACCTGGTCGAAAAACGGGCGTCAGTATGCGATGTAACACATTTTTTACAGCCGGTTTCGTTGGAAAAAATGCGGAATTTATTGTGAAACATTGTGGAATTACCACTCCCACCCCTATAGTTTCGTGTATTTCCTATAGGTCGCAGAGGTATAAGCAGCCATCAAAACAGTGGCGATAACGTAGGTGCATTTCAAGCAGTAACCTTGTCTGTGGATTTCTTTTATTGGTGTGTCAGGGCATCGCTTACAGGTGTCTATGGTGTCCTGCCAGTGAACAAAAGCGTAGTGAGTCGTTAGGCGTGTCGGCTGTCACATAAGACTGTCCGATTTCCCACTAGCCGGTTAGAAGCACCCAGCCGGGACTCTTGCATTGCTGGCTTGGGCTTACTGATGTTTATGGAGACCTGCCTGTAAACAAAAGTGTGGTGAGTCGTTGGGTGTGTCGTTTGTCATCATCGCAACAGTGTTCGATCTCCCATTTGCCGGCTAGAAGCACACAGCCGTGAATCTTGCATGGGTGGATACTCTCAATCGAGGAGACTGACGGGCTACATCAAATACCCTTCCGGAAACAAACCAGGAGTCCATGGTGGGGCAGTCCATCAAGTTCAAGCAGCACCCGCAGTGAGTAAAGTCATTGCGACGGTCTTGTGGCACTCTGAACTGGTTATTCTGTTTGATGTCCTCCCTAATTTTGCAACGTTCAACTCTGAAATGTATTGTGCTACCATCAGGAAATTGAAGAAACATCATCAGGATGTTCTTCGCCTCGAAAATGCCAACGATATTCTCCTTCTCCGTAACAGTGCAAGTACTTAAAATGGCCGCGCAACCATGAAGAAATCACAACCCTACATTCTTTCTTCTCATCCACCCTCCAGCTCAGATCTTGTACCTTCCAAATTCCATCTGCTTGGCCCAATGTAGGATGCACTCTGGCACTCTGCGTGAAACTGTATGTGGATGATGGGGAGGTTACTGATGCAGGAAGACGTTGGTTGTGCTACCATGCGTGTGTACAGGACCTTCCAATGGGGTGGCATGAGGCCACCATACTAAAAGAAATTATGCTGAACACTATGATCTTGTAGCCAATAGAGGGAAGAATAATATGGTGTATTGGGATCAAGAATAGAAAAACTGTTTTCAGAAAGAAAGTATTGCATTACTCGTTAAATGTCCCTTCTACAGTTATTATATAATTCACGCATGTTTTTGGGGCTATCTGATATTGTAATTTATAATATTTAAGCCAAGATCGCTTGATATGAAATAGTTTATTTCAAGATTAGTTTTTGACAGTACCCATTCGTCAACCTCAGATCTCCCAGAAACATAATTACACATCATCTCATTGATATACTGCGAACTGTCTCCAAATATAATATACCGGTTTGCTTCATGTAATTTACAAGAAAATGCGGAACAGTTATTGTTGTTGAGCATGTTCTCAGAACGTCGAAAGAGTCATGTATAATTATATTTCTAGGAGATCTGAGAATCTCAGGATGACAGCTACTTACTGTCGAGTCTGGTGATGAAATAAACTATTTAACATCGAGCGATCTTGGCTTTTACTATTAGAAAGCATAATTATTAGTCTGTAAATGATGTATGTACTGATGTAATGCCTTTCAGCTCACCGTCCACACTCACCAATACAAATATCTGGACTTACACCCGTTACACCCTGAATACTGGAAACAGTAACGGACCTGTAGAGCTCCCTTGGACCTTAAGCTATACGTTTGGAGCTTTATCTCCTTGAACGTCCTGGAAGCAGCCTTCTGCTCCACTACTCGACAAATCTTTCTTCACTAAAGTACAGTGCTGGGCTGTACCGAAGGCGAGGGACACGGCGTTCACCTGGGCACCGTGTTCTTCGGCACTCTGGATCTCACGGACTATCATAGCGAGATGAATGTCGCTGCATCTATGTTTGCGGGATCCCTATTGACTTCTATAGAAGGGGTTCCTGATGCACAAGATGGACGTAACGCGTGACAGTAAAACATGCCCCACAACTCTACGACGAAATAACATCAGTCTTATCGGCCTATAGTTATGTGTGTTTTCTTGAAAACCAGATTGACTTGCCCTTTTTGCAGTCGAATAGCACCTTTCACTGCTCCAGCGACCTACGGTAAGCTGATGTTACAAGAGGAACTATCGCCTGTACTTAACTTGTCGACTGAATGTGTTCCCATGTGTGATTTCTGTTCCAGAAGTATTAAAAATTTGCATGCAGCAATGATATTCCTTGGTTCCATCGATAAGTAAGTTCACACCGCTCTACTCGGTTGTAGGAAATTGGTCCAATGAGGAAGCTTGTATTGAATCTTAGCGATTGTATGAAACTAGAAAAGATGAGTTGGTTTACTGCTTCTGGAATTCTTTACTTGTTGGTGAGTTGCTAACACTAGAAATGCTTGGAGACACAGCAACATGATGCAAAAGAGACTGAAAAATTCGGAGTTAAGCGTTGTACGTCGAATACAGAAACAAAAATATTTGTTGTACAGAGCATTTCGGCAATATGTAGAGCGAAGCAATAAGTAGGCGAACGCCAAAATTGTTACGGCCTGCCCTATGAATTTCGGCGGGACACATCGTTCTCATCACAAGCCTCCAATTATCTTCAAACAATCAAAACCCAGGGAGATATCTGTCTACAGCGGTCTGAAAGGAAAAAGTGCGTGAGCTGTAAAGAATAGGCTTTGTTTCGCGACAGAGCCTTCCGTCGACACGCAGCAGACATCAAAGTCATTGCGGTGCTGAGCTACAGAATTATCGCCTTTGCTTGACTAATAGACAGATTTGCCGTAGAAAAAGATAGGATGCAGGCAATACGACAGCATAGTAATTGGCTCAGCTTGAGACTTCTGTATCGCTCGTCGGGTTTCAGCTGTGATGTACTGACGTGGTAAATGACAAACTTGTGCGGAGCGATGGTTTGCTTTGTTTAGGCGTGATAGTAGTGTCAGCTTGCGCCATGCTTGTAATTTGAATTGGGTTCATAGAGAGCGTTGAAAATTCTGATGGTGTGGGCACGTGATTGTATCAACAAGTTTAATTAACAGAAAATGATGAGTTTACGATTCACATTGCCACAGTCTAACATATACAATCACTACACTCACTCCTGAGAAAATTGTTACCATCTGTCAGTTTATGCGACTATAGCGCCCCAAGGGGCGACAAAGCAGCGGTAAAATTATAGCTAGTTTTTAATCATTTTTTCGGTTAATTAGGTAAATAATTATTAAAGTACTATAAGACATGAATGATTATGAGCTACATGTAAAATCGACCGAATCTCCACGATTCTGTGACTTATGCTACAACATAATTATAAAGAAATACTTTCGAATATGTGTATAATTGTATCTTACTCCACTGAAAACAAGACCATCAAACACACATTTCATGCATGAGAATAATATTTTATTTTTTCTGTTCGTAATATGCCGGACACTTTCATTGACACGTAACAACTTTTTATGTTTCGCACAGTCTTCCACTTCATCGGCTGTTTATCACATAAATATTTTAGTAAATGTAATTACTTTTGTTTCAAATATGGATGTGTTCAGGATTCTTGTTATTTGTGGCTCAGATTCTGTGTTGGGAAATAGTTTATTGCAATTTTTTTCTTTTATTATCATATCTGTGTCGCATTTTTCTCCGGCTGCAGTTGTGTTTGCTGGTCTATTACGTAAAATAATGTAGGTATTGCATTCCATACTGGTTTCCTTCGTTCCATATTCACACATTTGACTGGAAGTGTAGAGAAGAAAATTTACGTTTTTCATCAACTACATAACGCCTTTCTGCAAAAGGTTAGGTCTGCGGCTGTTTACTACCACTTTTTCTGTTCTTAAGGAACACGACATCCTCAATTATATATCTTGAGGTTAGAAGAAAGCCGTAAATAAACTGTTCTGTGACGCAGCGATTCACACGTACTACGGTTGATAAGAAACCTAAAAAATGGAAAATATAGTACCTTCTTCTTCTTGTTGCTGCAATTTATTGCGGTGCAGACGCTCCTGTATGTAAAAACCATTGTACAGACCAATATAAGGAGTTAAGATTGACTTTCGCTTTTACAAAATCTCGGTGAACTCAACAGTATAACTTCCTGGCCGCTTGCCGCGCTGCAGTCGCGGTGGGCAACATAAAAGAGGCGGAGTGCCGCGACTGTATATGTTCGACTGTGTCCCTGCTTACACTTCCAATCAACCAGAGCTGAAACATTATCTTTGGTTTCATTATTATTATGTTAGTAACGAGAGTAAACAATGATTAACAAGTTATGTGTACTTGGAATTATTTATAAATGCATCTTCTTGTCGGAATTTATTTTTCTCACTTTATTTAATGAACATTAATCGTAATACCACTCCCTCCCTTCTCTTCCCATCCCTTCTCTTTCCTTTTCCCCCGTCCCTTCCCTCCACCCCTCTTCCCCTCCCCCTTCCTCCCTCCCCCCCTATCTCCCCTGCCCGTGGCATCTCTGCTCTCCCCTCTCGCTCTCCCACTCCCCTTCCTCCTCCTCCACCTCCTCTCTTGGCAGGTCCCCGGACTCGTACACGCTCAGTGAACATTCGCGCGTCGGAGATCATCGCCATCTGTGTGTCGTGTGTGTGCCTCGATTTGTGTTTAGTGTTCTGTGACCGTCACGCATCAACTGTTCACGTGTGCCGTCGCCGTCACCCGTGTTCTGTGCGCCATGTCACCAAGTGTTTCCTGTTTTTTCGACTCCAGCGTGAACGGCTTCATGTTTATTGTTTTTTAAATCTCCTTTTTTTGTCCGCCGTTTTTACTGTAGTGTCTGTATCACCCGTATGTCTTGTTATTGTTCCGCTTAAGGCTGAAGAGCAGCGTACTATGCTGCTGACAGCCCGCCTGTATCAGGTGATGAAAATTACAATAAAGGAAAAAAAAAATCGTAATACCAGTCAAATTAGGGAAGGTGGTATTTCGATGATTACGAAATGTGTAAGTCTGCAGAAATTTATTTCTAAATGATAACGGGCTATTTTATCGTAAATGTAAAACATGTGATATTAATAACAGGAATTGATCTATAAGGGTGTATCAGACATACCTGAGTTGAACAGCCAATAAGACGATAAAGAGCGATAGAATAAATTAATCCACCATTTCCAGACCCAGATTAGGGCGCACAACTCCCTTCTAAATGATTTTTCTGTTTTAAATTACGTTGTGTTGGTGAACCCATGTTTTCCATACCGCTTTTTCTCCATTGCTTTGACCAGTGACGTTCTGTGTCACGTCTTGCGTTTAGGATGAGAAGGATGTGAGCAGTTTGGCCTTTGTGACTGATGTAAACTGTATATGCTGTTTATTCAGAAGAAGAAGTCATGGATCAAAGCCGACTGGTGGAGTCAGACCATGCGCCAATCCCCAAACGTCTGGCTGTTTCTTTCCGTATGTGGCACGAGTTCCGAGGTTAAGGTTAGGCAGGAAACGATGGGCAGGGCTTAATCTGTTGCGAGAGAAGCGGTTTGTGATAATGTTTTTATCCATGCTTCCCACAAATATTTAGCTCTTTTTTGAATTTGGCATGTTTGTCGATGGAGATGTTAGGTACGAACCTAGGAACACAGCTTAGATTGTTACGAGAGAAAAGAAGTAGTGAACATACTTATAAGCTTGCTTTTTAAAGTTTTTCTTTTAGAATGTGACGTCATGGAGACGCGGAGATTTTGAAATGGATTGTTTTTGTAAGTGACATGTTGTAGGCGGTTGTTGAGTCTTTGTCGTGGACGTTTAGGTTTGTGATTCGGTTTATAGTAAGGGTACAGTTGAATGAGAACGAGTGTTTAGTAGTTATTCGCTGTCTAATTGTTTTTGGTTTTTGAACTGTTGCTTTTAATTAACAGTCTGGTTTTCTAGAGTGAAAGTTGTGTGCTTCTGTGGAGTTTTTCCTTGGACTTGTGGTTAAATAATTAGTTTGCAGTACGGTTTGTGTTTGTGTGTGTTTTGGAGCCACTGTGGTTAAACATTTTTGGAAGGTGACCATCAACGGCCGTCAAGAAATGTATAAAAAGTTAGACCCTCAGCTGCTTGTATTTTAAACCCATGTATCTCGACTGGTTTCAGTCATCGACCATCTTCACGGATAAGGGTTAAAATGGTTTAAGCCACAACGTAACATTTTTCATGACATCAATTATGATTAGAACGTGTCAGAAATATCAAAAAACGACGCAGGACCTTCAGAAGCAAACATACTGATACCACGTGAATACAGAGCAGTACTGAACTCTAATTAGTGAGAACGTTTTTATGATCTTTTTTGTTCAGTGTAAGACTGTAGTTTGTTTATGGAATGGATATTTCGTTCAAGTGAGGTTTTCAGATTTGTGTTTGGTTAGTTTTATTTGAGAGGGGTGAGGGGGGGGGGAGTGGTGTTATGGTACCAATGTTTTCATTGGCCCTGTATAGATGTAGTGGAATTCGTTCTAGTTATTAGCTTTGTTGGTGGGGGACTGTCTACATCACTGTCTTCGTTTCCGCTATGTACATCAGGTGAAATTTCAATACTGATAATAATGAATTTCCTTTTTTTTCGTGGGTAGTGGAGCGGGGGTACGGAGGGCTGGGCTTATATCAATGTCTTCGTTTGATCTTTATAGGTCGAGAAACATATTCTATTCTAGTTGTGGGTTTCTTATACGTTTTGAGTGGGTTTATTCTGGAGGAATTCGTGAGAGTTTTATTTCGAGTATGTGACTCTCTTGGTGTGATGTTAGTCTTATTGAAGTATTTTTAGTTTGCCCCGCCCAGAACCCCCTAATTCCCGTGGTTGTCCCAATAGTTTCATTGCATTAAGTGATTGAAATATTTCACTGCATTCTTATGTTCGTTTGCGACCATTATGGCCTTTCTTATGATAGTAATCTTGAACTATGCCAGACGCCTGTTATTAAATCTGTGGTTGTCATAATATATAAAGTACGCTTTATATCCCCGATATAACGTCTTAGGTCAATGTAGACGAGAGAATCGGAACGTTCGGTAATCCCAAATGATGTTCTTGTTACCGCGTTCCGTCAATTTCAGCGAATGTTGGTCGTGTATTGACGTCAGTTTTTGGCTTTCTGTATTGGTATAACTTTCTGCTCTTTGTACTGGTGACTAGTTTTTCAGTTGAGTTATATACGTCGACAGATGTTTCAGGAAAAGTTTAGAATAATGTCAGTGCCGTACTTACGTGTTTCGTGGAAGAATGTTGCCAGTGCTAGCCGTGGTTTACTACGAGAGCAAAAGATGGCGTGTCAGCTGTTCTTGTTACACAGCAAATGAGAGACCACAAGGCAGGCATGTGTTTCGTAGTAATACTTCCGGAAGAAATGGCGAAACATTGCCGTAAAAGTGGATTACAGATTTATTTGCTCGTTATCTGAGTCGTAGCTATTTAAACTGTGCTCGTATCTGCAAATCAAGGACAGCGTCACAACTCATGATATACAGGAAAATGTAGTGATATATTTCTGTGTCTCCTATTGCTAAGCAACCGATCTGTGTGAGCACACTCAGTAAGTGGGTCAATGATTTTTAATTAAGTCTTGGAGGAAACGTGAACACGAGCGTGCACATTTGCAAATGCTTAACAACAACTGTGGCACGCCTGTTAGGAACGTGTACGGTAATGAGAACACTACGTACAGTTCATACCAACAAAAAAGCAATTCGTATGTACTGTAATGGTTTAACAAAAAATATTATTTAATTCTGTGTAAAGGACGTTGGTTATTATTGTAATATTTTCTGTAATAATATTCTCGATGTATTTATGATTGTAATATTTCTATACTCATAATGTAATTACGAAATATGTTAATATCTGCGATGAAAAAATGTAAAATATAGCCACAGAGGAAAATAATGTTGTAAGTGTGGTGTCACCGCCAGACACCACACTTGCTAGGTGGTAGTTTCAAATCGGCCACGGTCCATTAGGACATATCGGACCCGCATGTCGCCACTGTGTGATCGCAGACCGAGCGCCACCACAAGGCAGGTCTCGAGATACGGAACAGCACTCGCCCAGTTGTACGGACGACGTAGCTAGCGATGCACACTGACGAAGCCTCGCTCATTTGCAGAGCAGATAGTTAGAATAGCCTTCAGCTAAGTCAATGGCTACGACCTAGCAAGGCGCCATTAGTAACATTGCATGTATCTAAAGAGTCTCACTTGTATCGCCACAATCTCCAGATGTACCAAAAGGATGGATTAAAGTTAAGTATTCCAGAAGCTACGTACTTTTCTTTATAGCATTCATTACGTATCCTGTTTCAGACCTCACGCCCATTTGCGTGAGCGTAGCACGTGCCTTTCGGCTTCCTCTCATTGTGTCTAGGCTGTCTTGTCTAGACACAACATTTTTGGCGACGAGTCAACGGAAAGGGTCTTACTCTTTCTAATTGCTTACATTTACTTGTGTCATGGCTTCGCCAGATGTACTGTCCGAATTTTATCGCTTGCAGAATCAGCAGACGCAGGCGTTATTGGATGCCCTTGGACAGGTCGTCCATGGTCAACGTGCCCTGCAAAACGATGCGGCCGCCGCCGCTTCACCGCTACCGCAGCCACAACATGCAGTTGCACCACCATTCCGTAATTTTCAAGCAGACGTGGAAACATGGACGGAGTGGTCACGGCAGTTTGGATTTCATCTCGCCGTCTACAGAATTCAAGGTAACGAGCGGCAGCCTCATTTATTGGCTTGTGTAGGGGTGCAAACGTACCGTGTGATAGGGAAATTATTTCCCCGACGCGACGTAGCAACTCTGTCCTACGAAGAAATTTTGTCGGCATTGGACGCCTATTTCAAAGAAACAGTCAATGTCGTTGCAAAAAGGTACACGTTCTTTCGTACAAAACGTACGGCCGGTCAGACTAATAGGGAGTGGGTTGCAACATTGCAAGGCCTTACTCGGGATTGTGCTTTTGAGTGTGAATGTGGACTCCCTTATTCAGGTACTAGGGTACGTGATGCAATTGCACAGAACGTTTCTGATGTTCGCATACGGGAACAGATTTTGAAACTAGTCAATCCCTCCCTTCACCAAGTGATAGACATATTGGATAGACAAGACACGCTTGACTTTGCTCAGGAATCATTTGCAACTTCGCCAGCCGTGTGTCAAGTTAACTGGCCCGCCGGGCGCGCTGCACAGTAAGGTCGACTGCCCTCGCGCACGTCTGCGCAGCTGCCGCCACGCTCTAAACCAGATGTGCCGCGCCAACACAGAAATGCAGTGAAATCATGCCCGCGGTGTGCTACTAGACATTTGCGTGAAAATTGCCCGTCACGCCAAGCTATTTGTTTTTACTGTAATAAAAAGTCATGTTCAAAATGTTTGCCAGAAAAAGCTCAGATCAGACAATCACAACCATTCCAGGCCCTTTGCTTCGCGCCGGAATCGAACCAAGGACACTCAGGCTCGTGGACCTTCACCCATGGACATTCATGTAGTTAATTCCACTTCGTCCAGTGCCATTGTCTCTAACAGTGACTGTGTTCGTCCCACAAATACTGTGCGTGACGTCGCCAGAAATCGCGTCAAGTCGCAAGTGCTTCTGTACCAGTGTCAGTTCAAATTGCACAAGACAGTCGCTCTTGTCGTCAGCAGGACAATAAACTTTTTGTAGATTTGGACTTTAATGGCAAGGTCATACCATTCCAGCTCGATACCGGAGCTGCAGTTTCATTGCTCAATCACGAGACGTACAAGCAACTGGGCAAACCTCCGTTGCGTGCCGCACCTGTTAAGTTACATAGTTATTCAGGACAGCAGATCCCTGTGTTAGGACAGTGCACTCTTCTTGCAACATACAAGGGACAAACAAAACTTGTGTCATTTTACGTTCTTCGTTCTTCTCCTGCAGTGAACTTGTTTGGTTTGGGTTTATTTCAGTTGTTTAACATGTCTACAGTAAATCAAGTCCTATCAGTGAATCAGACTGTGCCTTCCGACAGTGTTTCTCGTCTGTGTGACGAATTTGCAGACATTTTTGCACCGGGCTTAGGTTGCGCTCAGAACTATAAAGCACATTTGGAACTGAAAGTAAACGCGCAACCGAAATTTTTCCGAGCGCGCAATGTTCCCCACGCATTGCGTGATGAGGTCGCAAGAACATTAAACGATTTAGAATCGCGAGGAGTGATTGACCGTGTGCAGCCTATTGTTTCCGACAATGGCCCACAATTCATGTCCGCAGAATTTCAGTCATTCTGCCAGGCCAATAGTATTCAACATCTGACATCCGCGCCGTTTTCGCCTCAGTCAAACGGTGCCGCTGAACGATTGGTCCGCACTTTCAAGTCACAGATGTTGAAGTTGAAAGAGTCGCATTCTCGGCAGGACGCGTTTTTGCTCTTGTTGTCATCGTATCGCTCTCAGCCCCGAGATGGTTGCTCGCCGGCTGAGTTGCTCCACGGTCGTCCTCATCTAACCTTGATGTCTTGGCTGCATCCGCCGCATCAGATTCCTGTGCAGCGGCAGACTCCTGCTTTTGCTCCAGGCGACGTTGTATTCTATCGCAACTATCGAGGTTCACGGCGTTGGCTCGCAGGGCGCATTCTTCGCTGCCTCGGCCGCGCGATGTATTTGGTTTTGGGGGCCTCTGGTGAGGTGCGTCGGCATCTCAATCAGCTGCGCCTCTGTCGTCGCACGGGTTCTGCCGCTCCCCGTCTGCTTTCAGCGACGGTGCCGTCCGGTCAGCGCCCTAGGGACCCATCTACTGGCTCGCCTCATCCCCAGGTGTTACCGCCGATGCCTTCCATTTTGCCCCATGGCGACGCGCCGTCGCAGCCGCCGCCGCCTGTTCTCCCGCCGCCGCCGCCCGCAGTGGACGCATCGCTGCAGCCGCCAAGCGCCTCCCTGGGTCGCGCGTCGCCGATCGCTTCCTTTGACCAGCCGTCCTCCGCCATGGAACTCTTGCCCGCTCCGGACCACATGGCGTCTTCGCGCGTCGGGTACCCCGACGCAATGAAGGTCGACCCTTCGGCCCCTCCTGTCTCTTTACGGGCGCATACACCGCATGTTGACGTGCACCCTGGACTAGGTTTTCAGGCGTTTCGTAGCTCCCCTCGGACCGAATGGCCGGGTGCGGGAGGCACAGCCTCGCCTGTTGTTCGGCTCCCCACCTCATCGCATACGTCAACATGGGGTCCTCCCCACGGCGGGCGGAAGCCTTATAACACGACCGTTCACCGATTTGCAGGGGAGGAATGTGGTGTCACCGCCAGACACCACACTTGCTAGGTGGTAGTTTTAAGTCGGCCGCGGTCCATTAGTACATACCGGACCCGCGTGTCGCCACTACGTGATCGCAGACCAAGCGCCACCACAAGGCAGGTCTCGAGATACGGAATAGCACTCGCCCAGTTGTACGGACGACGTAGCTAGCGATGCACACTGACGAAGCCTCGCTCATTTGCAAAGCAGGTAGTTAGAATAGCCTTCAGCTAAGTCAATGGCTACGACCTAGCAAGGCGCCATTAGTAACATTGCATGTATCTAAAGAGTCTCACTTGTATCGCCACAATCTCCAGATGTACCAAAAGGATGGATTAAAGTTAAGTATTCCAGAAGCTACGTACTTTTCTTTATAGCATTCATTACGTGTCCTGTTTCAGACCTCACGCCCATCTGCGTGAGCGTAGCGCGTGCCTTTCGGCTTCCTCTCATTGTGTCTAGGCTGTCTTGTCTAGACACAACAGTAAGATTACAAAGAGATATTCATTATCAGCAATACTATAAAAAGCACTACATAATGTGCATTCTTTGTCGTCTTCCTCTAGAGCTGAAAGAGAGAGGAACCTGTGACGTAGCATTATATGAATGAGTAGACTTCTTTTGTCTGTGTCTACCTTTATTCGCTATTAGAGGAGACATTATAAAGGTGTGTAATTTTAATTATTGTTATGGTCTAAATACATTATAATTTATCAAAATTGTGTATTACTAATGTAAATTAGCTTGCCCGTGTCATCTATAACATTTCTTTAAAGAATTTTCAGCACTTTTAGCAATTATCGTTGGTGTTGCTGGGCTGTGCCGCGACCGAACGATTTGCAGCGGCGGCACATTTAAAAAACTGTTCCGCTATAAAATTAACCAAACCCATAAATCGGGAGCAGGTAAAATTAGCAGTGAATTACGAAATATTTTTCGTTTACAGCGATCCTGAGGCTGACTGGATTTATTACTGGTTTTACATTTGTGCATCCATAGGCGGATAATTAACGTTGAAGTTGTTAGTCTGTTGGTTCTTTCAATTTCTAAAGCAAATAACTTAAACGTATAGTGAAGTGTGATTTGTCAATGATAATTAAACGTTCAGGTCGGCTTGGCAATATTTAACCATTTTATGCTAACAGAGACAGTCTTGTGTTCCATAGCTAACGCCGGGAAAGAATTCAGTAAATATTTAAAAAAAACCACTGCATCTAGAAAATATGTGCCAAGGCCGAAATACGTAAAAAATTTAATTTAAATAATTTTCAAAGTAATAAATGTTATTAATCAGTTAGTTTGAATTTATCAGTATGAGAGGGTTGCTAAAGTTCACGTAATTTTAAATGTGCTTAATTCTGTCTAAATGAATTTTTATTACCACACATAAAAAAGGGGTTCTACAACAAAGTTCGTACTGAAAGAGTAAATAACAAAAATATTTAAAGCCATTTCTTCCCCACTTTCATCCATTCATTTTTTACATAATAAATTTTTTTTTTTCTCATTGAACTGGCGCCCCACGTGGGGCCCGAATAAGCAGTGGCCACAAAATACCCATGAGATAATTAGGGAATTATTGTAGTCGAACTTTGTTGGAGAACAACTAATAATTTTTTCATGTATTGTATGTATTGCCTAACCAATATTATGTGGTAATACCCGTATCTGATTTTTGCATGAGAACACTATATACCCAGAGGCAAGCTGAAGAAGAGAGCTCATTATATCAAAAAATTAATTACCTACCACAATACCAGGGCGCAGCTGCACCCAAGATAGATCACCATAAGGTAAAGCTACAGTGTAGTTGTCCTGTGGGTAGTAAAGTAGCCTCAGTTCGGTGTTGTCGGATCATTAGTGTGCTTGTTGTTAGTGTTTTTTTTAAATAACAGGACATTTGAGTAGTAAGTCATATAATAAGTGTGTTTCAACAAATGACCATTTCTTGTGTGATTATGTCAGTGAAACCTAAGTGTTAGGATATTTAGTTCAGATTTTTTCTTTTGTTGACTATGATTAGATTGCTTAGTTAGGAAAATACAAACATGGATAATGAACATCAGTTAGCAAGCAGTGATACCGAGTTAGAAAGTGTGGCACAAAGTAATGTTAGTGGCGTAGTTCAGGAAGTACAATGTGAGAATTTGGGGGCAGAAGGACAAGAAATGTTGCCACTGCCAGCCAGTGATTCAGTTGAAAGCAGAAATACTGTGCCACCCATAAGCACCAGACCCGGACCAGAGAGTGGTGAGGTGTCAGAAGTGCAATCATTGAGAGTTATGTTCGAGCGCATGCTCAATTTCCAAGCTACGTTTGTGCATGAACAAGCAGAGCGTGACCGGAGATAGGTCGCTGAATTTGCACGTATGCAAGCAGAACGTGATAGAGAACGTGATGCTATGCATGCAGAACGAGAAACTGAACGTGATGCTAAGCAAGCAGGGCGTGATCGATGCCAGCATGAGAGACTTGCAGTTAATGCAGTCTTTGGAAGCTATGCAAAGTGAGATTGCTAATTTGAGACAAAACCATGAAACCATACCCAAAGCGGTGCAAGATCTGAGCGAAAGAGTAGATAATATCCAGGTGGCTAACGCCAGTATCGTAGATGAAATCAGTGTACTGGCTAACAGGATGGAAAAATTAGAAATTGACACAAGTCAAGCAATACAGCAGAAAATGACCGAACAGGTGAACAAAATTGAAAAGGAATTTACGAACTGGTTAGAGGCAAAAGACACCGACCTTAATCAAACAATAGACGAGAAGGTGCACGACGCGATTGAGGTCAAGGACTTGGGCTCGAGTGCGGAAGTGCAGAACCTATGAAGGGCGGAGCACACTGACATTCCGCTGTTGCAGCGGAATGCCCAAACGTCGTCTTGCGGAGCTGGAAAGCAGCTTCTTGCACGGCGACGCACAGGCGTGTGTCATGCCAGACAGGTCCTTTTTTTTTTTTTTTTTTTTTTTTTTTTTTTTTTTTTTTTTTTTTTTTTTTTTTTTGTGATATGTTACATTACAGCATCACCGTTCTATTGCGGTCTAACTGTGTTGGTGAGGCAGTAAATTTCCACAGGGCAGTGACTGCATCACTGCAATTCACTTTGGAGGTGTGGCGGTGGGACTTGTAGTCCCGTACCACCCTCTGACGGTGACAGTACTACATGAGTCAGGCAGAAAAATTTAGCCTAACATGGGCAGGTACGATTGGAAAGTATTGGACGTAGAATGGGGGCTAGTCCCGCCAAAGGATGCGTCCGTGGTGGGCGTGCCAGACCTATCGTTAGCCATGGTCGGAATCCGTTTCCTCTAGGATGGTTAGTGGAACCGGATGTCGATGCCAGCGGCGTGGAAGTGTGGTCCCAACGTGGCGTAACCCATGGACAGTGTCCCGCAAGGCATCCACTTTCTCATAGAGCCGCCGCGCGTTGTTGCGTATGGTCGTCTTTAGGGGGACGATATCTGCTTCCTCGTGGAGAGTAACAATTCTCGTGAGTGGCGGGGCGTTCAGGCTCCACCTGAGCACCTTGTTCTGCAGGCGCTGCAATGTCCGCATCCTGGTGACACTAATCGTGGCCCATGCAGCAGATCCATACGTGAGGGCAGGCAGGATAACTGTTCGGTAAATGCGGAGCTTGGTATGCAGGTTAAGATCCCTACTGCGAAAGAGCGGGTACAAAGCCCTGGTTAGCTTTTGCCCCTTGGTGGTGACATACTCCGCATGACAGTGGAAGAGCAACTTGTGGTCCATCTGGACCCCGAGATAGGTGGTTGTCGGGGACCAGGGCACCTGCACACCTGCAATTGAGATATTGCGGCGGAGGACTGGGCGCCGTTTCGTGAAGTAAACTGCCGTAGTTTTGGCGGCATTGAGAGCTATTTTGTTTGTCCGGCACCAGGTGATAGTGGCGTCCACCTGTCGCTGGAGGCGGGCGACGACGGCGTCGGTAATGCGGCCAGTGGTGTATAGCGCTGTGTCGTCAGCGTATTGTGCAAGGTGGCACTCGGGGATGACCGGCATATCATTGACATAGATATTAAATAGGATGGGAGATAGCACCGATCCTTGCGGAGTGCCTGCCGACAACTGGCGAATGCCAGAACGCATTCCCCGTTGAGCCACTAGGAAAGTCCTACCACGGAGGAAGTCATCCACGATCTTGACATAAATATCCGGTATAGGGGTCTGAGTCAGCATCTTGTGTACGAGGTTGTCTTGCCAGATTTTATCGTAGGCGTTTTGCAAGTCCAAAAAAACGGCAGCTGTCGACTTGGCAGTGTTGAAGCCTTTGCTGATGTGTTCAGTGATCCGTAGGACCTGAAGTTCAGCCGAGAGGTGCGAAGTGAATCCAAACTGTTCAGGACGGATCGTCCCAGCTGCTGCAAGAGGTTGGGAAAGTCGGTGAAGGATCACAGATTCAAGGACCTTCGCCATAGTGTTTAGGAGGCTGATGGGCCTGTTGTTGGTGGGGACTGTAGGGTCTTTGAACCTCTTGGGGATCGCAATCAGCTTGGCTTGTTTCCACTGAGGGGGGAAAAGGCCAGATGTGAGACAACAGTTTAAAATCTTGGTGAACAAGATGAGTGGTGTGCGGGGAAGGTGGCAAAGATGTTCATTTAAAATTCCGTCCAATCCAGGGGCCGACCGGCCACGTTTCCGTCGAAGGATGCGCTGAATTTCTGCCATGGACGTAAGAAGGGGAGCAGACTGGGGTGGGCGGTTGCGGAATGCAGCAACAGCTGTCAGGACTTCATGTTCTTCCTGTAGTTCGTTCGGAGAAAGGTCCTGGACCAGAGGGCAGTTTTGGGCCTCGAACGCATCTGCCAGCGTTTCGACAATTTGCAGGGTATCATATGACAAGCCCGCTGCTGTGCGAATAGGATGGGCAGTCGCTGGCTTAGAACGCCGCAGGGTGCGAATTACAGCCCAGTCAGATTTTTGGTGGAGTAGGAAAGTGGACATCCTGTCCTCCCACTGTTCAGACCTCCATTCGGCGAGCCGGTGGCTGAATTCGCGTTGGAGGCGTCTCATTTGGCGTTTGTCCTGGGGGTCACGAAACTGCTTCCACCTCCGGCGGTAGCGGTTCTTTTGCACCTTCAGCTCTCGTAACAGAGGGGGCAAGTCGTCCAGGGATGTTAAATTTCGAGGTGGAGTGGAGGTGGAGAGTTTCACTGCTTTCTGTATTTTGGAGGTAAGGTAATCCACAGCACGGACTATATTGGCCGGTGTTGTCAAATCGAGGTCGTGTCGAGTGGTGTTATTAAGAACCCTGGTAAACTTGTCCCAGTTGGTGAGGGTCGCAGTGGAACGAGCATCAAATGAAAGGGCAGCATTGGTGAGGTGCAATAGTACTGGCTCATGGTCAGAGGCCAGTTCGTGGATAACTTCCAGCGAAAACTGAGCCGTGATGTTTTTGAAGATGGCCACATCCAGAACGTCTGGCTGGCAGTTAGTACGGACTGGGATATGGGTAGGTTCGTGGGGGCCATAGACTGATAGTGCTAAAGTATCCTCCAGGTCAAGGAGGAGCCGGCCTTTGGGGTTAGACACGCGAGAATGCCAAGCTGGGTGCTTGGCATTGAGATCTGCCCCAATGATAAGCCTGTCAAAGGATGACAATGTGCGTAGATCTGCTTCCAGCAGTGGCTTGTTTGGGCTCAAATACGCTGCTGCAAAGGTAATCGCACCAAGGCGTGTGGAGATGGTAACTGCTGTGGCCTCTATGTGTTCCATTGGCTGGAGAATCTCTTGGGTATGGACAAGAGCTTTGTTGAGGAATACAGCTGTGCCTCCACCACGGCGGTCGAGGCGGTCAGAGCGGTAACACACCATATTGCGAAGGCGGAAATCGTCTGCCGGTTTGAGGTGTGTTTCTGTGACCAGTAAAACATCCACACAATAGTCATGGAGGAAGGTGTTCAATTCTGTCTTCATACGTTTTATGCCATTGGCATTAAAAATGCAAGTGACAAGATCCCGAGGGGGCTGGTGGTGGTGTGGAGGTCCATTCGCCATTACAACAATATTTGACTAAGCCCCTCCACTAGGGCGATGACCTTGGAGAGCCCGTCCTCCGACTGACGGATTTTTTGTGCAGTGTCACGAATAACAGCCCGGATGTGGGGTTTCGTGAAAAAGGAGATGACCTGGAGGATTTCACGCATATCCGCCCGAAAGGACGCATCAGTCTCCACCACTGGGGCAGGGTCCTGGGTGGTCTGCTTGCCCCTACGGCGCGCAGGAGCAGGTGTAGTAGTAGGCAGAGTGGGGGTAGGGGCAGAGGGCTGAGACAGAGCCACAGATGGACTGGAGGGAGCTGCAGCTGGCTCCTGTAGTTGGTGAGCAGTGGGAGCTGTCACGGAAGACAGACAATGAGGAGGAGACCGGGCTGCAGCAGCAAAGGATGTCGTGGGAGTCTGGGCAGGAAGGGGCACAGGAGCCACCGAACCATCTGGTGCCTGAGTGGCTGGTACCAGAGTGGCTGCTGAGGACAGTGCACCAGGCTGACCCCGCAAAACAGGGTAGTTGGTCATGTCCCGTACCGGTGGGGGAGGTCGATTTGTTCTTGGTTTCTTTTTGGGTGGACGAGAAGACTTCAGTGCCTTCTGGTAAACAGGGCACCCCCTCCAGGATGCCATGTGGTGGGGATCGTGCGTCGTTCCCAAACATCTGGCACAGGTAGGTTTCTCCAAAGCAGGGAGTGTGCAGTTCTCCACTAAATGTGGGCCAGCACACTTAACACACCGCAACGGCAGGGAACAGTAATTCCCAGTATGTCGTAAACGTTGGCATTTGCGACAGATGGCTGGCCCGTTGCGGCCCTCGTACGATTCAATCCGGACTTTCGTGTACAGAAGATACCGGATTTGGTAAATCCGCTCTATGTCCTCCCTCCGGGAAAGGGAGACGACGTGGGTAGGGCAGGGGATCAATGCCCTGGTCTCAGGATTTCTCTTGCTATACTGGTGGACCAAAGGATCTTCGAAATCGAGTCGAAGCAGTTCCTCCTTGACCTCCTCTGCCGTAACCTCTGGTGGCAAGTCCTTGATGACGATTTTGGTGCGGCGATTACCCGACGTCTGGTGGGTAAAGTAAGGCATCGCCTTTGATTTTACGAAGTCGAGAATGGTAAGATAGTCGTCCCTACTGTCAAGCAGGTATTTCACATGATCTTTTTGGTAAACAGCTCTCAATTGGCCGACAATGAGCCGCTGGAGCTCAGTGTTCAGTTTCGTGTAATTAGTGACATTATATACCACAATGGGGGGTATCCGCTCTTTCTTCAGAGGGCTTGACGGGATCTCTTGAGAAGGAGGGTCGGGAGCATGAGTCATTTCCTCATCCACAGGACCATCCGGTGCGGCGTCCCCCGGCAGGGGGGTATCGGAGCACGATCCGCTGCCACCACAGCCCGCGTGGGCGGAGGGACGTCTGGAGCGACGGCCAGAGGACTTTCCGACTGGGTCAGGGTGTCCCGAAGACTCGCCACGGTGGCGGGACGGCGTAGAGGGGGGTGCAGGTACAGCCGGGTGGTGGTCAGACAGAGCCGATGTGTTCGCCGCCTCACTACGAGAAAGATCAATTACTAGGCGGTCAGGTGAATCGTCGGACGACGACGACGACGCGGATGAACGGACCCTGACACGCGACGGTGGACGGTCTTCATGATGATCGGTTTCAGTGCCGGTTGTGTCCACCGGTGATTTGTGGCGGTTGGCGCGATTCAAGCGATCTTTCGCCCGTTGCGAGGTGGGCAGAGCATTGTGCGCGACGGGGGGCCGGGACGAGCGGCTTTTCCGACGCGGTTCTCCCCGAAGGGCGGCAGTGCAAGGGTCGGAGGGTCGCGAAGGCTGCTTCGCGAGTTTCTCCATACTGGGCGCGGGTCCGCCTGACATGGCCAGGGGCCCGGCGCGAGAGGACTGCGCACACCAAAAACTTCCCAGCTATTCTGGGGTATTAACTACTAAAACTCCAACGCCGAAATAGCGGATATACCAACGCTGTTAAGCAGTGCAAAAACTGTAACGATACGACACGGTAACGCACTCGTATAAGTAATAACACTTTCAGGGATCCAACCTGAAGCACCTCCGCCAGACAGGTCCAACAATGATAGGCATATAAATACAGCAGTGAAAAATTGCGACTGCGAGACAGAACAGGCAACCAATGTTAGCGAAACAAACAAATGTCACTCCAAAATAGTGATTGAAGAAAGCCTGATTAAAAACCAACAGTTCCAGATCTTTACAACGAAGAAGAAATCTGTTCACCCTGTAGTATTTATCAAGGGATTTAGAAACATTTTGCCTAGTGTTTGGAGTCACACACAGAAAATACAGTTCGTTATGTCTTACATACAAGGAGATGCTGCATTATGGGCAACCGAAGCAGCTGACAGTTGCGACACATATAAGCTATTTGAAAAGGCATTCTTGGCCAAATATTGGTCAACATGTATTCAGGAGAGATTACGGAAAGAGATATATAATCCAGAGCCGTATTCTCCGCGATTAGGCAAATTCGCGAAAATATTTTGAGAAATACATCAATAAGACCCGTTACTGGGACGAACAGATTTCATCCCGGGATTTGATCAGACTTTTGAAATCACACTTGCCGATACACGTAAAGGAAAAAGTTATACATGTACCGGAGAACGACATGGAACATTTCTTGTCTGTTCTGGACTCAATTCACCTTATTCAGGAGGATGTTAAGGCAGCCTCTGAACAGGCTAGAAGTAACGGAAACGGTTACAGAAATGGTCGAAATAACACGCCTCCACCAAATAATGGAAACGGCAGAGGGAACAATAGGAGACAAGATTAGTACAAAACGAGAATAGAGGTAGAGACCGGAACGGCAATAGTCCGCCGGTGAACAATGACCGGAAAAGGATGTTCGATGACCGATATGAAACAGGCCCACCAAGCAATAGTAGATGGAAAAATGCCAGGGGGCCGTGGAACACCAATACCTATAACGATGCAAACCGAACTTGGCCACAGAACCAGAGGCCCAGTCCGGACGGGCAAAACAGTGAAAGGTATGACAATAACCGACCGCCACCACAAAATGCGCCAATTGCGCAACCGTGGCGGCCGACGCAACACAACTTACACATAGTGGAGATCAGCGACACAGAGCAGCCACACCCATCCACCAGTAATAATCTAACAAAATAGATTCAGCCGAGATACGCTCTCCATCGTCGGCTGAGGTTTGGAGTGAGAGCAGCCCGACACAGAACAAAACATTGGAAATCTGTATCCTCAGGTATAATGACGGGGTACAGATGGGACACGAATTAATAACTGAACCACCCACGTGCATAAAGGAGCACAAAGACAAAGTACAAGCGATAATAGAGATCAAAATTAACAATATTGATGTGCAAGCAATCGTAGATACAGGTGCTACTGTCAGTGTCACGAGTATGGACTTATTCAGAGTACTGGGGAAAGAAAAGCGTATGCTGACTTTTCCTGTGAACAATTGCAAAGTCGCTGGAGCCATCAGTGCACAGCGACAAATAATTAAACTCCAAGTGCGGGTAGAGATGTATATAGGGGGAGAAGCCATAGCGTGCTCGTTCCTGGTAGTAAAGGGTTTAAAGGTAGCCTGCATTTTGGGGGTAGATTTTTTTGAGAGAAAGGGACGCAGTAATCGACATTTCTCGGGGAAAATTAAGTTTGATGAACACGGGTAGGAGGATAGAATTGTCCATGCTCAGATCTGAAGAGGTACCTGTGCCTAATTGTAATGCTATTAACATAAAATGTAGGAATCGGTGGATACTACATTTAGACAATCATTCTCTAGGACAAAATCTCTATTATCCAGACGTACAAGGTGATCAATTAAAAGCAAATGTGGACGCACTTGTGAACAAAGTATCACAGTTCGAAAATTTGAACTCAGTGCAACAGCAGGATTTGGACAGTTATTATCTGACTATGCAGATGTATTTTCAGAACGACCAGGAATTGTTAAGGGATATCAATACAATATCGAGGTGAAGCCTCACAGAACCTACTGTCGAGCCTCATACTCCATTCCTTGGTCCAAGAAGGAAATAGTAGCTATCTCTTAGCAGATCCCCAATCAGGGAGAGTACGGGGACTGTATCCGCGTAAGGATGTGAAAATATTCCTACAGTAAATGACTAATAGTCCTATGTGTTATGTGTAAAAAGGTACACCATTCTTTTAGAAATGAAAGAACATTAATGATGTGTGATCTGCAGGGATAATGTACTAATGTAGAAGTATTTAGTTATAAGAATATGATGGACTTTCTCTTTTGTTTATGATTATTTGTGTTATGTCTTCTTTTTAATTAGTGTTAGCTTAAACATGCTCTAAATGTCTGCACAGATAACCTGATTAGTGCAATTATTTGTAGTGTTAAACTGTGACAGAGATCAGTCAGGAGGAACATTTTAGTAGTGATTAGTTTGTGTACTGCATAATATTCTATATGTGTGTCAAACTTGAAATATTTCTTGGTACAATCTTTTCTAATATGTGTGTGTGTGTGTGTAGCTGTCAGATTGACAGATTCGAACCCAGAATAATATCAATAATATGAGACCCTGAGAACTTTATTTTCAAACTAGTATTATCAAAGAGAGTAATGCACCCAGTAGTGACCCGAGGGCTCCATGGGAGGCAAACTTATTGCCAATTTAAGTAACGCAAAGTTACGCACAAAGAAGCTTCAATTGAAGCATGTGCAGATCTAATCAGTAAAAAGAGCTAGCCTGATACAGTCCAAGTCAATTTTAGCCTACAGAGACTACACTGTAGTTATGTAGGACCTTGCAAGTAAAGTGAGGCATAATTTCAAAGGAGTTATTGAACAATATGCCTGAATCCGGCTGGAATGCACAAATAAAATCTACTCGAACATAAATATAGATGATTTTTGGGAAAACTAATACGAAATTTTAGTATTTATTTCCATGTACGCAATTATCACACACCTTGGTAAAGAGCGAACAAAGAAGTTACAAATGTGCTGTAACAAAAAATTGCACAACGGACATTGTAATTGAAAAAACTTAAACAGAAGTGCAGTATTGTGTGGCAGAGACAGACAGTGACTGTTAAAACTGCAGCAATACGTCACGAGGTTGTTTTGAACAAGCAATAAGAAACTGTATCATCGCCGTGTGTCCAAGTGGACAAGGAACTAACACGACACGAACAGTAAGCCGATAATAGACGGTAGACCAAGCTAGTGTCAAACTATAACTTGTACTGTGCGTGTGTACAAAAAAAATATTCTTTGTGTGTCAAGGGACGCCAGGAAAACGCATTGACTACAGAGATACATTTTGTTCTAAGGTGAAAACTTGCGTGTGACTAATGGCAAGTCATGACATGGTGAAAAAATATTGTGTGCCCATAAAACGCGTTGCTGTGACAACGAAACATTGTGCAAACCAGACTAGTGAAGGCCTCCTGAATAATAACTGCCAATAACTGTGTGCGTTCTTTCCCACAGCAGGAAAAATGTCCATAAGGATAGTACACTGTTTGTGAACTTGTTGCATGTTTGCTGGAGCACTACAGGAAGATGTCACACGGGCGAGCTGATATACAACGCGCATCCGGCTACTTCAGCCATGCAGCGGCCGCAGCAATCCGTAACAGACCAGAAAGCCACACGCCTCTCCGCGCCGTAGCTGTCAACACCGGGGGCGGTGACCTACACGGAGCAGACGCGCCGCGCCGAGCGCCGCTCAACAATCACTCCGCACCGCTCACCAACTACAGCATTATTAACATATTGCAAAATACTTACATAAACTGCATAACATGTCAATGAACTCGGTTTTTGACAAACATTGAACACTTATTATGTATACCCGTAAATTGACGAGAGAAAATGAACACTAACAAGTGTAGGAGATGGATTTGTAACACGTAGGCAGTGAGAACATTATGAAAGTGACGTTATACTAAATGATTTCAAAAAAACTAAGTGATATATCCTAGGACAAGTGTCCTTGCAGTATATCGCAAAAATGATAATTACGAGTTGTTAAACACACACAACAAACTTCCGTTGAACTGTATGTGACTGTGATATTATGTAACCGTTGATGACAAACTGCTAAATCATTTCAAAAGAATTACTGTTAAAGAGACAGGATTAATAATGAACCAACTGGGATGGCTGGGCTCCGGCACAGTTTTGGCCAGGTTTCCTGTCTGCCTTCGCCCAAATGGGGGAGCCATGAACAAATATAACCCTGGGACTAATTAAAAGAGCCATTCCACAAAAAAAACAGAATTGTAAAGAACGTTACTGGCACCATTGTGTCAAAGTATAGAAACTCTTTGCCAAATGCTGCCAGGGTGCAATGTAACGTTCCCTGGCAGCACACACACTATTAATAAAATGAAATGACACACATAATTGCTGAACTCGAGCGTGCACATTGCAAATGCTAAACAACAACTGTGGCACGCCTGTTAGGAACGTGTACGGTAATTAGAACACTACGTACAGTTCATACTAACAAAAAAGCAATTCGTATGTACTGTAATTGTTTAACAAAAAATGTTATTTAATTTTGTGTAAAGGACGTTGTTTATTATTGTAATATTTTCTGTAATAATATTCTCGATGTATTTATGATTGTAATATTTCTATACTCATAATGTAATTACGAAATATGTTGATATCTGCGATGAAAAAATGTAAAATATAGCCACAGAGGAAAATAATGTTGTAAGATTACAGAGAGATATTCATTATCAGCAATACTATAAAAAGCATACATAATGTGCATTCTTTGTCGTCTTCCTCGAGAGCTGAAAGAGACAGGAACCTGTGACGTAGCGTTATATGAATGAGTAGACTTCTTTTGTCTGTATCTACCATTTTTCGCCATTAGAGGAGAAATTATAAAGGTGTGTAATTTTAATTATTGTTAGGGTCTAAATACGTTATAATTTTTCAAAATTGTGTATTACTAATGTAAATTAGCTTGCCCGTGTCATCTATAATATTTCTTTAAAGAATTTTCAGCACTTTTAGCGATTATCGTTGGTGTTGCTGGGCTGTGCCGCGACCGAACGATTTGCAGCGGCGGCACATTTAAAAAATTGTTCCGCTATAAAATTAACCAAACCCGTAGATCGGGAGCAGGTAAAACTAGCAGTGAATTAAGAAATATTTTTCTTTTACAGCGATACTGAGGCTGACTGGATTTGTTACTGGTTGTACATTTGTGCATTCATAGGCGGATAATTAACGTTGAAGTTGTTAGTCTGTTGGTTCTTTCAATTTCTAAGGCAACTAACTTAAACGTATAGTGAAGTGTGTTTTGTCAATGATAATTAAACGTTCAGGTCGGCTTGGCAATATTTAACCATTTTATGCTAACAGAGACAGTCTTGTGTTCCATAGCTAACGCCGGGAAAGAATTCAGTAAATATTTAAAAAAACCACTGCATCTAGAAAATATGTGCCAAGGCCGAAATACGTAAAAAATTTAATTTAAGTAATTCAAAGTCATAAATGTTATTAATCAGTTAGTTTGAATTTATCAGCATGAGAGGGTTGCTAAAATTCGCGTAATTTTAAATGTGCTTAATTCTGTCTAAATGAATTTTTATTACCACACGTAAAAAAAGGGGTTCTACAACAAAGTTCGTACTGAAAGAGTAAATAACAAAAATATTTAAAGCCATTTTTTCCCCATTTTCATCCATTCATTTTTTACACAAATAGTTTTTTTTTCATTAAAGTATGTTGTTCAATGATTGTTAATTATAATATGGGAAAAGGTACGTGGGTCAATGGTAATATATCTAACGCGCAACTCTCTTGTGATTAACACTGATAGGGTTATATTTCATGTGGCGCATTGAGTTAATACGTAGCTGTCGGGATGACAGGCACTAACTTGTTATCCATACATGCAGAGATCTTCTAGTCATCACTCTTGTAAGTGTTACCATTAGTATAAATGATTTTGCAGTGAACTTACTTAGCAAATTTTGAAAGGCAAGTTCTGTGGGTTCTAAATGCTTGTATTGATGCACCAATATCACAACAGTTTTTTTTTAAAGAAAACATCGCTCAAATGCGTCTCTCACTCAATAAAGAAAAAAATGTAGAAAAAATTCGGACCTAACTTCCATCGAAGAAGAGGTAATAACAAACAGAGTTTGTATTGTGGAGAAAATCTTACGAGTCCTATTATGAGGGAACCATCTTTGCGGTTTCCTTTATCCACTTGTAGAAACCACTGAAACCCTAAATGTTGGACGAATTATTAACTTTTAGCACTGTCAATCCAAATGTGAGGCCCATGTCTTACAATAATGCCACCTCATTAGAGCTAAAATAAATAACAAGATTATATTACGCTATTAAGCCGAAGTTTTATTGAATTGCCATCTTTGGTTTCAGGTGGTACTGGCCACGGTATCGCAGTCGAACATTTTGGCAGCCAAACGGTCTTCTCTAGTCGACGAGTTGACGACGGCGCCCCCAGTAGGCAGCATAAGGTTTGTTGGATATCAGGAGATGCATGGTGTGGAGTGTTGAGCCTCCATAGGTAGGCGGGGAGGCCACTGGGGTGACTGCTCCAGGCGCCCAGTTGACAACGGCACCCCCCAGCAGGCAGCATAAGGATTGGTGGCTGCAAAGAGCAGCATGGTATGGTGTGTTGAGACTCAGTGGTTGGCAGGGAGGCCTGTTGACAAATTTAAATTTCAGAATTAAAAATCACATTATGGTGGGTTGATATACGTAAAGAAAACGGCAAAATTATCGTAGGACCTGAGGCTAATATAGGGTTGGTTCCTGTATCGATATTTTTCAGACTGTAAAATAGACAGGAAAGTTTATAACTATTGGCAAAAGTGCAGTTAGAGGTCTTGATGACAATATATTTTATATATTGTTTTGCGTCCCAGATACGGGTATAGTGAAGGGATGTTTCTTTCTCCCCTACTCATCAGCTCAAGATTGCTAAGTATTATAAATAATAATTTAAATGTGAGAACTACCAGCAATGACTGTTTGCCTCTATACTGTTCCCTGAGTACAGTTCCTTCTAATCATTGTATCATGAAGGCAAGTGGCCAAGTATGAGAATATTTCCCAAAATGTTGAATTGAAATTAGGAGGGCGTCATGAATAATTATATAACAGAAAAGTAAACCTTGATGCAATATAACAGAACAGAACCAAACGACCAGCGTAAAAAGATCAAGGTGAAACTATACTGAAAACTTGATAACTCTTTCTAAGACGGGAGGAGATAACAATGTATTGTGAAACTCCCTCCATAATGTGAAAGCGTAGGCAACCATATTATGCCGTTCATTCTTAAGATTACGTAGAACATAGCAATAGTAGGCGAAATAATACACTGTCGAAAAAGGGTGCGTATCCGCTCACAATTTAAAACTGTTATAGAAGAACAATATTGAGAGCATCGTGATAACTATCCAGAGCTCAGTACGACAAAATTTAAGGTTCGATCATAAGATTTTGCATTTTGTAGGCTTGTCTATGCACCTAAGCTTACAGCATTTCATTGACATTAAAAAGATACAATTGTAGAGTCGGAAAAATAACGCAAGCACAGGTTACCGTTCCGAAGGGAGTTACAATGTGGCCATGAAACAAGAAATACAATTAGAAAATAAAATCGACAGATCGAAGTTTCACTCACCGTAGCAGTGTGGCTTTCCTCTTCTCATTGCAGACGCGTCTGCAGTAGCTCCTCAAAAAACACGTCGAGCGTAAACTGACGCTCCTGTTGGGAAAAGAACTTATTAGTTTTCTGATATCCAACATAGGGAGTAATACAGAACATGTGCTAAATTCTAAAATGGCCGCTTTTTACGAAGTGCTACATTTATCAATAGTTTTGCTAGCTGAACACGAAACGAATAGTACACGTTGAAACCTAATGCCATTATTCCCTATACTGAACTAATTTACACCCACCGGAGCAACACGGATTTCTTCCTCTTCCTGCAGCCGTTTCTGCAACAGCTCGACATAGAAGACGTCATGTGTAAATTGACTCTCCTGTTGGAAAAGAACTTACTAGTTTTATCATAAACAGCACGTTTATAATTCAGATATAGCACAACTTCTTAATATTTACAGGTGTTTCAAAGTGTAACACTTATTAAGAATGTGTGGGCCTATAGATAGCGATAGTGAGTATACATTTTTTGGCTGTAACAGCTACCATTATGATGCGAGCGAACTGTTGCGCTGGGATGACGGAGGGCTACAGAGGAATTATTCGAGGTACAGCGTCGCCATGATCTTTCTTTTCTCTGTTCCGCATTGTTTTTTCTATGGAAAGGAATGTAAGTTGAGCTGTGACAGGTTTTACTGATATTTCAAGTTTCTCTATTGTCTGACTCCTCCGAAAACAACATTAGGCTTCCCAGTCTGGAATTACGGAATACATTTCCTTTGGTCATCAGATATTAATCCCAATTAGCAGGGAACTCGTAGAGCAGCCAGTTGGTTTGCAATGTTGTCTTCATCCAGTCACTTGTCTTCGACGCATATTATTTGAAGCTCTGCCCTTACAAGACATATCAGCATAATTGTCTCAACTAATGGCAGCTACAAATTAGCTATTGGTCAGTGTTAATTTTAATGGCCGTCATTACAGTTGTTGCAACCACTTAATCGGCTTTCGCCTAGACTATCAACTTTATGTTATCTAATGCCAGAAGTGGTGAATTTATATACTAGTAACATGGAGGGGACAATCAGGAGCCTGTGGGATGTGGGGAAAAGAGCAATTATATCATGCAGCCAAGGAGGCCTGTACACGTCGAGACAAGGTGCCATTATTCTGCAGGTGAGAAAGACATACGACTGTTGGAAAAGGTGTGACTGGCCAATCATCAGACCAAGTCCAACTTTATACATATAACTTTCACTCACTGACTCTCTTGGAGTAGGATACATTTCTAACCAATGTCTTCATAGTCTGGTGAGAAGACAGTTAATCCTGTAAAGGCTGTGGCGTAAATATTCTTATACGCCATATTTTATGCGCACGTTATCTTTGGATCAGAAGGCAGAAGTGAATTTAAGTGGATACCAGTAATTTAATTTACTTGAGTTCGAGATATAGTAAATTTTAAAAGTTTTGTGTATCTCTGGAGACGAGGTTGAAGGCTTTAGGGTATTGCTGAGTGATCCGCAAATTCCTTTTCCCTCCAGTGATGAAGAAATCTATCTATTCGCCAGTGACGTTCATCTGTGGCTGTATTTGCTTTAGATTACTCTACCAAACTAGTGAAACGCTGTCACTTTTATTACCAGGTATCGAAAGGTTTTAAATATAATTTTTGTAAATGTGTATGTGTGTGTGTTTAGGCGCGCATACATGTGTAAGTTTTTAGGGATATTTTAGATTTTAATTTTTTGTTGAATTTTTATGTTTTAGCACATTGAACCTCACTCCTCCAATAAACGTACTGCTTTCTTGCACGGAAAGCACACACAATCGTCATAGTCAATAGTCTAGTAGAGGTTCCTGTCTTACATCTATTATTCATAATGATTATTGTCACAAGGGATGTTTATAGCGAACCGCAGACCCCATTTACAGTAAATTGTGACAGTCTGTAATACCTGTTGACCAACCTAAGTATAGTGAAGTAGCTCTAAGATAATAGTGCTTTGCTTATTATGATATCAGTAATGCAACGTGACGTGGCTCACCTCAAAGGTACGTCGAGCAGCGACCAAGGTCTTGTCCAGTCGCAGACCTTCGTCTTTTTCCCCTCCCACACACCGGGAGAAAAACGTCTTGATGCGTCGGAACATTGCTGCAACGATAACGGGCAGCATGTTAAATATGACCAGACCGTTTCCACGAGAAAATCGTATTGCAAAGTTCACAAGTGTATCGCAATGAAAAACTTGTGGACCAGATGACATGTCTCTAAACTTAGCTTTTATAATAATAATAGGTTTCAGTGTTATAAACGATCTAAATTTTCTGAGCAATTAAATATCACTGATTTCCTTGAAAAAGTTTATCCATTTATGACTGGCCATGAATTAATTATCTTAATTCATATATACTAACTCCTAATAGATTAATTAAAATAGCACTGGCTCTTCGATGACAGCCAAAGATGTGATCATGATGTGGTACATTTATTCTGCAACGCATAATTTTGTTTCGTAGCAGTTATTTAAAGCTATCACTATTAGACAGACAGTCAGTACTATTAACAAGACAGTGCAACGCTATACTTGTTTCAGATATACACCAAGTATAGGTATTTAAACTTCGCATTTGGCCAGACATTATGCCGCGATTTGGTTACTACCCTACGTCGTTCAATATGGCAGCGTGAGGCAGGAACGGTAATTTAATTACTGTGTACTAAAGGGAACATCTTGTTGATGAGGTGACGTTACTGGTTAATAATCTATGCAACAGTGTGGTGGTTTAAATCCCAAATCTCTCCGCAGTGTCTGTCGAGATTACGATTTTTACAACTATCCGTTGTCTTAGTGTAGACTCAATGTGCTGCACCTTTCTTTCTTTGTGGCACAGTCATCAACAACCTAAGTTCGACACTAAATCAAGAAGCACTCTTCAGCGAAATGTGAACCAAACAACAAAACGTACGACGTAACAACCACGTTTGCGTTGAAATTTTCCCAGCAATATTTGAATGAAGAAAACACCAGTACAGCTTATAAACTCCCAACGTAATTAAAATTTAACGATGATCCACGACATTCATTTAATTTCCTTGAGTAACAGAAAAGAAAAATACTTTTACCATGGGGGCATGTCAACTCATTATGATCCTCCGCAGCTGGAACTTGTTTACGAAGTGTCTTCTTCTTCTTCACAGAATGTAGAATATAACAGATTTGGTGACAGAAATAGGTGACGCCGTTCTCGTTGTGAAACTAAATAATAAATTTGAGAATGATGATTCCAGCAACTGAAATTGTCGAAATTTCAGCAAAGAGATCTGTCCCTACAAGTCAAGCTGTCTCGTAATCTTTGTAGCTGCATTGTGTATTGAAACAATGTAAAGAATGTGAATGGAACTGTCTTTTTTCCTTACATTGCACCTCGCTTCTGAAACTGGGCGTTCGCTTCGTTCAAAGCTTCTACAAGTCCTCAAGAACTTTAAAATGTTTCCTTACTTCGCCCGCATCTCGTGGTCGTGCGGTAGCGTTCTCGCTTCCCACGCCCGGGTTCCCGGGTTCGATTCCCGGCGGGGTCAGGGATTTTCTCTGCCTCGTGATGGCTGGGTGTTGTGTGCTGTCCTTAGGTTAGTTACGTTTAAGTAGTTCTAAGTTCTAGGGGACTGATGACTATAGATGTTAAGTCCCATAGTGCTCAGAGCCATTTGAACCATTTTCCTTATTTCAACTAGAAATACAAAGTGAAAGGGAACAATATATGAATCAAAACTGGACCTCCTTTAATTGAACAACTCACACGAGGAATTCGTATCGTTATTTCAAGTGCACGAGTGAATACGGAAGTAACTGCTAGGCAACGGTCCTCTACGGTTTAGGTAACACAACACTGACGTTAGCATAGCCTGTGAACAACATTAAACAGCAACGCCAGTAACTGCAGAACTCTACACTGTTTAGCAACTTCGATAGGTATGGTGAACGAACAGAGCTAACAAATTTTAAATAAATCAATGTATTTAGCACAAAATAATGGTATTTTCCGCTGGGATATATTCAGCAGTGTCTAACGAAAACACGCGAATAGCTAATCAACTCCCGATGGATTTAACAGATAACGACATTCCAAGATATTAAATCTGTTTTCTGAAGCAACAGTAGAAGAGAACTCTTTCGTTAGAGAGCCAGCTCTCCCAATGTCACTCTAAGCAGCTGCCATCAGTTTTCACAGCGTCTTCTTCTCCACAGACGAAAGAAAGTTCCAGCGGAACGACTGTGCAAAGATCACAGACGACATGTATGTACAATTGAGAAGCAAGGAGATTGGTGACGCACTTATTATTGTGAAACTAAGTATTTAATTTGTGAAAGTATGAGTAACGTACGTGAACTTCGTCAAAAACTCAGTAAAGTGGTTCGTCTCTACAAGTCAGGGACTTAACCTTTCAACCTGTATAAAAATTAAGACAAAGCGATCATTCACATGATACACCTTGCTAATAACATGACCCGAAATCACAATGCGGTCCGTCGTAAAACTTCAACTTGCCAGTACTTCTCCTCTAAGGTCAGAATCATTTAAATGCTTATACGATATTCTAACTGTAGATGATTTTGGATGGTAAATAAATAGGTTACATTAATGTGAATAGCTCATACCTCTTGCGGGTACAATGCACCTCGCTTCTGAAGCTGGGCATTAGCTTACTTTAAAGCTTATAAGGCTCCGCGAGAACTTTAAAAAGCTTCCTTAGTTGTTCTTGAAACACAAACTTCAACGCTACGACACTTGAATCAAAGCTGAAGGTTCTTTTACTGAATAAATCACAGAACGAATTCGCATAGACACTTCTAGCACTCGAGAGAATACGCAAGTAATTGCTAGTCAACGGTCCTCGACGGTTTAGGTGACACAGCATTGTGTGATCAACACTAAATAACCAGGCCATTAGTAGCAACCCCAAAAAATACAGAGCACATCACTTTATAGGAACGTCGATATCAATAGGTAAACAAGCGCTGCAGTAAAATTTTAAGTAATTTAAGTCTATGTAAGACGAAATAAGCATGCCTTACTATTGCAAGATATATAGCAGTGTCTAAAGGATGCAAAAGCCCGAATAACTAATAAACTCACAAAGAATTTACCAATTCAAAGTACTCCGAAAACCTAATCCAGTTTCTTTAACCAATAACAAAGGTATTCCCTTTATTACGGTGAAAGGTCAACCCAGTATAACACCACACAATTTGCATCAATTTCCAAAATGTGTTCGTTTTCACATTCGGAAGGAAATTGCAGCAGCGTGAATTTGTTATGACCACAGACACAGTGTATGAGTAATCAACAAACGAGAAAGTTCGCTAACATCGTTGTCGTTGTGAATCTGAGCAACTGAAAGGAATGCTACAATTGTATCCGTCTTCTCTGACCCACGACGTCATATTTGGAGTAAAGTGGATAATACACGAGATATTACGACAACCACAGACAACATTTAACAAGAGTCCGATGACATCCTTCATGACGGCGATCGCAATGTAGACAATTACAATCAAAAACAAACATAAAATATTTCGTGGAGGTTGTTTTGTACATCCTTAATGAATGATAACAACTATAATATGCAGCACACAGCTGGATCGGCATATTTTATTAGAGACGATCGATTTCGGTCCAGAATCAGAAAATCATCGCGTCCAAAAACATCTCTCCTATGTATTTGCTTGACAGGAATAGCAGCTAGCAGTTGTACAAAGCTCCATCATCGATATTATCTATATATATCGAAGATTGGGAAAACACTTTGTTGAGGTTAAATGGAACTAATGTTATGTATGTACAGATAGTATCAATGACGTAACAATGTACATCCGATAACTGCTATTCCATTAACTCAGACGGATAGCTGAGACGAATTTAGGACCCGATGATGGTCAATCCTAGACCGAAATGAAGTACAAAAAACTGGAATCACACTTCAAACGAAATAAATAGCTCAAAAACAGAAAACAAATAAGTCACCAATAAATACGAAAAACTCGATACAATTCAGCTAAACAAATACTACGAACCACAGTAAAAACAAAATACAAAATTATGTTCCGCAAGAGTGAGTGACCGGTGAAACAAATTGAGCTCTTAAGAACAATGGATTTCATAAGCGCAACCTCTCGAAGAGCCACATTCGAAAAACGGCCACATGTTTGTAAAGTAAAAAATTATGAATAACATTACCACTCGTTTCACTCACGTCCTTTTGAGCAACGCGCTTTGGTTACGGCTAACCTTACCCTCGACGAACTTCCCACATTAAAAAGACAGCTAAATAACTATAAGTATCAAACGATAATCGTAATCACTAGTCGTTTCATTGAGAAGAAATCATGTTGTGCTCTGAAGATCCTGCCTACCCTTACCTTGGCAAATCGTGCGAAATGCAGAAAGAAACATACAAATATTTGTCAGAAACCATAATAAAAATACAATTGTTACAAGTTTATCCACGGCAGTTAAAGCTGTGGTCTCAAGTTCCACCCAAACCAAACACTCCTAAGTTGCGACCTATTTGGAATAACAACACAGTTTACAGACATCGCAGATTACACTGGTAAGTAACAAAACCACAGGTTAACCTTTAATAACAGTCTGCTTAAGTCTAGTTCAACATAAAGTCATGACGTGACATAGGATGTCATGGAAAAAGCAAACGAGTGGAAAAGAACAATGCACTTGACACGTTTGCTACTGTGGAACTAAGAAATTAGTTTGAGAATACTACTTCGTGAATACAAGATGAAAGCGCATGAACTACGCCAAAAAGTAAGTTTAGAGGTCTGCCAGAAAATGCAAGCACTTAATACTTGATACTCCGAGAAAAATTAATTCAAAATGATGTTTCACGTTGTATACTTCAAGTTCTGTAATCACATCACACTCCACTACACGCTTCAATCTGCTAGTATTTCTCCACTAATTATACAGGCAATTTAAAGCTTCTACGATATTCTAACCACAGGTTATTCCGCAAGGCAAAGAAATTGGTGACCGATACGCTAACGGCTCATACCTCTTGCTGGTACAATGCTCCTCGCTTCTGAAGCTGGGCGTTCGCTTCGCTCAAAGCTTCTAAAGCTCCCTAAGAACTTTAAAATGTTTCGATAGTTGTTCTCGAAACACAAAATTCAACGCTACAACACTTGAATCTAAACTGAAGCTTCTTTTACTCAATAACTCACACAGCTAACTCGGAGAGGCACTTAGAGTACTCGAGAGAATACGGAAGTAATTGCTAGGCAACGGTCCTCTACAGTTTAAATGACATAGCATTTTTGATAGCATACCTTATGACCAACATTAAACAGCAACCATAGAGACAACAGAGCACAGGATTTTGTAGGAACTACGAGAGCAGTAGTTAAACGCCCATTAAAATAAAATTTTAAATAAGTTAAAAATTTGTTGCAGCTTTTCAGATTATGGCAGCGCTGCGAAGCAACTTCGCACGCTCGTGTCCTCGATCCCGCATTCACGTAATATGTTTAAATGTTTTCACACGTCCAAAAATTGATTTCCTCAGCGCAGCAAACTTCCACCTTTGTTCTATGCCCGTTTGTGTAATACCACTAATGCATTTTCTAATGCGTCAACTTCCTAAATGCTTTGCTGGATCTCTCCGCCATGAAAAGGGAAGATTTGTCAATGAGACGGATCACGTAATCAATAAGTACTTTTATTCCATATCCACTGACGGAAAAAAACTGAGAAAACCCTGTAGCACCATTATGAGAATGCATACCATGTTTGCTTTAAGTACACACTGCTAATTTCGTGATCGTTAGTTACGTTTGATTTTGAACGAGTTGAGTTGATGTTAGTCAAGAGACATTATCAGCTCTACAACCAGTAAGGAGGAGGCAGTGTTGTAGGGGTGCAAAAAGCTGTACGTTCCGTCTGCGATACTGCGGCCTGGGGTGCGATTTCGTATGACTCTTGTGGTCATCCCATGAACCTTGACTGCAAAATTGTACGTCAGTCTGGTGATTCGTACCGCTCCCGGTCATAAACGCATTCCATGGTATGTTATCCAACACGATAACGCTCACTCACATACCGTTGTAACCCAAAGTGTTCTACAGAATGTCGACATGAGGTTTTGACCTCCTCGATCACCAGATCTGTCTCCAGTCGAGCAATATGGGACATCATTGGACGACAATTCCGGCGTCATTCCACAACCAGGATTAACCGTCCGTGTATTGGCCAATCAATAGCAACAGGTGTGGAATTGCGTTACACAAAGTGACATAAGGCTTCTGTATTACGTAATGCATGCACGTTTGCACGCTTTGATTTAACGTTCTTGCGGTTACACCTTTCATTAACGTACCGGTACATCACATGTGCCTACTACCAAGGTAGTAGGAGTAATCCACTAAATTACAGGCCCATATCCTTAACTTCGATATGCCTCAGAAATATGTTCAAATGTGTGTGAAATCTTATTGGACTGCTAAGGTCATGAGTCCCGATGCTTACACACTACGTAACCTAAATTATCCTAAGGACAAACACACACACACACACCGATGCCCAAGGGAAGACTCGAACCTCCGCCGGCACCAGCCGCTAGGCCATGACTGCAGCGCCTTAGACCGCTCGCAGGACTTTAGAACGTGTATTGTGTTCGTACATTATGAATTACCTAGAAGAAAACAGTCTATTGACACACAGTCAACATGGGTTTAGAAAACATCGTTCCTGTGAAACACAACTACATCTTTATTCACATGAAGTGTTGAGTGATGTTTACAAGGGATTTCAGATCGAATCCGTGTGTCTGGATTTCCGGAGGACTTTCGTCACTGTACTATACAAGCGGGTTATAGTGAAATTGCATGATAATGGAATATCGTCTCAGTTATGTGACTGGATTCGTGAGTTCTGTCAGGGAAGTCACACTTCGTAGGAACTGACGGAAAGTCATCGAGTAAAACAGAAGTGATTTCTGGCGTTCCCCAAGGTAGTGTTATAGGCCCTTTGCTATTCCTTACCTATATAAACGACTTTGGAGACAATTTGAGCAGCCGTCTTCGGTTGTTTGCAGATGAAGCCGTCGTTTATCGACTAATAAAGTCATCAGTAGAAAAAAAAACTGGTAAAAAAGGATTTAGAAAATATGTCTGAATGGAGCGAAAAGTGGCAGTTGAACCTAAATAACGAAAAGTGTGAGGTCATCCACAGGAGTGCTAAAACGAACTCGTTAAACTTCGGTTACACGATAAATCAGTCAAATCTAAGAGCCGTAAATTCCACTAAATACCTAGGTATTTCAAATACGAGCAACATAAATTGGATGGAACACATAGAAGATGTTGTGGGGAAGGCTAACCAAAGACGGCGTTTTATTGGCAGGATAGTTAGAAAATGTAACAGACCTATTAAGTAGACTGCCTACACTACGTTTGTCCGTCCTATTTTAGAATACTGTTGCGCGGTGTGGCATCCTTACGAGACAGGACTGACGGAATATATCGAAAAAGTACAAAGAAAGGCAGCACGTTTCGTATTATCGCGAAATATGGGAGAGACTGTCATAGAAATTAGACAAGATTTGGGCTGGGAATCATTAAAAGAAAGGAGTTTTTCGTTGCGACGGAATCTTCTCACGAAATTCCATTCACTTACACCTCCGAATGCGAAAAAATTTTGTTAACACCAACCTACATAGTGAGGAACGATCACCACAATAAAATACGTGAAATCAGAGCTCGTACGGAAAGATATAGGTGTTCATTGTTTCCGTGCTATACGAGATTGGAATAATAGAGATTTGTGAAGGTGGTTCGATGAACCGTCTGCCAGGAACCTGAAAGTGATTTGCAGAGTACCCGTATAGATGCAGATGTAGATGTAGATGTAAGCCTCAGTAATGGCTCTAATTCCTGGAATTTTCTCGCCGTGGTCATTACACTAGACCTATGCGGGGGAAAGTAATATGTTGTGATTCTTGAGTTTCTCCCGGCGTATTTGATAATCAAAATATCCACGGGTATGCTGCCGGTCTATAGCGTCCAACGGGCACAATATTTCGGCGAATATACATGTCACTATCATCAGGTGAACTGACGGACTGAGCTCCTGTGAACGTGCCGGCACGGAGATCCGTACGTTACGGCTGCTCAGAGGGAACTGGGTTTGGTCGCGGCGGCGGCCGATTTAAATACCCTCCGCCCGCGGCGTGCTCCCTCCGCCGTCCGCGCCCCGCGCCACGGTCGCGTGGCGGAACAGATTGCGACGGCGTCTTAGATGACGTCGGTGTGATGGCTTAGTCCGCCGTGGTCGTCACAACTATACGTTTGCTCGATTTACTCTTGATTAACCCGATCGCTGGTTCCCAAGCCTAGCTAAGATTATAGCCACAGTGACTGTGGCTATAATCGTCATTGGTGCGAATTTCGATGGCCTCTCTAACAACGCTGTCCCAGTATCTCGACGTCTGTACCAGAATCCTCGTGTGGTCATACTCCATGGCGTGATTTTCCGACAAACAATGTTCAGCGACCGCCGACTTGCTCGGATACATCAGTCTAGTGTGCCTCTGGTGTTCACGGCATCGATCATCGACGGTACGCATCGTCTGACCAATATACGACTTGCCACATTGACACGGAATCTGGTACACGCCGGCCTTCCTCAAACCGAGGTCATCTTTGGCGCTCCCCACCAGTGCACAAGTTTTATTTGGAGGACAAAACGCTGTTCCGACCCGGTCTTTCTTCAGAATGCGGGCGATTTTCCCCGAGAGTGCGCCTGTGTATGGAATAAATGCAGTGCCCACCTCCTCCCTCGTGACTTCATCCATCTCAACAGGTTGTGCTGCAGTGGTTGGGCGGAGAGCACGTTGAATCTGCCACTCTGAGTACCCATTTTTTCGAAATACAGTTCACAGATGTTCCAATTTCTGGGGTAGACTCTCTGCGTCAGAGATAGTGCGCGCCCTATGTACTAGAGTTTTAAGTACCCCATTCCTCTGTGAAGGGTGGTGGCAGCTGTCTGCGTGCAAATACAGATCAGTGTGCGTAGTCTTCCGATACACCCCATGATCTAGGGTGCCGTCAGCCCTTCTCTTGACCAAGACGTCAAGGAAAGGTAATTTACCCTCCGTTTCAGTCTCCATAGTGAATTTGATGTTGGGGTGTATGGAGTTTAGATGTGTAAGGAACTCAAGGAGTTTATCCATACCATGTGGCCAGATGACGAACGTGTCGTCCACGTAACGGAAAAAGCAAGTCGTCATCAGTATCGAAACCTACTTGCTTTTTCCGTTACGTGGACGACACGTTCGTCATCTGGCCACATGGTATGGATAAACTCCTTGAGTTCCTTACACATCTAAACTCCATACACCCCAACATCAAATTCACTATGGAGACTGAAACGGAGGGTAAATTACCTTTCCTTGACGTCTTGGTCAAGAGAAGGGCTGACGGCACCCTAGGTCATGGGGTGTATCGGAAGACTACGCACACTGATCTGTATTTGCACGCAGACAGCTGCCACCACCCTTCACAGAGAAATGGGGTACTTAAAACTCTAGTACATAGAGCGCGCACTATCTCTGACGCAGAGAGTCTACCCCAGAAATTGGAACGTCTGTGAACTGTATTTCGAAAAAATGGGTACTCAGAGTGTCAGATTCAACGTGCTCTCCGCCCAACCACTGCAGCACAACCTGTTGAGATGGATGAAGTCACGAGGGAGGAGGTAGGCACTGCATTTATTCCATACACAGGCGCACTCTCGGGGAAAATCGCCCGCATTCTGAAGAAACACCGGGTGGGAACAGTGTTTTGTCCTCCAAATAAAACTCGTGCACTGGTGGGGAGCGCCAAAGATGACCTCGGTTTGAGGAAGGCCGGCGTGTACCAGATTCCGTGTCAATGTGGCAAGTCGTATATTGGTCAGACGATGCGTACCGTCGATGATCGATGCCGTGAACACCAGAGGCACACTAGACTGATGTATCCGAGCAAGTCGGCGGTCGCTGAACATTGTTTGTCGGAAAATCACGCCATGGAGTATGACCACACGAGGATTCTGGTACAGACGTCGAGATACTGGGACAGCGTTGTTAGAGAGGCCATCGAAATTCGCACCAATGACGATTATAGCCACAGTCACTGTGGCTATAATCTTAGCTAGGCTTGGGAACCAGCGATCGGGTTAATCAAGAGTAAATCGAGCAAACGTATAGTTGTGACGACCACGGCGGACTGAGCCATCACACCGACGTCATCTCAGACGCCGTCGCAATCTGTTCCGCCACGCGACCGTGGCGCGGGGCGCGGACGGCGGAGGGAGCACGCCGCGGGCGGAGGGTATTTAAATCGGCCGCCGTCGCGACCGAACCCAGTCGTGCTGCAACTGCGGCGGCACGCACGTTGCCAGCTACAGAGGCTGCTCGGGCTTCAAAAGGGGCCGAAATCACCCGAGGGGAGGGGCCGCTCCTTCTCGTAAGGTGCACACGTCCACCAGCTTTGCTGCCGCCACCAAGGGAGGACCATCAGCATCCACCACCCGAAGTTCGGCACAGGCGGAGCGCGAGACGCAGCGCAAATTTTGAGTATGTATCAATAACCATCAAAATATATTTAAATCCATTATTCTCATGTGAATATTCCCCCATATCTACAATATCAGCCTGCCATAAGTCATCCAAACCTTCAATCAGAACATGCCTACGAGGGTATGTTATGCATGCTGGTTTGTGCAGTTCTCGATTGCTCCATGCTTATTCGATGATACTTCTCTCTCTAAGCTCGGAGATTACTGAAATAACCACATCTGAATGAGCTGTGTTACTTGCATCTGATGCCATCAGCAGAAGTGGTCGATCTGTTAATTCGTTGGGTTTGTCATAATATATAAACTACGCGATTCGATTGATCACTGCATGTATAAAACTAAAAACAACACGTCAGTGCAGCGAGATTTCGTTTGTGTGTTGCGCATGGTGCAAGAAATATTTGTGTTTTGCTTGCTTCTGTGATAGTTTCACCCCACTGAATACGAGCAAGGTCTCGAATAGGCTGTCAACAATTGGAATTACGCATTAATGCACTTAAAAGGTGTAATTTTGCATTATGTTTCCCGATGAAAATAACTGTAAATATATTATATGCCTACTTGCTCATTACTCGCACTTCTCGATGCTTTCCCCAAAAAATAAAAATACAAATAAAAAAAGAGAGACAGAGAGAAAAAGCAGAAAATGTATTTCAAAAATCAGCTCGGTGATACCATGATCGTCTCGTGACGTAAAGCAATGATAGTTTATGTGTAATATCTCGTTATACTAGCGATATGTATGGTTACAGGGTTCTTTCCTTTCTCTTTGCAAACAACCGGAACAGAATTCAGTAACCAAGTTGTAAGAACACCTTCGCAGAGCGCCAATTAAACGCTCAGCCTTTCTTGGTTATTTTGTTAATCGTTAAAAATTGTCTCTAATGCAGTAAACATCTTTGATTACTGATTTGTTATTACTACAATTGTTATTGTTATTCGTCACCTTACAACACCTTTCCAATCACTCATTGCTGCCGATTTACGTAACAAATGGATCAGGATGAATGAAATATGGGATGTTTTGTCACGAAGAATATACACATTTATCTCGGCGTCTTCTGTTCATGGTAATATGAAAATCTCAGTAAGAGACGACGACAACGGAATGCCGGTGATGCAGGCAATAATACCCAGCTATTTCTGTAGACTTAACGCCATGACGACACACAAATTCGTAAGCCACGCGGGATTAGCCGAGTGGTCTCGGGCGCTGCAGTCATGGACAGTGCGGCTGGTCCCAGCGGAGGTTCGAGTCCTCCCTCGGGCATGGGTGTGTGTGTGTTTGTCCTTAGGATAATTTAGGTTAAGTAGTGTGTAAGCTTAGGGACTGATAGCCTTAGCAGTTAAGTACCATAGAATTTCACGCACATTTGAACACACAAATTGGCGTCTCAGTGTATTTTGATTATAATTCGTCAGCCTTCTTGCGACCTCGTTCTAATACTTCCTGGGAGCATGCATAATATTTTGCTTTTTGAACGCCGAGCAATAACACACAAAGATAGTAGATGGAAGGATACAAGAAACAATCAGACTCATATGTGTGGATCCAGCTCACCATTATAAGACTAAACAAGAGGGAAACATTACGAATGCAATGAATATGCTGGTTAGTATACGTTATTTGTATAGATCTGAAGATGAAAAAGAGCAGGTCTGCACAGTGCCCGCATCTCCACTTAAGTTTCTGACTTAATGGGCACAATTTTTAGTTTCTTCTCTTCTGACTTTTCAAATTAATTGATTGTTACGTGGCACTGAATAATTAGTTAACTGTGTATCGTACAGCTTCCATTTGCACCAACATTTTTCTATATTCTCGTGCAATTTATGAAACTCTTCTTGTATGATCACAGGACTGCACATTGATGCAATCGATTTCGTGGTGCAAAGTGTTTCTTATTTTATTTTTCGTGACAGGTGGGCAAAGTTGATTTCCAAAGATTTTTTACTGTACTGAAATAATCTTTTGTCACAAAGTAACAAGGTAAGTGTTTTATTCGTATATATTTTGTGGGAAACTGTTACCGTGATGGAAGATTATACACCTGAATGTTTGTCACAACTGGTAGGAGAAAACGCTGTGTATTAACCGAATCCCGCGCCTCCTCTTCATATCCTCATATAACACGAGCACAGGATTCTCCTTGTGTACAGCTACAGAGCTGTTACTAGCACAGCTGAGAATTGGCAACAGCTTTACAAACATTTTACAACACTGTGACAGTGCAATCACTTCCCCGTATGGTTCTGAATTGACTCATTAAATTCACTTGATATTCCCTTTACATTTGGATGACTCCTGCTATATAATCCTCATGTAGACTAAGACACTGAGACATGAAATTCAATTTTTTGGTTAAAGAAATGCTATTATTCACATAAGTGAGAACTTTTATTATCGTTCACGTTGCGCTATGAGACTGAGCGACCAGTATCATGATGAAGTGGCATGCTGGCAGTAATGTGTTTATAGCCCCGTGGTACCGCCCATTTCTCGTGTCGCAACGACTCAATGAGTTCTCAGTTCTGACTGTGGTAGTGGTCAGAGTGTGTGGGCCTTCTACTCTGATTTATTTGATGGAGATGCGAAATTCCAGAAAAAATTCTGTAACGAAATCGGAAGGAAACGTTTGCACATTAAGTCCTCTTGGTAGCTCGACTTAGTAAGTTGTGTTGATGGTCGTAGATCTCGGCTTTCTGACTGCCAAGCTGCTTCACAATACAAGTGTCTCTGAAGAAATTCGAATCGACCGTCAATGACACGAATTTCAACATTGTTCGTCTCTTAAGACTCAAATGCCAGGGTGATAAGTATGAAGGAAATGAACCTCTTGGTTACTATATGGCCTCTATGCTAAATTTCCACAGTAGCAATTAGGAACTCTCTGCAGACATTTGCTAACAGCAACTACAGCAACTTACTTTTTCTCTGGATAGCTTCAAATATGGGCAATTTCATTTCCTTAAATCCAATTGAATATTTTAAATATCACTTTTGAACAGTGTTTACTTCTCCATTAATTAATGTATGGACCTCAAAACAAGCAATTAGCCTGAATAGCTATAGAGCAGATTCCGAAAGGCATTGACACAATGTTTTGAATCCATTTACCATAGGGAATCGAAGAAAGAAACAAAACACATTACATTGCATTTAGTTTCTGTGCCTTGACCAACACATATGAATCCATGACAAAAGTTAATTATTTGATGAATCTCCCGTGGAAGGAAAAAGAACAGAATGTGATGCTTTAATTATAGCACACTGGATCAGAAACAAGGAAATTAATTCTCTGCACATTGATGTATTGCACACTACTGTAATAAAATACTCATCAAATAAAAACGGTTTTGTGCCTCCGTTGCTATCGAGTGTGAAACACAATCGTAGACAGATTTTATGGGTCACCACTCAACAACATTAAAGCATTTTACACCGTCGACACTGAGGAGTGGAGCAGACATTGTCGGCAGAAGGCGAGGCAGCGCAGTGCCTCAGCTTCGGCCGGTAGGTAGCAAACGGGTCCCAGAAAACAAAGACGAATGCGGTGTACAGAGGCAGATGGTCGCCCAAGAAATCTCTCGCTAAAATATAGTTGAACCAAACTGTTATTGCCAATACGATAGAAAGAAATATGTTGAAGAATCGCTTGAATCACACACATAATTTCATCACCGAGAGGAAAGGGGAGGTGAAAGTTTTGTCGACGCGTGATTTCGGTTGCCAGGCGTCGTATTAGCTTGTCTCGCTGTTTACCTCAAGACGACAGTCGTAGTCAAGAGTGATGTACTTAGACTGCAGTCATTACTTCCTTCAGGAAGTGCTGCAGTCTACAATGTTGCCATTTGAGCATATTGCAGGACATAGAATTCTGAGGGGAGGAAGAGTGTATTGTCCATTTTACATGAACGACTCGGCTGTCAATTTTTAGTGCAAGACTGTATCTACAACACATATTGCGCGCTGAAGACCCGGAAGAATTAAAAAAAAAAAGGAAGGAAGAAAATTAGTTTATGAGAGCAACATTACCTACAGCGTTCGAAGTATTCATTGTATTATATACGTGTGTGTAAACAAACGCCTTCCAGTGCCCACTCCAGGAAGACAAGGACACACAGTCTAGCTTCAATATTATAAATACTCTTCAGTTTGTGGATGAAAGCAGACTGAGGTTGATAATCATTTTGAATATTTAGATGTACTGTACCCAGTGGTGTAAAACTAGTTTTCAACCAATGATTGCCACAGCTACAGGAACACTACTTGTGATACCTCTTAGACAAAATACTTACACAGCGCTGTCAGATGAAAAGATCAACCTGACACAAACTGTGGAAGTTTGTTTTATAGCCTTCATACCTGGATAAAGAGCTTTTCCTATGTGAGATATCTGTGAATGTTGCTTCATAAGACGATTTAAGAAGACACTAAATTCCTTCAGCCATGACAATCTTTAAAGAAATTGTCTTAACGGCACTAAATCGTGGTTTGTGAATCGTTTACAGGCCATACTCTGCCGCATTTCGCTGGTAGGAAAGCAAAAAGCTTACTGACAAATTTCACAGAAGGAAAAGGGGGACGAAATGTCTTCTACTGGAAGGTCATGTTGTTTTATTTAAATGATTACAGAATCAGGTAAAAGGAACATTGAGGTTTTCAGTATATGCACATTACAGTTGTCAGTATGCTGTTGCACTGTCGAGGGCCTGTAATGGTAAAGGGCCCGTTTAGGTCACACATATTGTATACAGAAGTGGAAGAGAGAGCACCACTTAATTATACAACCTGTATGCATTGCATACACACAGAAATTACTGTTACAGTGTACTTATGAAGCATAATGAGTGAATTGCGTATTTTCCAATGAGAAAGAGCACTGGCAAACAGTCTTCGCTACATTGCGTCACTTAAACTGGTGTCACTCTGAGCTATAATTTATGTCAGCGACTAAGTGTAAGGTCAATGAGTGGGATGCGGGTTTTGCAACTGTGAAATACCTTCCTACATTATAGAAGCGAATATTAATTTTGAACTAATATTGCGAAAATTTTGAACTTGGATAGCTTAAAATGAAAAAATTTCTGTTTATTGCAAAGGAAAACAATTGATTTTCTAAAACCTTCTCTGTTATACACCGCTTGAAACAGGTCACGACGACCAAATAATATGGAAGAACGGACAGCGACGTACATCGGAAAGCAGTAAGATCCCTTGGCTTTTGGTCTGGCAGTATTTGACAGCCATTTCTAGGCGCAAGTAAATGAAGAAAGGCAGAGCGTTTTTGTAATAAAGTAACGTCTTTTTCAATTACTTTAGTTTTAATGTAATCTTAGAGTAATTACTGATGTTTGATATTAACATGAAAAGGATTCCGTAAAAAGGGAAAGGACCTGTTCTTGAGCAACTACTTCTATAATGACCAAAAAGCATTAAATGATCTTCAAGCACTTATGTTCCAGCAGCAGTATGAAGAAAATGATAGTAATAGTGACGGTAATAATCGAATTATCCTGTAAATTCACACTTCACAGCGGATTTTCTCGAACTAAGAAATTTGCTGAATTAGTGAAAATTTCAAAATGGCTTCACATGGAGGCTATGATGCCTAGAAGAGTCTTTACATCCTGCTGACATGAGAATTGCATAATCTCCGCGTCAAAAGCTTGCTTCTACTTAACCAGACTCCTATTTATCCCACCGTGATTAATTTTGTAAGCTAAGCAAAAGTCATCCGTTACAGCACACTCCTGGGGCTGGGAAATATGGCCACAATGGTCTGGTGGAACGAACTATTACAAGTGCAATGAGTGGGTTCAGGCATTTACTTTTAAGAGGCACAAACAGATTTACTTTACCTCTGGTAACCTCAAGAGGAAGACGTTATAATCCAGAATCTGCATTAAACATCACGTTACCTCATTACCAACTGGGCAGAGCCAGTTTACGTTGGGAAAGTCATGGTAAACAGAAATCCTGTCGCCAGTAAACTTACTTACATTAGAAAATTTTATTTTATTTGATGAACCGGTAGCCGACTGGAGTGGCCGAGCGGTTCTAGGCGCTACAGTCAGGAACTGCGCGACCGTTACGGTCGCAGGTTCGAATCCTGCCTTGGGCATGGATGTGTGTGTCGTCATTAGGTTAGCTAGGTTTAAGTAGTTTTAAGTTGAAGGGGACTGATGACCTCAGATGTTAAGTCCCATAGTGCCCAGAGGAATTTGATTTTTGAACCAGAACTCCCGCATTCCACAGAGCTGTGAGATAAAGCATATGGCCAGATCTAGACTTTTGAGAGACAGAGAGTTACAGCTTTTATTTTGCACTGCACGACGTTTTCAACAAACAGATAGAGCAATAGAGTAGCTCAAGTAGAAAGGAACACTTACTTTTTAAATTTCTGCATCCTACACTGTTGGAGATCTGTGTAGGTGGCAGTAACGTGATTACATAATAGAGTCGAATGTACGCACTGGGAATCCGAGGCAGCTGGTTCAAAAATGGTTCAAATGGCTCTGAGCACTATGAGACTTCACTTCTGAGGTCATCAGTCCCATAGGACTTAGAACTACTTAAAACTAACCAACCTAAGGACATCACACACATGCACGCCCGAGGCAGGATTCGAACCTGCGACCGTAGTGGTCGCGCGGTTCCAGACTGTAGCGCCTAGAACCGCTAGGCCACTCCGGCCGGCGCAGCTAGTTCATGGCAATTCGGTCAACCAAGTAAATGAATGTACTGAACATGCTGCAAACCACTACAGGGAGCCTGTGTGTCAGGATTCTCATCCAGTGTGGCGCAACGGCGTTATGGTAGAAAAATGAGTCACGGAGAAGAGGATTTTGTGGTGCGTTGGATTGATGGTAGGTTGATATATTGTGGGTTCGATTTCAACTTCTGCCAATGGTTTTTGAAAGGGAAAGACAGATTCCATTCTCTTCTGGCTACGCGAAGTGAAGAAGGTATAGTGGCATTGCGATCTGAAATTCACATTAAACATGATATTCCTTCTCTACCAAGTAGACGTTAGGTTGAACCACAATAAAGTTAGGAGTGGCGACATGTAGAAACTCTATTACCAGTAACCTTTTTTACAATATGTATTGCTTGCTAGTGAAGAAACAAACGCTATGTAGCGTCACAGGAACTTATTCCATCTTTTATTTGAGTTTCTGTATGTCGATAAAATTGGTTCTGTACTGGAAATGCAACTCAGACAAGCCTAAACACAGAATTTGATCCCTTCGTGACAATACAGCTCGACTACAATTTGTTGTTTGTTCAAAACATCAGATTCCTGAACATCTCCACATATTGCGCGTGAATGGGTTCGAATCCTGGCCCGGCACTTAAGTTTTCATTATGTATTATCAAGCTCTAGCATGAGAACACCTATCTGCTGGTAAATGATAATTTTGATTTTTAATGTATTTTCATTCGTTGTCAACACTAACAATATCTGACGTTTTTGACTCCCAGTGAGACACAGAACTATTTGCGAGATCACTGTAAGTTCACGGATGTTATTCCGAGCTGCTGGTGGAGAAAAATTCGGTAGCTGACGTCTCTTTGTGTGTAGTCAACAACGATATGTGTGGGGTTTGATTCCCAGTTAGCACTGGAATCTTCTTCATATTATTTCTAGTTGAAACCTGTTCACATGTCGCTGCTGATATAACAAACCCATATTTAACGTTCGTTTTCTCTAGAATATAACAGCGATAGGTGCCAGGTTGGAGTCCTGGGAAGGAAAAAATTAATGTTTCATCGCGTCATTTCAGTTAAAACATCTTGCTACTGCAGAGAAAATACGATACGTCACAGTTGATTGTGCTTCGATAACAATCTGATTAGGTTCTGGGTTCGAATCCCTATCCAACACAAAGCTTTACCTCACGGCATTTCAAGTAAGTTACTCGTGAGGAAGCAATATTTAACATCTCTCGTAGTTCGTTACCAGGGACAATAGATGCTTGGTAAGAATTGGCGTCCGTTAAAAATATTTACTTTATGTAATTTAAAGTTGAAATTGGCTAACTGATACTGACTAAAATCGAGGTATATCACTTTCTGTACGCCTAGCCAGGAATGGCTGCTAGTTTCCGTCACTCACGTAATCTTTGCTTAGTCTGCATGACCTGGGTTTCAATCCAGATGCAGAACGAGACGGTTCGTCGTATCATTTGAAGTTCATACATATTGTCAACTAGCTTCTCGTGAATAACTTAAATTTTTAATGTCATATTGAGTTAAATAATATGTACGGTATGTTACCTTGAAGAGGAAATCTTGAATACGACGAACTTACGACGTGCATTACCTATCTGATGTATAATGAGAGTGGTAACATTTCAGATATGTCATTTATTGTAATAAATGTGAGCTTTCAAGCCTTAAGGACTGTCTTACCTGTGATAACATGTTCCATGATATTTGTAGTATCGTGGTATTACTTTACGTCTTGAGTTATTGCGATACAGAGCAGTGTTCTCTAGTGGTGACTTGTTGGAACCATTTTGAATAGTCAAACGACTGTACCAAGGAGCGATTAGAGAACCTGCTAGACAGCTGCGTTGTGCGGGTTGCATGAGAATCAGGCGAAATTCAATTCAGGTCGTTCGGGTACTTTTGAGCACGACTGTACACGTAGAGACAAACTTATGGTAAAGATTTCAGGAAAATTGGATGATTTATTCAACAGAAAGAGCTTCACAAATGCAGCTAGTCAGTACCGTTTTGACCATCTCCGGCCCTTATGGAAGCAGTTACTCCGCTTGACACTGACTGACAGGGATGCAAATGTCATCCTGATGTGTCCAATTGTCACGTTTTATCGTCAAAATCCCGAACTGGTTCGAGGCCCTTTCCCATAATACTCCAAAAGTTCTCAATCGAGGAGAGATTCAAGGACAAGGTAGGGTGTGGCAGGTAAGACGACGAGCAGCAAGAGCTCTCGTAAGGTGTTGGCGCACATTATCTGTTTGAAATGTAATTCTAGTATCGCTAGCCATGAAGGGCAACAGAACGAAGCGTAGAATATCGCCGACGTATCGCTGTACTGCAAGGCTGCCGTACATGATAACCGAAAGGGTCATGTTACGGAACGTTCTACTAGGAAGAGACCTGAGGGTCTAGCTGACCATGGGTGTGTCTCAGCATCGCGCAAACAAGTCTAGAAGCACGTGCCGTGTGAAGAGTCTGCTATCCTGTTGAGAAACGGAACCACAATATTTTCACGTGAGAGGGAACACATGATGATGGAGGGATGTCTATCAAGTACGGTTCAGCCGTCAGAGTTCTTTTAGTTGCTACCAGCAGTGACCCAAAGCTATACCCTGTGGCTCCCCACACTATGGCGCTATGAGTAAACCTGTGCCTTTCCAAAACACTGGAAGACTGGAAGCGCTTCACAGGCAGGCGCCGTACTTTCTGACGCGGTCATCAGAACTGCTATCCACCGCCGAACGAAGGTGTGAGCCATTCATCCAAAGTACATGCTTCCTCGGCATGCCACCACTGTAAATACAGGACTGAACGTAGTGGTGTTCAAGGCAACCTATAGATGGGGCGATAGCTCGCTAGTTCAGCTGCTGCTAATCTTCGGCCAATGGTGCAAGATAATATGGAAGGTTGCGTGGAGTCCATTACTTGTTATCGAATGATCGGATGCCAGGTGTAAAACTTGAAAGTGTTACGATGTGCCTTGCGCACACTACTGTGATTCATCTTTGCGGTTGTCAGACTTGGTCAACCAGAAATATGAAACGAACATGTCTGTGTGAGGTAACGATTGAGCTCTTTAGAATATTGTACTACTGTGATGGTACATATACGATCCCTGGTGACCCGCAGGGAAGGAAAGTTCCCCTTAAGATCTTGCGAATTTAAAAGAAACAGTGGATAATGTCTTATTAAGTGAAAATTACTAGGCGTAGCCCTATTAAACGTGAAGAGAGTTGTTAATGAAGCTAGCCATAAAATTACGGAATGAAGCTAGCAGTCAGTATAACAACTTGGTTTAACGCCATTAAACATCCAACAAAATGATTTAACTACTAAATCAAGTGTTGCACAAATGGTTGTAAATCTGAATTATGGCCTTCACTTGGTTGGGTGTGTGCATAAAAGGATGGAATAAAATGTCGTGAGTACGGTCCCTGTACTTAGTTTTAAAGTCGAAGACGTATGTCGCTGCAGCTCTCCCTCACAGGCGTGGACCAAGTGGCGTCTGTGGCACCCTATGCGAAATGAGTTCTCAGTTTTCTCGCTGAAGCTTAGCTGGTTCTGCCAGCACTGGAATCTCGCCAACCAAGTTCTGAGAAATGAGTTCAGACCAACGAAAATTTTGTGAAAAAGGTTTTGTTATGGTTAACGAATAAGGTATGGTGCAGGCAGATTTTTGGTCAATCCCAACTAAAAGCCCTGAACACCTGCACGTATGGGAACTCGCCCCTTGCACGAAACACACTCAAACGTCAAAGAAACTGTTATAGGCATGCGTATTCAAATACAGAGACATGTAAAAAGGTAGAAAACGGCGCTGCGGTCAGCAGCGCCTATATAAGACAAGTGTCTGGCGCAGTTGTTAGATCGATTACTATTCCTGCAATGGCAGATTATCAAGATTTAAGTGAGTGTGAACTTGGTGTTATACCGGATGCTTATAATTAAACTTTCTCTATTGAAAACGTCATAACACGGGACGAATTACCGTAGGAGTACCAAACTTGGTAGCATTAATGTCCAGAGTATGTGGTGCATGATTTCCATGCGTCACAACGCCATCGTCCAGTTCCAGCTCTGGCCACCTGGTGCCGTGATCAGTCAGTGTGATTCACAGTCACACACCTGATCAGTCGCAGTGCACTTGTTGACATGTCGAGTTTGGAAAAAATTTGCTGGGTGTTACTGGTAAATCTCTATTATCAAAACAGCAGTAATGCTGCATCTGCACACTGGACTCGCATTCGGGAGGACGACGGTTCAATACCACGTCTGGCCATCCTGATTTAGGTTTTCCGTGATTTCCATAAATCGCTTCAGACAAATGTCGGGATGGTTCCTTTCAAAGGGCACGGCCGACTTCCTTCCCCTTCCTTCCCTAATCCGATGAGACCGATGACCTCGCAGTTTGGTCTCTTACCCCGAATCAACCCAACCCAACCCAACCCTGCATCTGCACTTCGAGAGTATCGCTATGTGGAGCATGATTAAGAAGTTCGAATCAAGTGGAGAAGTGGGCATCGTTCCGGGAAGAGGCCGACGACCGGTTGCACTACAGGTGGTTGATGAAATCGCTGTTGCTATGGCAGACAATACTGGGGCCAATTCCCGATCAACAGACAATGGGCGTGCTGTGTCACGACAGTTGAACATCCCATAGTCCACTGTATGGAAAGTTCTTCGAACCATTCTCAAATAGTATACGTAGAAGATCCATATCGTATAGCAGCTTGCACCACACGACGCACAACGACGTGTTGACTTACCTCTCCACGTTCTCGCAATTATTAAAGTTGGCGAAGGCTGGCCCTGGACCATCCTATGAGCAGTGAAGCTCATTTTGCTCTGACGGATGGGGTGAACACACAGAATTGCCGAGTTTGGTGATCTCCACCTCCTTACTGTACATTTAGCTCCTCTACATCGTGAACGCGTCACCGTATTGTGTGATTCATAGCTACGTTCACCATTGGCCCATTCTTTTTTTGAACAGCTTGGTGCTCAAGGACTAAAAGTATGCAGCGTAACTAGCCAGCGTTACAGGGGTATGCTTCGAGAGCATGTCACATCCGCCATACAGGAGAGAGACACATTGAACTCAACAGTTTTCATACAAGATGGGGCTGCAACGCACATAGCTCGTGAAGTTCATCCGCTTCTGCGAAACACATTTGGCCGGCACAGTCACCTGATGTCACTCCCTGTGATTTCTTGTTGTGGGGCTGCCTGAAGGACGGGGTTTACCAGGAGAATATTCACACTACAGAACTGCAGAAACGCCACAACAAATCTGTATTTGCAATTCGAGTGTTAGCAGACATAGGAGACATAAAAATGAAAAAGCTTGCATACTTTGCCTACTTTCATTCCATAATGTCATATGGTATAATATTTTGGGGTAACTCTTCAAGTCAAACAAAAGTTTTCAGAGTCAAAAAGCGTGTAATACATATTATTTGTGGAGTAAATTCACGGACGTCCTGTAGAAACCTCTTCAAAGAACTGGGTATACTGACTACTGCCTCTCAGTACATTTACTCCTTAATGAAATTTGTCCTAAATGATATATCTCTTTTTCCAACAAACAGCTCATTTCATACGTACAATACGAGGAACAAAAATGATCTGCACAAGGACTTAAAAGCACTTACTTTAGTTCAAAAAGGGGTCCACTACTCAGGCACACTCATCTTCAATAATTTGCCAGCAAACATAAAAAAATTTAGTTACAAATAAAGATCAGTTTAAATGGAGTGGCCAACTCCTTCTACTCCATTGACGAATTTTTTAATAGAAACAAATGATGTATTGTATATATTCATACTATTAGCATTGTTATTTCAGCTTCAAAAAAAATCTTGACATGTTCTACATCCAAAAGGATCTCCTCAGCACAGATCTATGGAACGAAAAACTAATCTAATCCAATCTAATTCACACATGTGCTGATCTGAAGCCCAGCATATCAAGAGAGGTAGCCAGCTTACCTAGGGACATGCTACGTTCTGCTGTGCAGAATGCAATCCTGGGCTTGCAGACTCTTCTTGACACTGATGGGCGACATTTTGTAGCGATAATGTTACCGGTATGTAATGGTTTGATGTACCATAGCGGCATATTAAAAGCGTTTTAGGTGAATTGATTCTGCATTATTTGTCTTCCTCGTGTCCTTAACATTAATGCTACCAAGTTTGATAGTAGTACGGTAGTTAGTTTCCGTGTTGTAACGTGCTAAATAGGGAGAATTTAATTGTAACCACCCGGCAGTCGCGGCTTGAGCGATGGGACACATCATCTCCGAGGTAGCGATGAATTGCGGATTTTCCTTGTAAATGTAATTTACATTTAAAATAATAGGATATATTATCCAAGTTTACTATTTCACGAGCGTACCGTGAATATCAGGAATCGTGTAAAACATCAAACCTCCGACATTCCTGCGGTCGAATAAAGATCCTGCAAGAACGGGGCCAAAGACGACTGAAGAGAATCGTTCAACTTGACAAAAGTGCAAGCCTTCCGCAAATTGCTGGAGATTTCAGTGTTGGGCCAGCGTGCGAACCATTCAACAAAACATCATCGGCTTTCGGAGCCGACTGCACTCATGTACCCTTGATGACTGCAAGATAAAAAGCTTTACGCCTCGCCTAGGCCCGTCAACACCGACATTGGACTGTTGATTACTGTAAATATGTTGCCTGGTTGGACGAGTCTCGTTTCAAATTGTATCGAGCGGATGGACGTGTACAGGTACGGAGACAATATCATGAATCCATAGACCCTGCATGTCAGCAGGGGACTGTTCAAGTTGGTGGATGCTCTGTAATGATGTAGGGCGTGTTCAGTTGGAGTGATATGGGACCTCTGATACGTGTAGGCACGATTCTGACACGTACGTAAGCATTATGTATGATTATCTGTATCCATTCATGTCCATTGTGCATTCCGACGGACTTCGGGAATTCCAGCAGGACAATGCGACACCCCACATGTCCAGAATTGCTACAGAGTGGCTCCAGGAACACTCTTCTGCATTTAAACACTTACACTGGCCACCAAACTCCGCAGACATGAACATTATTGAGCATTGTGGGATGTTTTGCTAAGTGCTGCTCAGACGAAATCTGCACCCCCTCCTATTCTTACGGATTTATAGACAGCCCTGGAGGATTCATGGTGTCATTTCCCTCCAACAGTACTTCAGACATTAGTCGAGTTCATGACATGTCGTGTTGCGGCATTTCCTCGTGCTCGCGGGGGCCCTACATGATTTCAGGCAGGTATACCAGTTTCCTTGGCTTTTCAGTGTAATTACTATGAATCAATAAAAAATGCCTTGCTAGAATTAGAACAAACATTCCAGCAAGGCACGCCAGAGCTGAGTGGTTTCTCTCACGCTATGAAGGCTCATGTTTTCACCTGGCCTTCAGATGTTAACCCAGCTAAAATGCTTTCCTTTCCACGTATTGCGCAATGCAGATTTTATGGCAAGCCACCTGGTTTCTCGACGCTCGAGCTGCATGGACGCCGCTGACTACTCTCTCCTATTCTATACCTGTATGAAGAACCATTTTCTGCACCAAACAACTTGACTGTACTGTTTACTTCCCTTCAATGATCAAGCTAAAAGCTTCTTCAAGCTGCAAAAATAGCAAGACTCCCCACCGCATCATTTTATTTCATTTATTCAACTTGCTCCGTTTCAGTATTTGTAATACTTCATGTTTAGCTATCGAGATAAAAAAAGAAGAAGCATAATTATAAGCATTTACAACAGTATGGATAAAAAGTATTTGAAATAGACAGCTCCTGTATGACTGATATAAGGTTTCCAGGAAGAACACGATAAAAGACTACTAATAATTATGTTCACAACAATAAGCTTCTGTATGATCGATTTAAGGTTTTCGGGTAGAACATTATGTCTTAGTAACATAAATATTCATATGCTGGGAAACGTTATTAAATCACAAAATTTGTGAAATTCGTTCATGTAGAGCTTTTCTTAAACTGGTTTATAGACCGGCCGGTTTCCTCCCGTCCCTGTAAACTCTTCCTCATGGCGACACACCTATAAAAGGTGATCCACTGTATAATCACCGTCTCCGCACGAACAATCAGCGCTTGGGCGTAGCCTCAACCGATGGTAGTAAGACATTAATTTTTCATGACATATTAACACTATTGTAAGATTAGATGGAAAAACGAGGTTGAACTGTCGGAAAAAAATCTTTTGTGATTACCCCTCTTGTAGTTTCAGCTATTCTCTTTGACATTTTTCTTTCGCAGTGAATCTTAACTTTCTTGTGAGTACAGACAAAGACATTGTGTTGTAACTTTCTGTTGCGTTTTAACGAGCTGCTTGTTTGGCAATCTTGTCTGCCAGTTAATTCCCAGGAGTTCGTACATGTGCTTTCGTCCATTAGAAGTTAATATGCCGTTTCCTATGTCGCAATCCAGAATTCTGTTTCTGCTTTCTTCTGTCAAATATTTATGATTCCTCATATTTTCTAATGAATCCAGCGTAATTCTACTCTCCGTGCGTATTACAGCTGCCATTTCAACATTTTTTCTTGTTAGTTCTCTAGTTTCTCTAAGGCTCACAAGATTGCTAATTGTTCTGCTTGGTTAGTGAGATTAGTAGTGCATCCATTCTTTAGTGTGTATTTTAAGTGGTAGGTGGGTATGCCATTAATCGTTATTACCACTTCTGAACTGTTCCGTTCTCTGAATAACTCCCATCGGTATAAATCTCTGTAGGAAATTCTTGTGTTTATAACTTTCATCTAAAGTTCTGTACTTGCTGGATGGGTCCACTGTTTATAATCTAAAGGAGTGACTATAGCATGGGACGCATGTTCAATTTCTGTAATTTTGAATTCTTCAGCTATAGCCTGTAGTTTAATAATTATGGCCTTTTAGAATGCACGACACTTCAGTAGACGTCGTTATGTAAGCGTTAACAATCTTTATGTTGATCAAGCGTTGGATTCTACCATTCTTCATACAGTTATATTTTCTTCTTGGTGCGTGAATCCAGAGAGGCGCTACATATGCCAATACTGGTAGTGTAGCACCTTTGTAAATTATTTTTATTTCCCCGGAACCAAGTCTCCAGTGGAGCCTGGTAGATTTAGATAAAGAATAAATAAGATTCGTGTATTTTTCATTCATGTATTCTATATATTCATTGAACATAAATTTAGAATCGATAAGTATATCTAAGTATTTTAACCATTCAACTGGTTGCAAAACATTACTGTTTAGAACGATACTAACTCTTGTTTTACCTTTACGCCTTCTCCTTGTTATTATCATTACTTATTTTTGCTCACTAAAGCCGATTTTGTTGTTTTGGGTCCAAGCTGTGACTTTTTCTATTTCTCTATCGCAGAGCGCCTTAGTGATAAAGACAGTATCTGCTTTGGTCAACACAGTAAAGTCATCTACAGGTGCTACCATTTTTGTGTTTGCTATGTAGTCCAAGTTAAGCAGAGAATTATACTCGATATTCCTAACACCTGGGCCACAGCGAGACAACGGTGGCCAACTTTTTGTCACCTTCATTTCTAGTTCGATGGTGTTAAACGCCAATACTGCTGTCCTATCAATAAAATAGTTTTTTGTTTGGTCATCTAAGTTCCTAGGACAAAGCTCCCTGAACGTCAAGATTGACCATTATTACGTAATGAACTTGTAATATGCTTCCCTCTACGAAGCTCTTAACAGCCAATAATGCATAGACTGTCCTTGTCTGTGGAGTAAATCCATACCGTACCGGTTGTCGCTTATGAGATCCTTAGACAAGACACGATGCTTAATTCTGCCAATAATACCTTTTCCGCTACTTTTCCCTCTGTATACAGAAGGCTTTTTTTGGCGAGACGTTTGCACACTTTCTTGCTGTTTTCTTTGCCAGGTTTGAGAATGGGTACTATTTTAGCTCTTTTCCGTAATGTCGGCAAGCAACCGTTCTCTAGGCAACTGTTACGTAAAGCGGTAAGGCAGATGGGAAAAATACTACACAATCGACGAAGGAGCTGGTAACACCGTTTTCACCGGAAGTCTTGTTTCCAGGTAAGTTCATTACTATTTCCTCTATTTCTGTCCATGTGAAATCTACACCATCTTTCGTCCCATTGGGTCGTAGGAATGGAGACCTTATTAGCTTATAGCATGCCGAGTCTTGAGCTTGATTGTCCTCGCACAAAATATTCGAGCATATAGGTGGGAGTTTCGGTTAAATCCACTGTTGTCGCGTTATGATTTTTCCTTGGCGTTGTCGTGGAATTATTATTTCTGATTTTCCCTGATGAGATTCAATAGAATGCGTTCCAAGGGTTATTTGTTGAGGTCAACCTGCAGTATTGCATTTGTTTTCTGTTTTATTGTGCTGTATTCCTTCTTTTCTTTACAATATTTTTGCCTTCCTAGCTCACTCAAATATCCTTTCAAAAATTCGGCTTAAGGAGTTGTTTTTTTCGCATTTTACGTAATTAATTTCTCTACCAGGGGACAGATTTTCTCCCAGTTCTTCACCTGATTTTCTGTCTTGAACGTGTTATTGCATGAGGTATTTAGAACTTCTTCAGATTCTCTGATAACAGTTTCTGTATTTGTTTCCGCTTGAACTTTTGCTTACAATTCTGGTGTATATTTTTAAGTTGTGGAAGTCCGTGTTTGGTAAATATTGGTGTGTAAGTTCTTCGAACAAGTACTCATCAAAGCCTCTCAGGTTTTCATCTCTAACAAAAAAATTTTTAGTTTGAATTATGCTACCAGCATATGCCATTGGGCAGATTCCTGCGCTACAGATTATGATCTTATGATCGGAGCAACTCTTGTCTTCACTACACATCAACTGGCTTAGCTTCGGCAGTGGGTGAGGGTGGTCATAGTTAGATCAATATTGGTCTTTCCTTTACTATTTTGAAAAGCTGGCCCGTAATTCCACAGATTGGCGGAAGCCAGAAGTTTCTCCTTTCCTCGGGAGTTTGGTGCTGTATCAAGCCACAAGGTATATCTTGCGTTGTTATCCATAGCAATTACTAAATTAACTCCTTTATTGTAGATTATCATATCGTCAATTTTTCGCAGGTCATCTTTGATGGATTTTCAGATATTTAAGTACATGCTAGATATGAAAAATCGCTAATTTTCTTTTACTATTTCTACAAATACTGTGTCTTCGTCGGACAAGCGGCTAATCTATTACGGAATCAATGTCTTTGTTGGTTTTCAGTATTGCTTCCCTTTCCCTAGAATCACCTGCGCAAAATATCTTTTTGCCTCTAGTGTTTCTACTCAAGTTTTCTTGATAACGATATGGTGTTTGTATGAAAGCAATATAAATCTGATATAGCACAATAAGCTGGGTTAGGTTAGCTGCTACAGCTGTGGAGCGCTGTAGATTTATTTGTATCCACTTGATTTGTTTTTGAAGAGAACAAGTTCTTTGGACTATATTTGGTATTGCCATCAGTAATAATCAGTGCTCTGTTCGCGATGTGTACTATTTATTTCGGACGTATCCACGTTAATTCATTGTTGTTGCTCCAGCACGTTGCTGACGAACACGTATCTCATTTAGTGACCGTTTCATCTTTAACCGTGCTTAACAATCGATGTAGGCGACGAGATTCGTCGATTGCTTTAGTTTTTGAAAGTACCTTTTCAGTTACTTGTTGCAGTGCTACAACATCTTTAGTGTACTGTTTTGCAATTGGAAATATTATTTTCTGATTCCTTGTCACTTTCAAAAGGTCTTTGAATTCTTTTGAAGACATGAGGTAATCTTTATTTCTGGTAGTGGCGCACCTCTCATTGAGGAATTAGATACTGGCGAACCACACTCGGATTCCGTATCTATCATATCGTCGTTTTGTCGTGTAGGTCAAGATGCAGGTAGTGTGTCAGTAGTAGTTGCGCGTGACACTACTTGAGCTTAAGTATATTAGATTCGTCAGGCTCGGCAGTTTCAGATAAGTCGTTAGTTTCCATAGGTAAGACACTGACAGCTTCATTTGACAGATTTGTAACCCGGTGGTCATTGGAAGAAATATTGTTATTATTGACGCCTGGACTGTTGACAGCATCCTTATTAAAATCGAAAACACATGGACTTCTTATAGCGATTTTGGGTGATATTTCTAGAACGTTAGCGCCTGAGACAGATGTATGTTGCTCTTTTCCGGTCCGTCTGGGAGAGGAAGAGGAGTTTTGGGAGCTGCTTCTTGTACAAACGGTACACACTTTGTGTACGAGAGCAGGAAATTTGCTTTCACGCACTGTGAGCAATCTGTCTTGATATGACCAGCATCTTTGCAATGATGACGGACAATGTCATCCATGGTAATATACACACTGAGATAATTTCTTTCATAGGGGATATGGATCGTGGATGGTAATTTTCTTAGATCGTCAAATATGTATTGATCAATGCGACGAAATAACGAAAATGTATTAGAAAAGCCAACTCGTGTACGGGCACTTTTAAAACGCCTTGCTGGCGTCGTTATCTCTTTAACACTCAAATTACTCTCCTGTACTAATCGATCTACATTTTCAACGGTTGTTTTAGAAATAGAAATATTGCCTCCAGATATGCGGGATGTCAACGTAATTGTGCTCAGGTTAATTAATATCACAACTATAAAACATTTTAAGCTTGTTTTGAAAGTGTCTCGTACCTTCGTACAGCACTTGAGTAAATCTTAAATTGTACCATGACTGCAATTGCTATGCGTGAAACTTGAATATGGGACCCACTGTAATTGTTATTGTGTACGTTAAATTCCGTTGCTAAATGGAGTTTGTCTGAAGTTTGTTTTGAAACTGAAATTGATTTCAGTCTGTCATTACAAATTGTCTTTAAATATTTACTATTTTCATTTTTAAAATAGGCTTCGGATATAAATTTTAATATCCAGTAGTTACCTATTTTCGTTTTTGGTATTTTGTGGTAAGGTTTTATGGGACCAAACTGCTGACGTCATCGGTCCCTAAGCCTACACGCTACTTAATCTAACTTAAACTAACTTATGCTATGGACAACACACACACACACACACACACACAAACACACACACACACACACTCAATCCCGAAGGACGACTCGAACCTGCGACGGGGGTAGCCGACTTACTTTCATACAAAAATTTTCATTCACATCATTGTATCACAACTATTTGCCCTTAATATTGGATCAGAGTTAATATTTAATCAAAGGTATTGTAAATGTAACCTTTAAAAAAAGAGAGTAAAAAGTGGGGTAACAAGTTTTTTGTAAATGTTGAGTAAGTATTTCTTGTTAATAAATTAGTTTTAAAACATGTCTGAATTATTGTTAGCCCAGCACCTTACCACTTCCTACAAGTCTTACCATACCAAGTACAGAATAATCTAAAATATAATTATATTTCATTGAAGTCCCCTTCGAAAACGCACCAAATTTCATGAAGTGACCGAACTGGAGTTGTGTACACTTTACTTTAGACTTAATCCCAAACAGCAAAATCCAGAGGATTGAGGGCACATGATCGAGGGGGCCAAAATCAAACTGTTCGACCTACGTAAAGTAGATGTTGTTGGCGCGAAAGAAGGCGTTTACCGTTAGCAGCAATATGTGCGATGCGCAGTAATTCATGTGAAATATTCTCCAACCATGGAGGAGTCAATGAAATACGAAATTAATAAGATGCGGAGTTAATTTAAAATATTGCATTTCTGATAGCTTTGTAGTAACTGGGACAGTACTTATATAGTAACCTATTGGGACTCATGACCATACATCAGCAATTTTCTCGCAAACGCCTCACGTAAAATCAATAATTTTCGCAAATACGATTGCGTTGTTCCCATACGATTTTTGTTACAAATTGGTTACGTATTGCGACGGATTTTTACATGCGTGCGTGCGATGCACCAATTGCGACGGATTATACGTTGCTGCTGCAATGCAATTTCTTTTATAATTTTTATTCACCTACCTCTTTGCAGCGGTAGATCTTCGCATGAAAACTCCTGACTGGAGCTACTTACGAGATCACAGAAAAGCAGTGTTGAGGAAACTGTAACCTCATAGCTACACGCCGGAGGCCGCTATAAGTAGAATTTGCTGAAAAATTTCTATGCACTTTAAAGAAATAAATCGGAAACGGGATGTCACTCGTACTTTAAACATGAAGTTCAAATCGAAACCTTCAATAGATCTTTATTGCCGTTAAGCAAGATCATCAGCCCACATTTACGAAAAGTACTAAAGTTTCTGCTCACAGTTATCACCACACCTAAAACAGCCGGAACTTTTACCTTCCCAAATTCCGAAATCAATCACTTGTAACACAGTCAATGATCGGCCAATTACTTCTGCACACGATATTCAGTGGTTGTCTTTAGTTAAAGTTTATGCTCGCCATAAAATACTCAGTAAGAATATACTCAATACCGCCACGCTATGTAATTCAAAGTTCACTCGCGATTTTCGCCGGAACGAATTATCACAACACTAAAGTTTTCGTGAACAGTTTCTGGTCACTACCAGATACCATTAACACTGGACCATAACGCGGAAGTCATCCCAAGACTTCATCTTACACACAATGCGAAAAGTCACATCCAGCTTAACCGCCTCCAATCAAAGCTAGCTCGCGACTCCCCTCTCACCCTCCCACACTCAAAACTATATCTTCTCGCTAGGCGGCCAACCGTCTCGCTTCTCACTGGCTGTCAGCACTTACGACCAGTGAGAACTCACTTCTAGGGCGCGGCTCGCGCCAAAATCTAGCAAGCACCAACCACTTCTCTAGGCTCACTGACGTCATCAAATTAAGTAACACAAAACTCACTAATTAAATAAACAAAACAAAATGAACCTAAGCTTTACTCTATATCTGGAAATTTACTATGTAGTCGCGAATGTTCTGGCTGTCTTATACATAAGCATACATACTTTGACATCCGACATTCACTAGTAGGGGAACCACTAGTAGATTCGTTCCCACATTACAGAGTTGGATCACTTGCCAGTTCCTGTAGAGAATTACATGAATGGTTTTTAATAATGCCGAATGTCCCACATACTCTCACGCACGCATTCTCGTTCACACGCACCCTAACACACTATACACATATTTACTTAGAATTCTTGAAATTATTATTATAGAAAAGTCACAGAGGTTTTCTGAAACTAAAAACTTTCCAAATTTACGTATGAACACTGAAAGTGTTATCAGATTATCGTACATAGTCACTGAAGGTGAACTAAAACATCACAGTATTTATTTAAATTCTTGACTGGCGGAAAATTACGTTTTTTTATGGAATTTTACTAACTTCCAAATCACAACTATTTGTGATCTCAGACTTTGGTATATTGTTTGTTTTCACAACAGAAGGTTGTACATCAAATATGACGATCCTCAGGTTATTCCTTTATTAGTTATTAATATTTTTAGTTTCATATAATGTAAGTGGCCTGCCAGCGCCACTCCACTGCTTTCACACGCACAGCTGCAACAGATGGTCGTGACGTCAGTCTGCAGGACACAACTCGTCCGTTACTGACCGTATAATACTCTACTGGCTTACATTGCAGCCCACATACGAGGGCAGTTCAATAAGTAATGCAACACATTTTTTTTCTGAAACCGGGGTTGTTTTATTCAGCATTGAAATACACCAGGTTATTCCCCTATCTTTTAACTACACGACAATATTATTCAACGTAATCTCCTTTCAATGCTACGGCCTTACGCCACCTTGAAATGAGGGCCTGTATGCCTGCACGGTACCATTCCACTGGTCGATGTCGGAGCCAACGTCGTACTGCATCAATAACTTCTTCATCATCCGCGTAGTGCCTCCCACGGATTGCGTCCTTCATTGGGCCAAACATATGGAAATCCGACGGTGCGAGATCGGGGCTGTAGGGTGCACGAGGAAGAACAGTCCACTGAAGTTTTGTGAGCTCCTCTCGGGTGGGAAGACTTGTGTGAGGTCTTGCGTTGTCATGAAGAAGGAGAAGTTCGTTCAGACTTTTGTGCCTACGAACACGCTGAAGTCGTTTCTTCAATTTCTGAAGAGTAGCACAATACACTTCAGAGTTGATCGTTTGTCCATGGGGAAGGACATCGAACAGAATAACCCCTTCAGCGTCCCAGAAGACTGTAACCATGACTTTACCGGCTGAGGGTATGGCTTTAAACTTTTTCTTGGTAGGGGAGTGGGTGTGGCGCCACTCCATTGATTGCCGTTTTGTTTCAGGTTCGAAGTGATGAACCCATGTTTCATCGCCTGTAACAATCTTTGACAAGAAATTGTCACCCTCAGCCACATGACGAGCAAGCAATTCCGCACAGATGGTTCTCCTTTGCTCTTTATGGTGTTCGGTTAGACAACGAGGGACCCAGCGGGAACAAACCTTTGAATATCCCAACTGGTGAACAATTGTGACAGCACTACCAACAGAGATGTCAAGTTGAGCATGAGTTGTTTGATGGTGATCCGTCGATCATCTCGAACGAGTGTGTTCGCACGCTCCGCCATTGCAGGAGTCACAGCTGTGCACGGCCGGCCCGCACGTGGGAGATCAGACAGTCTTGCTTGACCTTGCGGCGATAATGACACACGCTTTGCCCAACGACTCACCGTGCTTTTGTCCACGGCCAGATCACCGTAGACATTCTGCAAGCGCCTATGAATATCTGAGGTGCCCTGGTTTTCGGCCAAAAGAAACTCGGTCACTGCCCGTTGTTTGCAACGCACATCCGTTACAGACGCTATTTTAACAGCTCCGTACAGCGCTGCCACCTGTCGGAAGTCAATGAAACTATACGAGACGAAGAGGGAATGTTTGAAAATATTCCACAAGAAATTTCCGTTTTTTTCAACCAAAATTGGCCGAGAAAAAAAATGTGTTGCATTACTGATTGAACTGCCCTCGTACATTCTGAAGTAAAGCTTTTAATAGACAAATGGATGATCGGGCACTTGTTGCGACGCCACACACCTCCCGAGGAACAAAAATTTTTAATTTCTTTACAAATTTTTGTTTCTTAAGTTTTTTCTATTAAAGATTTACTTTAACCGTTATTATTTGTCATTTCTGGTTCTGTATATATTTCGTTCATCAATATCTATGGCTGATGACCTACAAACAGTTACCTCTACACATATATGGTAAATCATGAATACTAAAATTAAAAAAGTTACAATCTTCATATGTTTTTTTTTCAAGTGGCTGAAATAGAAACAAACCTACAATACACTCTTTTTCATCACACGCACACTAACAACATAATCGCTTTGGTGAGCGTCACCTCTGAAGATTTACACTTTTCACTTCTGCTAGCACTGGTTGTCCGACTTGATCCTTCTTTGGAGGTCCATATGAGTCTCGTGCTACTACAACCTTACGCCAGCGCACCTGAAAAATTCAGCTGGCCTCAGTTTCCGTCCTTGAATGCTATGTCTTAACCTAACACAATAACCCTTTCAAAATTATTTTAATCATAGTTTTCAAGACTCTTACTGAATAACTCTACTTTTCCAAGTAATCACGCAAAATTTTTTTTCCAATATTTCCAATTACAAATACCCTTTTCTCTTTTTATTTAAAAGTGAACTAACTTTCCTACAAGCAGTACCAAAGTGGCACATTTACTATTAATGTTTCTTCAATTTTTTTCATCGCAATGAATCAAACAAGTTACTGTTACATATAAATACATACAAATTATTTCTAACAAATAGTACACAAATACACTTCAAATTTCAGCCAGTGCTTATGGCTCTCCAAATTCGGTACACCACATAACCTTACAAAACACAAAATTATTCATATATATACAATTTTTCTCCAGGCAACCTCCTGCAGTCTTGTACAAGAAATACAACATGTGAAAACACATATAAACACTACACATTCCTTAAAACTATTAATCTTAAAATTGTTCCATTGACTTCTGGGGCACTTGAATGGTTCAGTTTCATATATGGGTTCATCTTGACTAAAGTCAACTTAGGGTTTCTCAAGCCAGCCTTTTGCTGCTCTGTTATAATAATCTCCAAATCAGGTTTCACAAAATTCAACATCAGGTTTCTCTAGTCACATTCAGCATTTGTTACATAGTAATATCCATACTACACTCACTCAGGTTAGTAATGGTTAATAACGTCTCAATTTATTCTGGGTTACGTCAGGTTCCTTCTCGCTTCTCTCATTTGTACATCCACTTGATTTTAAGCTTTGATGCCGTTTTAGTTTACTTATACTACCTCACTCTGTTTACAAACATAGCCTCTCCTTCTTTTAACAACATTGAGCAACACCTTGCCTCTCACACCTTTGTTTATTATTATTTATCAGGTAACACTTTTACTGCTCTGTTACACATTACCATCGTTTTACAGTCAGCCTCGCTGCTCTGTAATTATTTCCTCACATACATTCATATTGAAACATTTTCTCATTACCTTACACAAATATTCTTCTTACAACATATTACCATTATTTTACAGACAGCCTTGCTGCTCTGTATCATACCTTAAACATCCTCCCTAGGTTGTCACGCCATTTATTCACATACTTAATATTACGATTGAGCAGGCAACACCTAACCTCTCACTCCTTTACTGACATTATGCAGACCACACCCTGCCTCTCTTCCCAAAACAACCTCCTGGTACTCTCTCTAACGCTAGATAGTGAAGAAAGAAAGAAGATAGTAAAAAATTCTGAATGAAATAAGGGGAAGGTTGACAATACGAAATGAAAGGAAATAGTATTGTCATACGATTCGAGACCTAGTGTTCGTCACGCACTTAGCTCTCGACTCTCCTCTCTTTGTACATACTTCTTCAGGTCAATGATATTTCTTAAGCCTAGTAGCTTACGAGACTTCACAAATTCCAACCTGTAAGCATTAGTGTGAGGCTTCACTATTATTACAATGGTCCCACATACTCGTCAGTGAACTTTTTTGTTTCCGAAGTAAGTTTTTTTGGACTTCGCCTTGGTCTTTATTAGTACTAAATCACCTATTTGGAAGCTAGTGGGATTCGCTCTAGCATCGTGTCTTCTCTTTCTTTCCAGTGTCTTCTTCCTTATGTTAGCACGAGCCAGTTTCTTCTTTTCTTCCATAGCTAAATCAGTAAGACTAGGTAATTCTAAAAGATCAAACTAGATATTATTTGGCCTAATTCCACACATTAGTTCTACATGTGCAAATCCTGTGGCTTCATGCTTAAGATGGTTAATGACCTCCTCAAAATATTCTATATAGTTGGCCCATGCAGAATGTTTCTTGTGACAGTAAGTCCTACATAACCTGTTTAGTTCCTTCATAATTCTCTCACACATATTGCCTTGAGGAAAATAAGCCGAGATTTTAATATGCTCTACCCCATGTTGTTTTAGCACTCCTGAAATTTCTTAGAAATAAACTGTGGCCCGTTGTCCGATAATATAGCTTTGGCCACTCCTATATTTACAAAGTAATCCTTTTCCAATGTGGTTACTATTACTGTAGAATTAGCTTTCTTAATGGGGTAAAATCTAACGTACTTGGAGAAACCATTTAACATTACGAAAACAAATTCAAAACCGCCACGTGACACTGGTAGTGGTCCAAATAAGTCCGCAGCTACTAAATCGAGTCGATTCTGTGGTTCTACAGAATACATCTGACCTTGAATAGTTTTATTGTTGGCTCATACTTTCTGACATCGGTCACATGATTCTAATCGCCGTAGCACCCTTCTCCACATATTATTAAAGATCACTACTTCATTTAACATAGCAATACACTTACGACCTCCATAGTGTCCGTACTTACAGTGTATATAGTCAATTAATGCATCAACGTGCTGTTCTGGAAAAAAGATTTTCCAGCTCTCCCCAGTATTTTTTCTACGCCTAAATAAGAGATCTTTATGCACCTTGTAGTATACAGATAATTTTGGAAAGTCAGGATGACCTAATCTGCTTTTCACTAATTTAATACTGTCATCTTGGTTTTGCTCCCTTCGCAGATTCTTACAAATACGTCTGATTGAACCATCATCCTCCAACTGCATGATTGCCAACAATACTTCATTACATTCTTCATTACAGATGGAATTCCCCTCCAGTCCGTTGACTTTCACACTTCTTGATAAGGCATCCGCCACAATGTTCTCTGAACCCTTAATATAGATCATCTTATATTTAAATTGTTGAAGATACAGGGACCATCTCCTTAATCTAGTATGCTTAAGTTGACAGGAATCTAGATAGGTGAGGGTACTATGGTCAGTGAAGATTAAAACCTTATGTCCTAAAAGGTACTTCTCGAATTTTTGTAAGCCAGAAATAACAGCTAATGCCTGTAGCTCGGATATACTATAATTCTTTTCTGCTTGTTGAAGGGACCTACTTGCAAAAGCAATGGTTTTGTGTACTTCTTCTTCTCGTTCTTTCTCAATTGGAAACAGATCAACTCCCAACCCATATCCACATGCATCAGATCCTAAACAGAATGGTTTCGAAAAATCTGGGTGGTTTAAGATTTTACTATTAACTAAGGCTTCCTTTAGATCTTCGAAAGCCTTCTGACATTCAGTAGTCCACTTATATACTACAGTCTTCTTTAATAGTTCTCTTAGGCAAGGAGCATTAAACAATTGGCCAGACACAAATTTTCTGTAAAAACCAAACGGACCAAACAACCCCTTCAGTGCTTTGCCTGTTGTAGGTACAGCATAGGATCGGATAGCTCTAATCTTCTCTGGATCAGGTATGATACCTTCTCTGCTCACTACATGCCCCAAGAATTTTATCTCCTTCTTTGCAAAATCAGTTTTATCTAATTTTAATTTCATGCCCCACACTTTTATTGCTTTCAATACCTCATCTAATAATACACAATGTTCTTCCCACGTTGGTGTTAATATTAAAACGTCATCCACATACACTGTTACCCTTCTTAACAAATGGTCCCCTAACACTTGTGACATAGCTCTTACAAAGGCACATACACTTATATTTAGTCCAAACGGCACCACGTTGTATTGATAACATCTACCTTCAAATAAGAACGCTGTATACTTTCTTGACTCTTTGGCTAAGGGAAGATTCCAATATCCACAGGTTACGTCTATGGATGTGAAGTACTTTGCGCCTTTAAACTTCTGCAGCCGTTCTTCTATATTTTCTGGTCTGTCACTCTCAGGTAATACTATTTTATTCAACGCTCGAGCATCTAATACTAATCTATCGAGCCATCCTTCTTTAGTACTATTACCAGCGGGTTGTTATAAACACTTATTGCTCTTTCAATGATTCCCCCCCTCTAGCATATTCTGAATCAGGTCACGTACCGCTTACTTGTGCACTTCAGGAACTGCAAACGGTTTTTGAAGAAATTGGCATCCTTTTGCACTGTCAAAAAACACTCGTAATCTTTAACTACCCCTGGCTGATCTGAAAATACTTCTACATGCTTAGTTAGAATTTGTCTTAAGTCATTCCTTTGTCCCTCATCTATTTCGCTTAATTCCTGTAATTTGTCATCAATCGTTTCTCTGACGCTATCCAGCTCAGACGGATCCACTTCTTTACCTCCACCGTACTCACTGTAGCCTTCCATCAGTTTTGTGGTCTTGCAAATACGGATTGGAAAGTCATTCAGTTCTGTATCGTCACATGGTCTCTTACCTATAAAGGGTATTGTTATAAGGTTACCATTAACTCTAACCATTACATTTGTCCCGAAATTTACCCATACTTCATGTTTACTAAGAAAATCAGGACCCACCAGCATGTCTACGCTTAGTCCACTTATTACTAAGAAGTTCTGGTTAATTACTACCCCCTTTACAACTATGGGTAGGAATCCTTCTTGCTTTACCACCTTCTTGGTTTTTCCTGTTGCTACAGTTATATTTAAGCCACTTACTGGCATCTTTACTACTTGTTTATTTTTGTGACACAGCACACACCTCTGATCCTGTTTCTATTAAACACTTTACCTTTTCATTTAATACATTTAACTCTATTATTGGCTGTCTTAAGTACTCTTTTTTGATTTCAGGTTTTACTTCATCTAATAAATCCTGCACCGTTTCCCTTCTGTCAAAACCTGTCTTCTGGGTGGATATCACATTCACGCTTACAGGGTCTCCCTCATGCTTAATATTATCCCTATTATTAGTGGCAGCTCCTACCAGTCTGTCCACTGGTCCTAAAACGAAACATCTCTCTAGTATTTCTCTTCCTTTACTCACCTCTGTTTCTGCGACCCTAGCTCAGGTGCCGTCAGCAATATATATATCCTCCACTTCTTCCTTCTTCTCTTCATCTTCACGACCCTCATATACTTCAAATAAACTATTAAGCACATCTTTGACCTCTGCTTCATTTCTGTTTCCACCTCCGATCCATAATCAACACTTATTGATTCTGTCAAACTACTACTGAAATTGGGTAGGGACGCATCCAAGCTAAAGTTCATGGGATAAAAAATCTCTTCCCCTTGTTGTTTCCCCCTATCTACCCTCAGTTCGTCCTCTACATTTGTTTGCTTACACTCAGCCATTTTATTCAGTTTTTTTTCACACACACACAAAGCTTTAAAAAGCACAGTACTTAACTTTGCGCTTCTGATGTCTCCAACACGGCTAGCTGAGGCTGCGGGTCCAATCACCATGCACTGGGCCGCCGTACCAGTTTACGGACCACCACTCCAGTCAGAGCTGCCATCTACTACCGCTGCCGCCGTCACGTCGTCTCATAGCTCGTAGTCTGCCAGATGTCGCCGTTATCAGCTACTTCAGTCGGCGAGATATAACCGCAAAATTCATCCGCCAAGCACATCAAACACATTCACAGTTCATGGGCTATCACTGTCTTTCTGTCCACGTGACGATAGTTCACTCTTAATATTTGCCCTTGCCCCAGTTCCTATTCGCGAGCACTTTTTTATCGTCTGGTTACACACACGCTACTGATTTTAATGAAATGTTTCATTACCTTTCTCGGCTGATGCACCCATTGCGACGGAGTTTTAGGTACGTGCGAGCGATGCACCAATTGCGACGGATTATACGTTGCTGCTGCAATGCAATTTCTTTTGTAATTTTAATTCACCTCCCTCTTTACAGCGGTAAATCTTCGCACGTAAACTCCTGACTGGAGCTACTTACGAGATCACAGAAAAGCAGTGTTGAGGAAACTGTAACCTCACAGCTACATGCCGGAGGCCGCTATAAGTTAAATTTGCTGAAAAATTTCTATGCACTTTAAAGAAATAAATCGGAAACGGGATGTCACTCGTACTTTAAACATGAAGTTCAAATCGAAACCTTCAATAGATCTTTATTGCCGTTAAGCAAGATCATCAGCCCACATTTACGAAAAGTACTAAAGTTTCTGCTCACAGTTATCGCCATACCTAAAACAGCCGGAACTTTTACCTTCCCAAATTCCGAAATCAATTACTTGTAACACAGTCAATGATCGGCCAATTACTTCTGCACACGATATTCAGTGGTTGTCTTTAGTTAAAGTTTATGCTCGCCATAAAATACTCAGTAAGAATATACTCAATACCGCCACGCTATGTAATTCAAAGTTCACTCGCGATTTTCGCCGGAACGAATCATCACAACACTCTAAAGTTTTCGTGAACAGTTTCTGGTCACTACCAGATGCCATTAACACTGGACCATAACGCGGAAGTCATCCCAAGACTTCATCTTACACATAATGCGAAAAGTCACATCCAGCATAACCGCCTCCAATCAAAGCTAGCTCGCGACTCCCCTCTCACTCTCCCACACTCAAAACTATATCTCCTCGCTAGGCGGCCAACCGTCTCGCTTCTCACTGGCTGTCAGCACTTACGACCAATGAGAACTCACTTCTAGGGCGCGGCTCGCGCCAAAATCTAGCAAGCACCAACCACTTCTCTAGGCTCATTGACGTCATCAAATTAAGTAACACAAAACTCTCTAATTAAATATACAAAACAAAATGAACCATAAGCTTTACTCTATATCTGGAAATTTACTATGTAGTCGCGAATGTTCTGGCTGTCTTATACATAAGCATACATACTTTGACATCCGACATTCACTAGTAGGGGAACCACTAGTGGATTCGTTCCCACATTACAGAGTTGGAACACTTGCCAGTTCCTGTAGAGAATTACATGAATGGTTTTTAATAATGCCGATTGTCCCACATACTCTCACGCACGCATTCTCGTTCACACGCACCCTAACACACTATTCACATATTTACTTAGAATTCTTGAAATTATTATTATAGAAAAGTCACAGAGGTTTTCTGAAACTAAAAACTTTCCAAATTTACATATGAACACTGAAAGTGTTCTCAGATCATCGTACATAGTCACTGAAGGTGAACTATTACATCAATGTATTTATTTAATTTCTTGACTGTCGGAAAATTATGTTTTTTATGGAATTTTACTAACTTCCAAAATACAACTATTTTTGATCTCAGACTTTGGCATATTGTTTGTTTTCACAACAGAAGGTTGTACATCAAATATGACGACCCTGTGGTTATTCCTTTGTTAGTTATTAATATTTTTTGTTTCGTATAATGTAAGTGGCCTGCCAGCGCTACTCCACTGCTTTCACACGCGCAGCTGCAACAGATGGTCGTGACGTCAGTCTGCAGGACACAACTCGTCCGTTACCGGCTTACATTGCAGCCCACATACATTCTGAAGTAAAGCTTTTAATAGACAAATGGGCGATCGCGCACTAGTTGCGACGCCACAGTAACTTTTGTGATAACTGTCGTACGTGCGTGATTAACACCTACAAAATATGCTCATTTGGTTAATTATTCCAAAATACTGACGAAAGTATTTCATTTTTCTAGTGGAATGACAAACTGAGGTAACAATGGATGATCTAAATAGCAAAACACATACTAAACGCATCTGTTGGATCCAATATTAACGCATGAAATGCCCAAATATTGGCTTTTAATTAATTTAATACTTTATATTTTAAGCCTCTTCGTCTATAATTTCTCTGAGAGAAAGCACTATAAAAGTTCCGATGTGTATTTAGTTATACTGTACTAGGTTGGGAGTTTGATTTTTAATTTTTGACCTTAAATAAATTGGTGTGATTGATTTATTTCACGTCAGTGTAAGTGTTCTAACTGAAAAATCACTCGAGACCGTGATGTGTACAATGTGTTGTAAGAGAACAGAATGAACTTTTAAAGGGAAAACCGCTACTTAAAAGTAGAATAGTAAAATGTTTGTATTAGCTTTTATTTGTTAGTACTGAGTAACTGCTCGTGTTTTGTACATTTGCTACATACCAGATAAGAAACCAACCGCTACCTTAAATGCATTAAAATTAGCACATAGAAACAGGCACAGCTACTCGTATTTTCTGTCTAAGGCAGTGATGCAAAAGGTGGGGTTAATTACTCCTTGTGGGGTAAAAGGAAATTTACTGAAGTGTAAAAACCAAAAGGGTCTGACTGTGTCTGTCACAAAAATAAGTTATTTTTAAAACATCATTATTGTTATTATTGTTATCATAATATTGTAGCTCTGATGTTGATCACTTAAATTACCAATTACATCTTTTTTCGAACACAATAATTAAAAGCGTGGCATGGTGTCTTGGAAGCTACACTTGTAAAAGACTTCTATGAGCAACATATTCCTCACTTACTCCACTGACTAAACGTATTCTTCGTTTAGTGCTGTGCATCTGTGACAGTGCAAGTGAGACGTATGTAAAGTAAACGCTTTATTGTTTGTGTTGTATGTATTTCCTGCAGTGGACTAGTAATTCCTTCATTGCTCACTTTGAAACATATAGACGAAAAAATTGACTGTAATATGCGGCAATAACTAAATAACAGCTACCACGGGGAAGTAAATAGTGTTATTATTATTACTATTAGAGTTGTTACCCGCCAACTGCGCTCACATATCAATAATTTTGTTGTAATGGGTGAGAGTGAGTAATTAAGCAAGCTACTGTAAGTGGACTAACATCAGCCGTCCACAAGTGTCTGCCTATTCAGGTGAGCACAGCTTGTGATGTGTGACTCGCTCTCCACCCCTCCCCCCACCGCCCACCACACTAATATGACCTAACACACAATTCGTCGGCGTGTGCAGCTTTGATGCCAAATATTGCGTACAGGTGGGCATGGACAGCAGCGCAAATTATTCCACTATGATGGTGAAGTAGTTTTATGTTGTGCAATGTGTACATCATGCTAAAAATAGTGTGAAGGCGTGGATTAAACACACTGATGATTATACAGGGTGAGTCACCTAACATAACCGCTGGATATATTTCGTAAACCACATCATACGTGAGGAGAGGGGCTAGTGTAATTGGTTAATACAAACCATAAAAAAATGCACGGAAGTATGCTTTTTAACACAAACCTACGTTTTTTTTAATGGAACCCCGTTAGTTTTGTTAGCACATCTGAACATATAAACAAATACGTAATCAGTGCCGTTTGTTGCACTGTAAAATGTTAACTTCATCCGGAGATATTGGAACCTAAAGTTGACGCTTAAGTACCACTCCTCCGCTGTTCGATCGTGTGTATCGGAGAGCACCGAATTACGTAGGGATCCAAACGGAACGGTGATGGACCTTAGGTACAGAAGAGACTGGAACAGCACATTACGTCCACATGCTAACACCTTTTTATTGGTCTTTTTCACTGACGCACATGTACATTACCATGAGGGATGAGGTACACGTACACACGTAGTTTCCGTTTTCAATTACGGAGTGGAATAGAGTGTGTCCCGATGTGTCAGGCCAATAGATGTTCAATGTGGTGGCCATCATTTGCTGCACACAATTGCAATCTCTGGCGTAATGAATGTCGTACACGGCGCAGTACATCTGGTGTAATGTCGCCGCAGGCTGGCACAATACGTTGTTTCATATCCTCTGAGGTTGTAGGCACATCACCGTACACATTCTCCTTTAACGTACCCCACAGAAAGAAGTCCAGAGGTGTAAGATCAGGAGAACGGGCTGGCCAATTTATGCGTCATCCACGTCCTATGAAACGCCCGTCGAACATCCTGTCAAGGGTCAGCCTAGTGTTAATTGCGGAATGTGCAGGTGCACCATTTTGCTGATACCACATACGTCGACGCGTTTCCAGTGGGACATTTTCGAGCAACGTTGGCAGCTCATTCTGTAGAAACGCGATGTATGTTGCAGCTGTTTGGGCCCCTGCAATGAAGTGAGGACTGATGAGGTGGTCGCCAATGATTCCGCACCATACATTTACAGTCCACGGTCGCTGTCGCTCTACCTGTCTGAGCCAGCGAGGATTGTCCACGGACCAGTAACGCATGTTCCGTAGATTCACTGCCCCGTGGTTTGTGAAACCCACTTCATCGGTAAACAGGTAGAACTGCAACGCATTCTCTGTTGATGCCCACTGACAGAATTGCACTCGATGATTAACGTTATCACCATGTAACTGCTGATGTAGCGACACATGAAACGGGTGAAAGCGGTGACGATGCAGTATGCGCATGACACTACTTTGACTCAGTCCACCGGCTCTCGCAATGTCCCGTGTAGTCATGTGTGGGTTCATGGCAACAGCAACTAACACACCAACTGCACCCGCTTCTCCTGTGACGGGCCTGTTACGGACCCGTTTGCGTGCTACGACCATACCTGTTGCAAGCAGTTGGCGGTAGATGTTTCGCAATGTGCGGCACGTTGGATGCTCTCTGTCCGGGTACCGTTCTGCATTCACCCTGCAGGCTTCAGCTGCATTTCATCGACACTCGCCATAGATGAGTATCATCTCCGCCTTTTCAGAGTTCTAATACACCATGGTCACAGTTCCTACAACACTACACTATCACAGACGTCTGGTAACACGGTATACTACAGTTGGTCTGCGTGCGGAGACGAATGCAGATTAACAATAGCAGCAAGCGTTACATGCGGACACTGCGACAGCTAGACCAAACCACAACAGTGCACTACAGCCACACTCGTAAACACGGTCGTCATCGTAAACATGTCCCTGCAGATGCTGCTCGCCGACCGTGGCCCGTGTTTGTTACAACACGCAACTGGACGTCGGAGGTTTCAAGCGTCAACTTTAGGTTACCATATCTCCGGATGTAATTAACATTTTACAATGCAACAAACGGCACTGATTACGTATTTGTTTATATGTTCAGATGTGCTAACAAAACTAACGTGGTTCCATTTAAAAAACGTAGGTTTGTGTTAAAAAACATACTTCCGTGCATTTTTGTATGGTTTGTATTAAACAATTACACTAGCCCCTCTCCTCACGTTCGGTCTGTGGAATCGGTTCGTCAGTATTTGATGTGGATTACGAAATATATCCAGCGGTAACGTTAGGTGACTCACCCTGTATAAGCATTGCATTCTTTACTTGGAATCGTATAACGTACAAACGAATAAAATCATTTTCAAAAATGTGACAAACGTCAAAAGTCAAAGAATAAATAACTTTTTCAAAGTGAAAGTATTTTTACATGATTCTTGTAACGTTCTTCAAACCGAAAAGTATATGTACCACACGCTTTCTAAAACAGACTATATTCTTCCCCGGGGTCCAGGCGATCTCCAGAACAAGTAGGTTCAGTGGGCTAGTCGCGAAAACGTAACACCAGAGTTACCATCGTATTTATAACACTGGTATGGATAAAATTTCGCCGGCCGCGGTGGTCTAGCGGTTCTGGCGCTGCAGTCCGGAACCGCGGGACTGCTACGGTCGCAGGTTCGAATCCTGCCTCGGGCATGGGTGTGTGTGATGTCCTTAGGTTAGTTAGGTTTAAGTAGTTCTAAGTTCTAGGGGACTTATGACCTAAGATGTTGAGTCCCATAGTGCTCAGAGCCATTTGAACCATTTTTTGGATAAAATTTCCAGTTACGATATTTTCCTCCCGTGATCCGATTTTGTTGAAATGTAGCCTATACAGTGCCACAGGATTTTCTCATGTTACCTATAAAAATCCCATGAAACAAATATTCAAACAGACAATACAACGGTTTGAAATACAACTTTAAATCGCGATATCTTTTTTCCATGAACCGATTTTGATTAAATAAAGCCTGTAGGACGCCTCATGCTACACTCGAGTTACCTGCGAGAACCCCATAGTCCCATTAACTTATTAACTCTTAATTTGATAAAATACTTACAAAATGCCCGTATTATTCACACTGTATCATTTTAAAAATGAAAGTATTCAAACAAAGTTCCTTTTCATTCTGAAGTTTACTTCGGCACTAATGTTCTTAGCTAACATCTGATTTTACTCGGGATTAGTGGTCTCAGAAAGATTGGGAACCAGTGATCTAACGCATCTTTCCTAAGCAATCTATAGAGTTACATGGGTAGCACTATAAAACCGTATTGAATGACAACACCGGTCTTATCATGTACCCTTGTAGCATGTTGCCTAATTGCCTTTCTTTGACTTCATTTTATATCTAATTAGGATACAGACAACGTGTTTATGCTGTCCACAAGAAACAGACATGTTCAGTCGGAATACTGGAATTTTTCTTCACTGTATCTACATGCAGGTACCTTTCAACAATAAAAGAACGAAAATACTCTGTAAGATACTAGCAAACAATTTTTAAAATGATACGGTTTTTCTTTAGTTTTCAGTGAGGCTCTTATTTATATAAAGCTGATAATGTGTACTGAAATTTGTTGTGAATCGGAACATATACGTCGCAATATTTCTCAACATTATTCTTCCTTCAAAAATGAACTGGTAAACTGCGATTATGGCTCTGCATCAGTTGTAGAATATTTCAGAACAAATGAAAATTTCTGCTGGAGCTGGACTCTATTCTGGATTTCCTGCTTGTCGCGAGCAGTCCACAATTTATACTATCTGTCCTATCCTGCGTGATTAGCAGCGTGTATCACTGGTAGCAGAGCGTGGTTTGCGCTTGTGCTTGCCATTCTAGTTGCTGTCAGTTTCACTCTAGTTTCGTTTGTGTTCTATGGCACCATATTGCTTTCGCTCTTATTTGTTACAGGTGCTTACCGTAATGGCAGTCAGTGTGCGGGGATCGGCCTGCTCAGAGAAGTTCACCTTGTTTACGAGTTGGCAATAAGGCGCCAACCGATTGAGGGCAGCGTTCCGGAATTGGTAGCCATCTTGCGCGCTGCCGTTCATCAGCCGGTTGACGTCACGTCGCCAGTGGTGGCTGAGACAAGAGCGGCAACTGAATTTTGTTAGAGGCTGACAGAGGCCTTGTGGCCACTGTTCGTGTTTTTCAGGAAACGCAGCCTACTGACAGTCAATTGGATAGGGTGCGGGCACTGATAATGCGTTAGTTCAGACATAACCTTCTGGTCTTAAAGTTCTGGTAGCTCTTTGGTTGTCAACTTCGAATAATTCCTTCAACTTCGTCATCTTGTGAGGCTTAGTTCGATGCCTTCTTCAGCGTAGGGATGTCGGGTTGCCGATTGGCATGTTTCCATGTTTCCTCTGCACTGTTGAAGTCCGAACGGATATCTCGCTTTTTTCCTTGCTGACTTAGCAATAGTTTTGAACGGGTCCTCTTAAGGGGAATAGTTTTGAATGGGTCCTCTTAAGGGGATTTAGCTCGGTCCCTTTCTGGTGGAGGCATGTTGCCTCTGCGGAGGGGGGCGTCCGAGCGATTGTTTCGCTTGCGGCTGTTCTCGGCCATTGCAGTTGCCTTCATTAGGAGCTGCTGGTTATTTCTTTTCGGAATGTGAGCCACGGATTCACGTTTGAGAGTGGAAGGTTGAGCCGTGCGTGGCTCATGTTCTTGCCATCTCTTATTTAACATCCTGTTTTTGCCGTACTGCCACCTCTTTATGTTCGTTTCAATTACTTGTGTCACTGAGTTGCTGCTTTGCCTGCCCGTGAGCGCCAGCAGCAGCGCTTGTCGATATAAGTCCTGTCGTATTATCTTTGCTCTACTGCTATTACTTCCCGGTCGTCGTGTGTCGACCAGTGAGTTGGAACGTGCCAGCAGATAGTTCGGACCTGGCAGTGTTTGGGTTGACACGCGGCACAAGTTCAGTCGGGGCGCGGCACCAGTGAGGTCCGGACCGCCATGACTCGCCCGACGGTTGCTGACACACATGATTGGAGTGGCGACGACTTTGGTTGGTCGTCGGTCGGTCGTCTTGCCGGACGACGTGTATTTGGCCGGCGATCGCTTATGGGTTGGCTGTGTGTGCCGACTCGTGATTCGTCTCTGTTATTGTGTAGTCACTGACATTAGCATTGTAAAGTTCTTTGTGCAAGTGTTCATGAAACTGTGTGTAGTATGTGATTTTGATTGACAAGTTATTTTAAATGTTGTCGGCGTACTGGCTCTCAGCAGTCGGTCGGTTGGCGTGGAGCAGGGAGGAATTCTCGGAGGGGTGTAGTTTGCCCGGGCCCACTGGCAGTCTCTAGATGCTATCGGAGTGTGTGACGCTGTTCCCATTTCTACGAGGTCCGTGGTTCACCGATCCTGGACACGAAAGTTGAGTTTTGATTTAGCCTACCAACAAGTTAAGACTTCACACCGTGTCGTTTGGTGTTCGTTATCCCACGAGCAACAACGTAGTTTTCAAGTTGGAAAATTCTAGCCAACCTAAAGTGGAGTTTCACTGTATTTGGTTATTTGAATTGAAGTGCACCAGCGGAATCTTCTGCCTTGTGGCCGTTAAAGTTCCGGTTAACTGCCCTGCTCGTTGACGTAAATTTCAGGCAGTGTAGTTTCCTCATCGTGTTGTTGCTGTCCAGCACGGCGTGTAGTTTGACATCTCTATGTATGATTGGTTGTGGGCACCAATATTTTCTATGTTGTTCCGTTGATCGCTCTGTTGTGCCCTGGTCGGGTGAAGTGGAAGATACCTTGTCGGTGGGTCCGTTGACTTTCGGTCGGTTGGGTTGTCGTCAGATCGCGAAGGGCTGACGCGACTGCCTGTCTCACCTAAGCGAGCGTTAGTGTTTGAATTACAGCCGCCCCTCGAAAATCTGAGTGCCCTTGGGTGTACTACCCTATGTTTTTTATTTGTTCTTTTTTGTACTTGTATGGCTTCTAGACGATTTTTTAAAAAATTAGAGTTGTTTTCCTCTTAAGGCCTTCAGTCTAGTTTAAGGTACTGTTTCACGTAATCCCTTTGGCAGTTTAAAAACTTTAATGTTGAATTTTCAGTCTTGGGCCTTCAGCTGATTTGAATGTAACTTGTTTACTTCAGCCTAACAAAAGAACTGTTTTAAGATAAGGCTTGCCTGTTAAATTTCTGATTATACTTGCTTTTTAAGTTACTGGCCTTCAGCCGTTTTTAAATTAAAGTCGCTTTCAGTCACTAATTAAGTCCCAAGGATTAAAGCTGTGCTTTATTTTTAAAAATATTTATTTTGCGGTCTTGTAATGTTTGTTAGTTAGGAAGTGGGGATGAGGGGTACACTTAGGAAGGAAGGTCAAGGCCCCTGTAATGTCACTCCTTAAACAACAAATTCCAAATTCATTGTTTATTTAAAACAGGTAAGAGACAATCAACATGGCCGTCTTTTACAAAATATTACAGATATCTTGCTTCTCAAGCAGGAGATCAGATAAAAATAACCAACAGACTTAAAGAGATGTCCCACAGAGATTTCAAATAAATTATAGTCTGAAGTTAATCTAAAGAAATGGCACAATTTTTTTAAAAAAAGTAATTTACAATATGAAGGTGATTTACGAAAAGCATCAGTTCGTTTAGAGCCTCAAAAAAATCAGCACAACACGTGACTATAATTACAATTCATTCTCAACAAATTTAAAACGTTTAAAAAAAACAATACATGAAATATTTAACCTATTATGTTTATCAAACGTGCAGTGACCCCAGGCTTCCCTGGGAAAAGGTGACTTAACTTAAATGCCGGAACAGCAGACCAGCCGTCCAAACAACACCTAAACCCCGGGGCACAACAACGAGTCACTTCCCATTAGACGGCACGTCACAGGTTCTGTGCACCGAAGCGGGACGTGGCGCCGCACCCACTCACCCAAAATCGCAGAAACTGGAACACAAACAGACCGCAGAGGACACGGCAAACACCAACCAAACATCAATCAATATACGTTAAGAAATCGATAAACAATAAAATACACAAAGCAATAACGGTTGAGTGAGTGCATTCAATAAGTGCACGTATATAAAGAAGTAACTCACACTATATTACCGCGACTTCTGCAAAAGAAGAGATGCAAGGACAAATAAACATTTGGGCCGCTTCTGGAAGCATCCTTGGATAACCGTAGTGGTTTGGCAGCATATAAGGGAAAAACAGTAGTCGCAGTTTGAGAATTCATTTTTCATTGACTATGGCTGTTGATCATGTACACAGTGTCACAGACACTGCAGTGCAGCATTCCTCCTTTGTTTAACATTTACCTGGGATTCTTTTTAAATCTTTCTTCAGAAGTCACCTACGTACTGGAATCGATATATGACCGCATATATTTATTTTTTAAAGCAACAATCATTAACTTTCTTAACTGTAATGTTGTATTAGTCAGCAACATTACAGAAAGACAGGTGATGTAACAATCATCACGATGCATCTGCCTGCACTAAAGTGCGCGTCATTTATCTTGGCGGCCGAGTTTAGGTTCGTTCTGCGCATCTGACGTCACAAAACACAGTCAGCCAATGAACAGAGAACGACGTTGCCACATCTCGACTGCAATGCAGAGCATCGACGAGTGTCTTCAGTTTTAGAAACGTTCAGTCATAAATAAAGTAATAGAACAAAAGCAATGTCTTGATAGCAGACATTCTTTTACAGAAAGTTTGGAAAAAGCATTCTTTATACCAATTGCTTCATATTCTATTAATTAATTAAACCAAACAAGCCATAAGACTCCTAATTCAGGCGACAGCAAGGAAAGGTGTTTGTATCACTCTCACGAATCGCTTTTTCGCAATAAAGAACAGCGATAATTGTTTATTTCCTATTGTACTTCGACGAAGCGTGAGTAATTCATAGTCATACCAACAGTGTTTGTCAGTATTTTGCGTGATGCGTTATAATCCTCATGGCGCTATACAGTTACACGAGGTGTGTTAGCGTAATGGTTAAGGTGTTGGGCTGCTATGTGAAAGGTTAAGAGTTCAAACCTGGTGCACTGCTTGATACTTTCATTATTTAAAAAGTAAATCGAAGTGCATAACTTCACGAATTATATTCGTTTGAATGCAATTTTTTGAAATTTCTAGTGCTTTGTCTCTTCATTAGCCCTTTCGCTGCTGCAGACACGTGCTCGCCGCATTCCGCGCTGTGAGCGATTTTGTCATCACTGCACTGCTCGCCTGTGCAGACACATAGTGTTCCCACGGCTTTGACACACTTATCATTCGATTTCACAAAAACTATTTGCCCCAAAAATTTGATTTTTACACGTCTTCTTGACTGATACCTTCCCCCCCATAGATGACTTAATTTTGTTTCGATGTTCAACGCAGTTATTATGCAGCATTAAATGTAGTAAACCATTGCACGAAATTTTGAAGAGTTTGCAGAGGTAAAAGTCCATAGCGTATACTTTCCGTATGGTCGATTTTAGTTGCCACAATGTTGAGAATGAAATGTGGACAAGATACCTAAATTTCATATAAAATTTACTGTATAACAATATCTCATTTAATTTAAGTACGACATAGGTGTCGTATGTAATATTGAGAAATATTCCATCTTTCGCGACTGTAATAAAAGTATTATTTCCACCGGACGCGTTTGGCTTTATTTTAAAGCACTTCAATCAAGGAAAGGTATGGCACATACACAATGGTACTCATGTTTTCTTTCTTGTTTTTGTTCCACAGTCGCAGTTTTACCAATGGTACTGAAATATATTCCTCTTCTGCAACTGTAATAAGGGGCTTATTTAGACCAGACGCGTTTCTCTCTTTTGAAGCATCTTCAGTGGACAGTATTTTGTCTCCTCCATTGCCAAGTCACCTTTCGTAGTTTTGTGCTGCGGTAACACAATATTCAACGTTTGTGTTGGCAGATCAGTGTTTTAGCAAATAAATGATGTTTGTGTGTGCCACACACAAAAATTATATTTGACATAGCTCAGAGCACTTCACTGACAGACGGTATATTCAAGTCCTAATGTTGTTTAATGTATTTTGTCTACTTCCTTTTGATTGATTGAAGTGCTTTAAAATAAAGTCAAACGTGCTCAGTGTAAATAAAACTTTTATTACAGTCGCGAAAGACGGAATATTTCTCAATATTACATACGACACCTATGTGGTGCTTAAATGAGCTATTGTTACACAGTAAATTTTATATGAAATTTAGGTATCTTGTCCACATTTCATTCTCAACATTGTGGCAACTAAAATCGACCATACGGAAAGTATACTCTATGGACATTTACCTCTGCAAACTCTTCAAAATTTCGTGCAATGGTTTACTATATTTGATGCTGCATAATCACTGCGTTGAACATCGAAACAAAATTAAGTCATTTATGGGGGTAATGAGGAAGTATTGAATAGGATTGGGGAGAAGAGAAGTTTGTGGCACAACTTGACCAGAAGAAGGGATCGGTTGGTAGGTCATGTTCTGAGGCATCAAGGGATTACCAATTTAGTATTGGAGGGCAGCGTGGAGGGTAAAAATCGTAGAGGGAGACCAAGAGATGAATACACTAAGCAGATTCAGAAGGATGTAGGTTGCAGTAGGTACTGGGAGATGAAAAAGCTTGCACAGGATAGAGTAGCATTGAGAGCTGCATCAAACCAGTCTCAGGACTGAAGACCACAACAACAACAACATGTGGGGAAGGTATCAGTCAAGAAGATGTGTAAAAATCTAATTTTTGGGCCAAATAGTTTTTGTGGAATCGATTGATAAGAGTGTCAAAGCAGTCGGAACACGATGTGTCTGCACAGGCGAGCAGTGCAGTGACAAAATCGCGCACGGCGCGGAAGGCAGGGAGCACGTCTTTGTAGCAGCGAAAGGGTTAATGCGGCCGTGGTGGCTTTACTTCATGAACTGCGCGCTCGCCCCTAAACGTAAGTTTGCGAACTATGCTATACTATGGCGCTGCTTCTATTGGCGCGTGCGTCGTGTGCAACTGGCAACGCAGCAATCTCCCGCGTCTGGGCGGGCATGCGCGAGCCGCCAAGATAAAAGAATTGAACTATAGCTGCTAAGCGCTGTCTCCTGAGGAGCGTATAGCCATATCCAAGTAGTTGTAAGTAATAAATATCATTTGGGAAAAGAGACAGGAAATGACCTTTTGGTACTGGGTCAAATAAAATAAATTTTATTGTTGCTTAATATAGTTCGCATTATTCAATTTCACTATTTCGCATTATGCGGGGACTGCAGAGTATTGGTCAGGTAACGATGAAAGTGGATTCCAACGCTTGCCATGATCATTTCCTTGCCTTTGAAACAAATTAACTTACTTCGAATTTGATGTTGACATTATAGATAGAGAGGGAGAAACTGTTTCTTAAAAGACAGCATGAGGTTAACACTGTGTGCCGGACTGACTCTTGTACTTCGGAGATTTGTATGAGTAAATGTCCCGGGTTCGAGTCGCGATTCTGCGCACTGTTTTAAGCTGCCAGGAGGTTTCACACCAACCCACACACTGCTGCAGAATTAAAAATTAATTCTGGTAAATTTTATTTCTTGGTTGATTTAAAATGTATTTATTGATGGATTTATATAATCTAGAAAAATTGGAGCTCTGAGGCCAACTCTTACACCTATCATGGCGCAAAACCTTATCTTTTCCCAGCTGACATGACACTCCGTCTGATGATCTCAGTGTGAAGGAGATAATAACGCTAGTCGTTTCTTCTTTCTCTTTTGATGTTTTATAGTTAATGTACGACAAGAATTGTTCATTAGAGGAATTAAAAGTCAAAGTGAAAGGATTCAGTGATACTTGTCGCTAAAGACGTTGTCGCCCAGAGTGAAAGTGAAGAAGAATTACATGATCTCCTGAATGGAATGAGCAGCCTAATGAGTACAGAATATGGATTGAGAGTAAACTGAAGAAAAACGAAACTAAAGAGGAGTAGCAGAAACTAGAACAGCAAGAAATTTAACACCAAGACTGATGGTCACGAAGTAGATGAAGTAGATGAGGAATCTTACTATCTAGGCAGCAAAATCACTAATGGGGGACAGAATAACGAGGACATCGAAGGCATACTAGCACCTGTAAAAAGGACATTCCTGGCCATGAGAAGTCTACTAGTATCAAACATAGGCCTGCATTTGAGGAAGAAATTTCTGAGAATGTACGTTTGGAGCACAGCATTCTATGTTTGCCAAACATGGATTGTGGGAAAACCGGAACAGAAAAGAATGTAAGCGTTTGAGATGTGGTGCTACAGACGAATATTGAAAATTAGGTAGTCTGATAAAGTAAGAATTGAGGTGGCTCTGCGTAGAATCGGAGAGGAGGGGAATATGTGGAAAAAACTGACAAGGAGAAGGGACAGGTTGATAGGACATCTGTTAAGGCGTGGGGGAATGAAGAGTGTTGTAGAGGGCAAAAACTGTAGAGGAAAACTGAGGTTGAAATATATCGAGCAAATAATTTACGACGTGGGTCGCAAGTGCTACTTTGAGATGAAGAGGTTGGCGAAGGAGAGATATTCGCGGAGGGCCGCATCAAACCAATCAGAAGACTGATGACTCAAAAAAAAAAAGGTTAACGCAAACTGTGTACGTCATTACCAGCCTGTTAGCCACCACTTACGCCATTAGCTGTTCGCAGAGGGTATTTCAGTATTTCAGTTAGATGGAAGGGCACTACTAGTTAACGTACGTCACTGTAGTATGGTATCATTTGTATAACTCGAAAGCAGCTAATCAATTGTTTTCACTCTGGACAGGTGTTTCTTTGTTGCAGTTCCACTTTTAATATTATTTAGCTCATTATTCTTCTGGCTGGTTCTGATTTATGTTCCCCCCGACCCCCCCTCCTCTCCCTGCCCCAAGACCTCCCTGCAGCCGCGCGGGATTAGCCGAGCGGCCTTGCGCGCTGCAGTCATGGACTGTGCGGCTGGTCCCGGCGGAGGTTCGAGTCCTCCCTCGGGCATGGGTGTGTGTGTTTGTCCTTAGGATAATTTAGTTTAAGTAGCGTGGAGGCTTAGGGACTGATGACCTTAGCAGTTATGTCCCATAAGATCTCACACACATTTGAACATTTTTTGAACCTCCGTGCAGCAAGGTCTTCATCTCAGATTAGCATTTTCACTCGACGTCCTAATTATTTGTTGCATTAATCCAAATCTCTCTCTTGACTGATTATTGTGCCTTGCAAGACTCACTCTAATGCAGTGCAAGTTATTCCCAGACGCCTTAGCAGACGTTCTGTCAGCTTCTGGTGAGTGCTTTCTACAAACTAGTTTCTAAGCCGATTCTGAGAATAAGCTCCACATTTCTTATCATTTCATTCAATTTTCAGCGTCCTTCTGCACCTTCGCATCTGGAACCGATGCTCCCCTTTCCGACTTTCCGTCAGGTCCTTGATTCACCTCCTTACAGTGTTTTACTTTAGGCGTACATTGTCACAAACGCCATTCTCAAATGAAGCCGTATATGTGAAACTAGTAGACTCCGTTTGCCGAAAAACGCTGTCTTTATCAGACCCTTATCCTCCTCGTCTGGCACGTCAAGAGATATTCTGCGTACAAGATAGCAGAATTCCTCCACTTCATCTCGTATGTATCTCCCAATCTCATCCTGTTACTATTCAATACCTTCATCTTTAATAATGGATTTACACCCTAGTCATTATCAAAGGGCAATTTGAAACAACACTAGAACATAGTAACATAACTTGAAAACGGTATCTATCACTGAGGTCATAGCTTGCTTGGCGAGATACCTGCTTCAGTTTCGCGGCTCCCTTATACTTCTAATGAATTTACTATGTTGCTTTTACAGAATGATCTATTGAAACAAGTCCTTCGTATATAGTAGCTGCTGTATTGTTTCCAGTTTTCAGCTGCAGCTATTGTCTCGAAAGAATATTTAATTATGTATTTTCTGATTTATCGAGGTTTGTTACACAGCAGCCTATCATTTTTTTTTTTTTTTTTACTGGTCCAAACAAAAGGCAGAGAAATATTGCAAGTCCTGCACTAAAGAACACAACTGTGAAATTAATTTGTTTGACATGACTAATATTGGAGACAAGTCCTTCTCAGTTGTAGCACAGGCTCAATTCACTCTCGCAGCGTTATGCTTTATAAACATTAACTAACATTGTCTCTATGAAATTCTCAATATTACTGCTAAAGGAAAGCCGGCTTCCTTTCTGTACTGCCTTGAAAAACTCCCATCTGTTAAAACTTGATACACATAGCATGTTGACATGCCTCTGATTCTGTTTCAATACGATGCTTCCTATCCTGTGATTCTTCTTTTTGGTAGCAAATTTACAGTACCGTGTGCCCCAGATGCGTAGTATTTATTTCATACTGAATCTGTCCATTATTATTAATTAGTATTCAGTGGCATTTCAAATGAACGCAGACTAAATTTTTTCTACTTTTCCAGTGTCAGCGTTTCATTTTCAAGTAGCAGTGTGTTGTGAATGAACAATTTTAGAAATTGTGCAACACAGCTCGTCTCTTCACTCTTTTATATCGACATAAGTTTCCTATATTCTTCTCTGCCTTGTTTGATCCTAACCCTCTGACTGATGTGGACGTGTTAACTCTTCTTGCTCCGCCGCTCCCCATCTGCAGAGGACGCGATTAAATGCGGCCGCTGGGTTTTCCTTGAAGCACTATTGTCGTGTTTACGGGTATCGTTCGACGACCTCTCATTTCTCCAGACGAGCTATTAATATAACTTGGCTAATGAAAGTGTTGAGAGTATACAGAGTGGTCCATTGATCGTGACCAGGCCAAATATCTCACCAAATTAGCGTGAAACGAAAAAACTACAAAGAACGAAAATTGTCTAGCTTGAAGGGGGAAACCAGATGGCGCTATGGTTGGCCCACTAGATGGCGCTACCATAGGTCAAACGGATATCAAATACGTTTTTTAAAATAGGCATCCCCATTTTTATTACATATTTGTGTAGTACGTAAAGAAATATGAATGTTTTCGTTGGACACCTTTTTTCGATTTGTGATAGGTACCGCTGTAACAGTCACAAACATATGGCTCACAAGTTTAGACGAACAGTTGGTAACAGGTAGGTTTTTTAAATTAAAATACAGAACGTAGGTACGTTTGAACATTTTATTTTGGTTGTTCCAGTGTGACACACGCACCTTTGCCACCTTATCATTTCTGAAAACGCATGCTGTTACAGCGTGATTACCTGTAAATACCACATTAATGCAATAAATGCTCAAAATTATGTCCGTCAACCTCAATGCATTTGGTAATACGTGTAACGACATTCCTCTCAACAGCGAGTAGTTTGCCTTCCGTAATGTTCGCACATGCATTGACAATGCGCTGATGCATGTTGTCAGGCGTTGTCGGTGGATCACGATAGCAAATATCCTTCAACTTTCCCCACAGAAAGAAATCCGGGGAAATCAGACCCGGTGAACGTGCGAGCCATGGTATGGTGTTCCGACGACCAATCCACCTGTCATGAAATATGCTATTCAATACCGCTTCAACCGCACTCGAGCTTTGTGCTGGACATCTATCATGTTGGAAGCACATCGCCATTCTGTCATGCAGTGAAACATCTTGTAGTAACATCGGTAGAACATTACGTAGGAAATCAGCATATATTGCACCATTTAGATTGCCATCGATAAAATTGCCGCACCATACATTAACCCGCCAAGGTCGCTGATGTTCCACTTGTCGCAACCATCGTGGATTTTCCGTTGCCCAATAGTGCATATTATGCCGGTTTACCTTACCGCTGTTGGTGAATGACGCTTCGTCGCTAAATAGAACGCGTGCAAAAAGTCTGTCATCGTCCCGTAATTTCTCTTGTGCCCAGTGGCAGAACTGTACACGACGTTCAAAGCCGTCGCCATGCGATTCCTGGTGCATAGAGATATGGTACGGGTGCAATCGATGTTGATGTAGCCTTTTCAACACCGACGTTTACCAGATTCCCGATTCTCGCGCAATTTGTCTGCTACAGATGTGTGGATTAGCCGCGACAGTAGCTAAAACACCTACTTGGGCATCATCATTTGTTGCAGATCGTGGTTGACGCTTCACGTGTGGCTGAACACTTCCTGTTTCCTTAAATAACGAAACTATCTGGCGAACGGTCCGGACACTTCGATAATGTCGTCCAGGATAGCGAGCAGCATACATAGCAGACGCCCATTGGGCATTTTGATCACAATAGCCATACATCAACACGATATCGACGTTTTCCGCAATTGGTAAACGGTCCATTTTAACACGGGTAATGTATTACGAAGCAAATACAGTCCGCACTGGCGGAATATTACGTGATACCACGTACTTCTACGTTTGTGACTATCAGAGCGTCATCTATCACAAAGCGAAAAAAGTGGTCCAACTGAAACATCCATATTTCTTTACGTACTACACGAATATGTAATAAAAAATGGAGGTTCCTATTTAAAAAAACGCAGTTGATACCTGTTTGACCTATGGCAGCGCCATCTAACGGGCTAACCATAGCGCCACCTGGTTTCCTCCTTCAAGCTAGACGAGTTTGGTTCTTTGTAGTTTTTTCGTTTGATTCTTATTTCGTGAGATATTTGGCCCGGCCACTATCAATGGACCACCCTGTATATCATACAATATATATCCTCGGTTCGGAATCCTGAACCATTAATGAAATGGGACGATTATTATGGCCACATGATTCCTGATGTTGAGAGATTAAATTACACTGTTAGCTGTACAAAAATCAGATTCTTTCAGCTAATAACTTTTTTAAATTCATAGCGAGGTTTTAAACAAGTGAATTTTCAAATTTTAATTTGAGACGGCTAAAGGCTTTATCTTAAAATATTTCACGAAAAAGTTCGGCTGAAGGCCACATACTGAACATAGAACAATTCAAGGCTTAAGGCCTGCTTAGGAACAGCAACAGTCGGGCAAGTTCAAATGGCTCAAATGGCTCTGAGCACTATGGGACTTAACATCTGAGGTCATCAGTCCCCTAGAACTGAGAACTACTTAAACCTAACTAACCTAAGGACGTCACACAACACCCAGCCATCACGAGGCAGGATTCGAAACTGCGACCATAGTGGTCGCGCGGTTCCAGACTGAAGCGCCTAGAGCCGTCGGCCACACCGTCTGCCACAATCATGGTTTCAACAGCAATATGACGTCAGCATTACACTTTTTCATTGTTGATGTCTTTTTACATACGTTGAAAGAATATTGTGACATTTGACAAGCGTCGAAGATGCAGCGTATAATTAATCTCTGGCATTGTTCTGTCTTGCTACGTGGTATACCTATTTGAAGATTTTCCAGTGCATGATACAATCAAGCCATTCCCCTTTCTTGATGAAGCAGTACAATGGTTTTATTTTTCTCACTGCTTAGGAAGTATGGATAGGAAAGGTACATTTATATACTAATAGTTATCTAGTTGTCTAGTTCCACCAAATATAGGGTAAAAATAACAAATCTTAACCCCATTGTGTTTTGAATTAAAAAGAAAAAAACAGGAAATAATAAAAAAACAAGTATTGAAAACATCTAACGTTTACTTTATAATGTTATGCATTTAAATAATACTCTGACTAAATATCAAAAAAAGTTATCATGAAAAAATTATTTTCAAAAACTTACACTTAGCGAGTGTGAAAAATAGTCGCCAAAATAGGATCCCTTCCAAAATTATGAAAAATAGAACTAAACGAATTTGGGAAAAGGTATTAAATAAAAGAAAACATAATCTAATCACAGACTCAGTATACAGGTGATTCAAAAAGAATACCACAACTTTAAAAATGTGTATTTAATGAAAGAAACATAATATAACCTTCTGTTTTACATCATTACAAAGAGTATTTAAAAAGGTTTTTTTTTCACTCAAAAACAAGTTCAGAGATGTTCAATATGGCCCCCTCCAGACACACGAGCAATATCAACCCGATACTCCAACTCGTTCCACACTCTCTGTAGCATATCAGGCGTAACAGTTTGGATAGCTGCTGTTATTTCTCGTTTCAAATCATCAATGGTGGCTGGGAGAGGTGGCCGAAACACCATATCCTTAACATACCCCCATAAGAAAAAATCGCAGGGGGTAAGATCAGGGCTTCTTGGAGGCCAGTGATGAAGTGCTCTGTCACGTGCTGCCTGGCGGCCGATCCATCGCCTCGGGTGGTTGACGTTCAGGTAGTTACGGACAGATAAGTGCCAATGTGGTGGCGCTCCATCCTGCTGAAATATGAATTGTTGTGCTTCTTGTTCGAGCTGAGGGAACAGCCAATTCTCTAACATCTCCAGATACTGTGGTCCAGTTACAGTAGCACCTTCGAAGAAAAAGGGACCAAAAACTTTATTGGCTGAAATGGCGAACAAATGTACAACTAAATGAAACTTTATAGCTCCCTTAATTCGCCGACAGATAGTGCTTAGCTCTGCCTTTTGTCGTTGCAGAGTTTTAAATTCCTAAAGTTGTGGTATTCTTTTTGAATCACCCTGTATTATAACATCTTCCAGAAAGTTACAGAATTTCAATCTGCTGAACGTAAGCGACCTAATGTTGGATATCCTTGTAGCCTTTCTTACTGAGAGTTTAGTTCAGTGACGTTTAAGAGAAAATCTAACCCACTTTTCCACAGCAATTTTGTCTTAGAAAACGCGTTAAATGTTATTTCTCCCAGCCAATTGTGAGCTCATTTTTCACAAGTCGTTATGAGTAAATCCACAGAAATAAGTTTCCATAGCAGGCTACGAAACCAGCTCATCTTCATCTTCAAGACCTGTCCCCCAAAAGTTGTAGGTCTGTTTTTGTTGCTTTTCCTGGCGTACCGTTCTCCTTGTTGATCAACACCATGCGTATCTTTTAACATTAAACGGTTTACTGGATTTCTTCCAACAAACCTCCTTTTTCTGAACCGCATCATTAATTTAGTCATTCTAGAAGGACTTCAGTTTCTTTAATTAACCTTCCCCATTTTCCTGTATCTGTAATATAATTCCAAGAGAAAGTATACACTAAGGTTGGCAGACTTTAAACATGAAAAAGTAAGTTGTTCAGTTTAAGCAACAGAACGAGTTCCGGTTTACGCGCCTAGAGCCTACAGTTTGCTAGCAGAATGAACAGAGGGTGTTACATTTATCTGACGACCGCACGCGGAGGGTTGTGTGTGCCGACCACCCGAGCCGCGCAGGCCGTTCGAAAGTGTCCCACGTCTCGCTGGTAATGCCGCACTACGCTCCCTTTCATCCAGTGTCATTCGAAAAGTGAACAAATATAGTGCAATAGTGAAGTCTGCGAATGCAACAATAGCAAGACCATTCTACAACGAGTGTTTATTTACGAATCGTAATGCGTACAGAGCTCACTTGTATTGTCCGTAGCTTCTTTGAACAGCAGTTTGCAGGTGCTAGAATTTGTGACTAATTCTGTGCGACAGGTAGTGCAAAGGACGTCGTCCAGAGCTCACAGAAACTCATCTCCATGGCACTGCATACCGCTTGGAAAATTCCCCCAAAATTCTCGTAGACATCTTCCACTGCAAACGCAAATTTAGTGTACCTGTGTACAAAGAACTACTAATTAACGCAGGCTAAGCCCCAGGAAAGTAGCAATGAGCCGTGGCGGGTTTGCTGGCGTGTCCTTTCGAAATCCTGGAACCACTAGCTCGATGTGTCGTGTGGTGCCCCTCTAGTTTGAGGCCACTCAGATCTGTTGCTCGCGGTTGGTGGGGGACGGGACGAGTGGCGTGGCGAGTTTGGAAGTAAGGCGAGAATTTGCCCAAACGCCTTGGGCGCGGAGTCTGGCGACGACATATTTGTGTGCCGATTTGAATCCGTGGCTGACTTCGAGCGTCACCTTCGAGGGTAGCCTGGCCAGAAAGTTGTGGAACGTGACAATCCGATGTGAGTTTAAGCCAGTTTCGCTGTGCTGGATTCTGGGCCCTCGTTGGTACCGTCAAGCTTAAGCTTCGATTCGTGAACTTCAGTTAAGTTTTGGATTTTGAGGTCTTAACTGTTATTTTCTTATTCATACCGATAGGTTTGTTGCGATCATTGCTGTTTCTTAGCTAACCTATTTCACCACCAGTTGGTTTCTGTAATTGTGGCTGTTGTTTGCTTTTCATTGGATAGTGGCCTTGGTTGTTCGTTAACAGGATACCTTAAACTGTGTGATCCGATGGCGTTTCTTCTATGCTGCGGCCGGGACCCCACTCCATCCTCACGCAGTGACTAGACGGCTGGGTCTTAGCCGATCTCCCTGCCAAACGTCTTCGAACACCAGATAAGTACCTTCCTCTTGTAATACGGCCTGATGCCGGTTTCGAGATGCCTTTCGCTACTGAATACGTCATGACTTTGTATATTATATTGCCTTAGCAGGTGCCTGCGTCTCAAATTTTCCATTTGCTGAGGCTATGTATTTGGGTTTGACAGCCTAGTTTTGCTCTGGACGTCTCGCCGTATTTGTAGAGGTGGTATCTTGTAGTGACGCGAGTGTACCGTTTGGCTAGTTGTTGTTCCTTTCAAGTAATTAGCCTTTCTGTGTCAATATTTCTTTTGCCGGTCTGTACCCAAGGAAAATGGCCTTGGAAGGCCGGGCCTCTCGTTGTAACCTTTCTTGGACTTCCTGTTTGGTGTAGTCTTGTACTCGTTACGTATAAGCCTTCTGGTGCACCCTTGTGAGTAGACAATTCAAACTGTTGGTTCCTTAAATAAAGCAGTTATTCATGAAGGCCTACCTGTTTTCTGTTTAGTAGTATTACTTAAATGAAGCTTTTAATGAAGAAGGCCTACTTGTTTTCTATTTTACAATTTCACGTAATTGAAGCTGTTATCATTCCCAAGACTTGCCTGCACCGAATTTGGTAATTTTACTTAACGGAAGCTGTTATTAAAGATTGGCTGACTATTTTCTGTTTAGTAGTATTACTTAACTGAAACTGTTATTAAAGAAGGCCTGCCTGCTTTCTGTTTGGTGATTTCATTTAACTGAAGCTGTTATTGTAGTATATAGGGTGTTATTGTAGTCTAATATAGGGTGCCTAGGAAGCCGTTTCTCGGATCGCTAGACAACAGTTCAAGCAAATCATAATGCTGGAGTTTATTACAGTTAGCTAAACTGACAATACTTCACTTTGCGTATTCACAATGATGTGTCGCAAGCAAATGGCGACATGCAAACTATCAATATGCCTCGGAATATACAATTTCAATATGAGAAAAACAATTCAGTTCATAAGTCACTGCTGTAGCGTTAGTATGACAGCTCGGCTTCATCTCCGGCTGCGGCTAGGCGGCGCGGCGCTTATGTTCTCTTCGTATAGAGGCCGCTCCTGTCTCGGTGTCGTCCTAGTCGGCGTACTGTAGGCTGACGTAGTCTCACAGCCCTCTCTGCTGTAACGTTCCAGACCGACCTGCCGTTATTAAAGAAGGCCTGGCTGTTTTCTATTTGGTGATTTCACTTAACTAAAGTTGTTATCAACAGAGGCCTGCCTGTTTTGTATTTTGTAACCTTACTTAATTGAAGCTGTTATCATTGAAGGCTTGAATGATTTTTATTTGGTAATTTTACTTAATTGAAGATGTTATTATTGTCGGCCTTCCTGTTCCCTTTTAATTAAATTAAGAGTTATTTCTTAGTTTGGGTTAGTGGAAACTCTTATTAATCAAGGCCTACCTCTTGTTGTTGCCCTATTATTGAGATCTGATATCTTACCCATTGTGTGTGGTAATTAAATGAAATTGCGTTTGCCAAAGGCCTACCTGTTTCGGAGATATTTATGCCCATGCGTTAGAGACAGGAAACGACACATGATGGTAGATGAGCCGTAACCTTTCGCCTTACATCTCTTTAGCCATAATTGTAGGTTTCAAATAGTAGTGCAAGGACTTAAACCTGGTGTTACCGTGCACCCGTCCAGATTTTGTGAATGGGTTTTAGAAACAAGTGCATGACGGCGAAATGGATCTCACCCATTTTTTTTTCAGGTGAGGCTTGGCTCATTTACACGGGTATGTTAATGCGCAAAACTGTTGGCACTGGAGCGCCAATAGGGCCCTTCACGACCAGAAAATAGAAAAGTGATGCGCCGTTAGTGGTGCTACAATAATAGGTACAATTTTTTAAACGAGACTGTTAACAGTGAAAGATATGTGAAAAAACATTTCGCAACTGTTTTTTAATGAAGTGAGTGAAAGGGAACGGAGCTTCACGTGTTTCCAGCAGCATTCGGCAAAGGCTCATGCAACCAAGGTTTCTTTGCACGCAATTTACGATGTTTTCCACAAAGATTCATTAGCTGCCATAACTGCCCATTCAGAGTCTCGATTGAATCCCGAGCGATTTCTAATTGTGGGGAGCACTAAAGGATGATACGTAGACAACAAATTCGTACACGTTAAGGAAGTCAAGGATAATATCTGCGAGTAAACTGATTCCTTTTTCTGAGCGACGGTTGCATCGTGTGATGAATAACGCGTTGTAAACAATAGCCAGTAGTTCCAGCATCTTCTTGCACTACATGCTTTACTAAACAATTTATTTGCATATAATTTAAAATTAGTATTGCGACTGTAGACGGACGATGTGGCATCTGGTACGCATGGCAAAGGAGCGTTCGCTGCCCACCACTGCGCTGTGCATGCGGTCATTACATATAGGAAACACCCTGTATTCAGCTAAAGCTCTGAATGAAATTGTGTTGTGGTCATAAATATTAACATCAAACTTTACTATCCAGGATCACATACGGATTGAAAGCCTTACTTGCCAGTATCTAATGGAAATAGTGAAAAATGTAGCACAACATACAAACTTTTTTCATTGTAAAAACGTGTAATGGCGAACTAAAAAATAAGTGAAGCGGGCGACTTCTTCACCCCGCTGTAGTGTGATAGAAGCATAAAGTTGAACTTTTATTTGGTTCCATTAGGTTTAAGAAGAAAAATCCAGGGTGTCCACTTTAGGGGAATGGGAAAGTCCAGTTTAGGGCACCGTCATCGATAATTTCACTCTTCCGTTTGTTCTGCAATTCTCTCGAATTTAGAAAATGAACTAACCCGTGGTCGATGAACTAACCCGTGGTCTAGGGGTAGCGTCTTTGATTAATAATCAAAACGTCTTCGGTCCGGGGTTCGATCCCCGCCACTGCCTAAATTTTGATAAATAACCATCATTGGCGGCCGAAGACTTCCGGCATAAGAAGTCAGCCTTATTCTGCCAACGGCCTTGTCAAAGAGGGCGGAGGAGCGGATAGAGGTTCAGGGCACTCTCTCGTCCTAGGGGTGGGAAATTGCCCTTAAAGGCGGAAGAATCAGCAATGATCAACGACATGAGGATGCAGAAGGCAGTGGAAACCACTGCATTAAAGACACGTAATGTGTATCCACAGGACATGTGGCCTGTAATTAAAGAAGTGTCATGATGATCTCTCCATTGGCAAAAGATTCCGGAATAGTCCCCCATTCGGATCTCCGGGTGGGACTGCCAAGGGGGCGGTTACCATGAGAAAAAGATTGAATAATCAACGAAAGGATAACGTTCTACGAGTAGGGGCCTGGAATGTAACGGTGGTAACATTAAGAGGGCAACGGGAATTCCACTGTTAAATGCAGAGGAGAGAACAGATAGGTCGAAAGAACACACTGAAAGCCTCTATGAGGGTGAAGATTTGTCTGATGTGATAGACGAAGAAACAGGAGTCGATTTAGAAGAGATAGAGGATCCAGTACTAGAATTGGAATTTAAAAGAGCTTTGGAGGACTTACGGTCAAATAAGGCAGAAGGGATAGATAACATTCCATCAGAATTTCTAAAATCATTGGGGGAAGTGGCAACAAAACGACTATTCACGTTGGTGTGTAGAATATATGAGTCTGGCGATATACCATCTGACTTTCGGAAAAGCATCATCCACACAATTCCGAAGACGGCAAGAGCTGACAAGTGCGAGCATTATCGCACAATCTGCTTAACAGCTCATGCATCGAAGCTGCTTACAAGAATAATATACAGAAGATTGGAAAAGAAAATTGAGAATGCGCTAGGTGACGATCAGTTTGGCTTTAGGAAAAGTAAAGGGACGAGAGAGGCAATTCTGACGTTACGGCTAATAATAGAAGCAAGGCTAAAGAAAAATCAAGACACTTTCATAGGATTTGTCGACCTGGAAAAAGCGTTCGACAATATAAAATGTTGCAAGCTGTTCGAGATTCTGAAAAAAGTAGGGGTAAGCTATAGGGAGAGACGGGTCATATACAATATGTACAACAAACAAGAGGGAATAACAAGAGTGGACGATCAGGAACGAAGTGCTCGTATTAAGAAAGGTGTAAGACAAGGCTGTAGCCTTTCGCCCCTACTCTTCAATATGTACATCGAGGAAGCAATGATAGAAATAAAAGAAATGTTCAGGAGTGGAATTAAAATACAAGGTGAAAGGATATCAATGATACGATTCGCTGATGACATTGCTATCCTGAGTGAAAGTGAAGAAGAATTAAATGATCTGCTGAACGGAATGAACAGTCTAATGAGTACACAGTATGGTTTGAGAGTAAATCGGAGAAAGACGAAGGTAATGAGAAGTAGTAGAAATGAGAACAGGGAGAAACTTAACATCAGGATTGATGGTCAGGAAGTCATTGAAGTTATGGAATTCTGCTACCTAGGCAGTAAAATAACCAATGACGGACGGAGCAAGGAGGACATCAAAAGCAGAGTCGCTATGGCAAAAAAGGCATTTCTAGCCAAGAGAAGTCTACTAATATCAAATACCGGCCTTAATTTGAGGAAGAAATTTCTGAGGATGTACGTCTGGAGTACAGCGTTGTATGGTAGTGAAACGTGGACTGTGGGAAAACCGGAACAGAAGAGAATCGAAGCATTTGAGATGTGGTGCTATAGACGAATGTTGAAAATTAGGTGGACTGATAAGGTAAGGAATGAGGAGGTTCTACGCAGAATCGGAGAGGAAAGGAAAATGTGGAAAACACTGATAAGGAGAAGGGACAGGATGATAGGACATCTGCTAAGACATGAGGGAATGACTTCCATGGTACTAGAGGGAGCTGTAGAGGGCAAAAACTGTAGAGGAAGACAGAGATTGGAATACGTCAAGCAAATAATTGAGGACGTAGGTTGCAAGTGCTACTCTGAGATGAAGAGGTTAGCACAGGAAAGGAATTCGTGGCGGGCCGCATCAAACCAGTCAGTAGACTGATGACCAAAAAAAAAAAAAAAAACAAAGCTCATGTGCATATATCAACTGTTGAAGTGGCTTTTGGACAGCTTCACAGGCTCTGGGTTAACTGTTTTTTAATACGAAATATAAAAAAAAAATGGTTCAAATGGCTCTGAGCACTATGGGACTCAACTGCCGTGGTTATCAGTCCCCTAGAACTTAGAACTACTTAAACCTAACTAACCTAAGGACATCACACACATCCATGCCCGAGGCAGGATTCGAACCTGCGACCGTAGCAGTCGCACGGCTCCGGACTGCGAGCCTAGAACCGCGAGACCACCGCGGCCGGCACGAAATATAATACTCCAGACTTTTCCAGGAGACTCAGTAACTATATAGCGCACAGTCGTTTGAAGAATTAATTGGGCACATACTGCTTGTCTCGTATTACTATCTCATTTGGAAATAATATGGAAAACGTGTTCCATAAATTAATCAAATTTGTTCAAATGTGCGTGAATTCTTAAGGGACCAAACTGCTGAGGGCATCGCTCCCTAGACTTACTCACTACTTAAACTAACTTATGCTAAGAACAACACATACACATCCATGCCCGAGGAAGGACTCGAACCACCGGCGGGAGGGGCACGCAATCATGGCGCCTCAAACCGTGCGGCCACTCCACGTGGCTCAAATTCGTGTGACAATGGTAGTAGGTTCTTGAAATCATATGGGTAAATGTTTCCTAACAAGGGATATTCCCCATCGCTCCCCTCCCCCCCCCTACCCCCCCTCCCCTCTCCACTCCCTCTCAGATTTAGTGGCAAAAGGGCCCAGTGGGCAGCTTGTAAAGAACTGAACACAGATCAAGCATGAAAACACGGTGAAAGAGTACTGAACTCCGAAAAAAGAAGCAAAATATAAACAGTGAATGGTGCAAGGACAAGAATTGCAATATAGAGCAGCAACGAAGAGAAGTGGCTTCTTGGACGAGTGGTTACGGCGTTGGACAGCCTAGCGGGCGTGTCGTGCTCAAACCTCTCTCCTGCATTTTTCTTTTTCTTTTCTCGCAGTTCGCTTTATTCAAATTTGTTCCTGTGTCGTGGTGTAACGTCCGTTTGCAACAGCGAGGTGTAAGGTGGGGACCTATAATGACAGTTGATTATATACAACTATTGTAAAATGGCTTGGTTCAAATGGCACTGACCACTATGCGACTTATCTTCTGAGATCATCAGTCCCCTAGAACTTAGAACTAATTAAACCTAACTAACCTAAGGACATCACACACATCCATGCCCAAGGCAGGATTCGAACCTGCGACCGGAGCGGTCGCTCGGCTCCAGACTGTAGCGCCTAGAACCGCACGCCACTCCGGCCGGCCACAACTATTGTACTAGCAGCCTAAAGGAAATGGCTTTCGTATGGGAACCGCAAACGTTCGACGACAAAACGACATATAATCCGGTTCCTTCACCGGAAAACTCGTCTTGTGGGTCACACACGGCATTAGTGACAGTTCGTGTTTCATATAATAGGAATGTCTAATAGACGCACCTAATTTGTACAACTGGGAAGTGACTGAGACATGCCTACTTGCCCGAAACAGGTGTTCGTATGAATGTGAATGTGATCACCCCCAAGGAAATGATGAAAACATATTAGTTTGTCACATACGTTGTAACAGATGAACGCAGCAGTTCCACAATCACACAGTATCTCTGTGCTTTGTCGAAACATATGTTTTTAACGTTTTTGAAGTTGCGTTCCGTTTTGGAAGTGTTGACCCTTCAGTTCATCTGTTGTAACATAGTTCACACCTGTTTATTTATTGTTTTCATTTCTGTGATACGTCTATGTGGTATCTCGCCTGCTCTCATTATTCATCACATTTACTTGCGACGGTAACGTGTTCGTACCACATTACTCATATTCTATAACCAATGCGTAGTATGGCAACTGCGAAAACTACGTATAGAGAACAAACATTTCAATGAGTGGAGGGACAGTTCATAATGTGTAGAAAAAAAAACCCGCACGAGTGAATTTCGAACACAGCTCGCCCGATTGGCAGCCCTACATCATGCCCAATTTTCTTTTCTGCATTTTGTTCGTTGTATTTGGTCGTAGCCGACGTCACATGACATCCATTGACATTCGTTGTCTATCCTTTCACTCATTTCTTTCATTATAGAAACCCGCTAGGTCTCTGATCGAACACGCTGAGCTACCGTGCCAGCACATAACCACCACATCTTTGCTCTTTTAGGTTGTTCTTTATTGCAATTCTTGTTCGTGGACCGTTCACTGTTTCTATTTTGCTTTTTATTCACAGTTCAGTACACCTTCTTCCAGTTTGCATGCTTGCGGACTACCCGCTGTGTCATTTTACCACTAAATTTGAGGGGTGTGCGATGGCGAGTGTTCGTGAACTATATGTTCGACCAAGAACAATGCTCTAGCGTTGATACGTCCGGAATAAATAGCACATAACGCAGACAGAACGCTGATTATCACTGTCAAAACCAAATACAAGCCAAGCAACTTGGTCCCTTCAAAATCAAATCAGTTGCACAAAAATAAATCTACAGCGCTCCAGAGCTACAGCAGCTAACCTAACACAGCTTATTATGCAATATCAGATTGATCCTGCTTTCACACAAGAACCTTATTGTTATCAACAAGACGTGAGTGGAAGCACTAGAGGCTAAAAGATATTTACCACAAGTGACTCGAAGAAAAGGGCAACGTACTGACATCCAACAAAGATATTGTTTCCGTAATGATAAGTCCCTTGCCCGAAGAAAACGCAATGTTTGTAGAAATAGTAAAAGAAAATTTGCTACTTTTCATATCTAACGTGTACTTAGATATCTCAAACCCGATCAAAGATGACCTGAGAAAAATGGACGACGTGATAACCTACAATAAAGGAGTCGGTTTAATAATTGTAAGTTCCATGTCAATCAGATTATATAGCTCTGATATTGTATTTGGAATCACCTTCCTGAAATACCATCGTCTCTTCTTCCACTTATCTCTCGGTTATATGGCCTATTTCGTTCTCTGAACTAAAACAACAGGCAAAACAGAAGGCTGAAATATGCGAGTCGTCGGGTCTGTTACCAACGTAGTGCAGAACAGACACCACACACGAGACAGCATCTGGTTCAAAATGGTTCAAATGGCTCTGAGCACTATGAGACTTAACTTCTGAGGTCATCAGTCCCCTAGAACTTAGAACTAATTAAACCTAACTAACCTAAGGACATCACACACATCCATGCCCGAGGCAGGATTCGAACCAACGACCGTAGCGGTCGCGCGGTTCCAGACTGTAGCGCCTAGAACCGCTCGGCCACTCCGGCCGGCAGAGAATCTGGCAAATAACTGTGAAATAATGACTTCCTGCTGCGCGGGCCATTGCGATGATTGGATTGAGGAGTTCCTAGATAACAGGACGCAGCATGTCATTCTCAATGGAGAGAAGTCTTCCGAACTAAGAGTGATTTCAGGTGTGCCGCAGGGGAGTGTCATAGGACCGTTGCTATTCACAATATACATAAATGACCTTGTGGATGACATCGGAAGTTCACTGAGGCTTTTTGCGGATGATGCTGTGGTGTATCGAGAGGTTGTAACAATGGAAAATTGTACTGAAATGCAGGAGGATCTGCAGCGAATTGACGCATGGTGCAGGGAATGGCAATTGAATCTCAATGTAGACAAGTGTAATGTGCTGCGAATACACAGAAAGATAGATCCTTTATCATTTAGCTACAAAATAGCAGGTCAGCAACTGGAAGCAGTTAATACCATAAATTATCTGGGAGTACGCATTAGGAGTGATTTAAAATGGAATGATCATATAATGTTGATCGTCGGTAAAGCAGATGCCAGACTGAGATTCATTGGAAGAATCCTAAGGAAATGCAATCTGAAAACAAAGGAAGTAGGTTACAGTACGCTTGTTCGCCCACTGCTTGAATACTGCTCAGCAGTGTGGGATCCGTACCAGATAGGGTTGATAGAAGATATAGAGAAGATCCAACGGAGAGCAGCGCGCTTCGTTACAGGATCATTTAGTAATCGCGAAAGCGTTACGGAGGTGATAGATAAACTCCAGTGGAAGACTCTGCAGGAGAGACGCTCAGTAGCTCGGTACGGGCTTTTGTCAAAGTTTCGAGAACATACCTTCACCGAAGAGTCAAGCAGTATATTGCTCCCTCCTACGTATATCTCGCGAAGAGACCATGAGGATAAAATCAGAGAGATTAGAGCCCACACAGAGGCATACCGACAATCCTTCTTTCCACGAACAATACGAGACTGGAATAGAAGGGAGAACCGATAGAGGTACTCAAGGTACCCTCCGCCACACACCGTCTGGTGGCTTGCAGAGTATGGATGTAGATGTAGATGTAGATGGAGACGCTTTCCATCACACCCGAATTCGGACATGTCGGGCAGAACACACACCACTCATAACTACAATTCTGCGGACGTGATGACCGTTTGATGAAAAAGTTTCACTGCGGATGCCCAACCAACGTCCGGACTCCTACGGGAATCAGAAATCTGAAACTAAGTTGTTAATAGGCCGGAGTCGTTGCAATGCTGCGAGCGAGACGCGTGTGCGGATGGCCGAGACGATTAAAGCAACTGTCCTAGAGAAGCAGAGCATCGGGGTTCGAGCATTGGTCCTGTACAGATATTCAAATCTCGACGGTGCATTGCTCCGTGCGGCTGAAAGTCATCTCTTTCGTATCCAGTTTCCTTTCCATTCATTGACCACAATTATTCATTTGAAACTGAATTCCCAGCGTCACTACTTTCAATGAGGTGTTCGATCATAGTCCGCTATCCGCGATCAAATGAGTCCCGTCTCCATAGTTACATGAGTCTATGTGAACCACGAACGGCTAGTGTGGTCTCATCGTGCGCGAAAAGCAGTACGTACGCATGGAACGGTTTCGTACCCACGGCATGGGCAACGTAGCCTTAGTTGCCTCACGCTATGTAAATGGCGCAAAATAGCAATTAGTCACCAGGCTCAGGTGAACGCGTAGAGCAACGCTGCGACCACAGAGCGGGCCAGAGTAGTGGGGGAAGGGGAGCAGGCGTGACCAATGAGCGCCGGCTATGGCGGAAGCCGGCCATCCGTTAGGCGCCGCCTTGATATACGCGCGGCGTCCCCAGCCGGCGCCCCACGGCTTCCTTCCGCTGTTTGCAGAGCCGCGTCCGCCCGCTGCTAATGCGGCCTCGCGGCGCCTCTTTAGCAGCAAATTAACGTCGCGACGAGGGGCCCGCCGCGGCCGGGCGTCAGCAGGAAAAAAAGCCCGCCTCCGCGAGGGACGGAGCCTACTGTAGACCACGAGTTCGTTCTCAAGATTTATGTTTTTTTTTTCTTTTTTCTCTTTTTGTGGGGGTTGGGGAAGGGGGGAGGAAGCAGGGGAAGGCATTATCATTATTCTGTCTCGTGTTAGGTGGCCCATCACTAATTTCTCTCCCTCGTGAACATCTTTATCTTAGAGTACAAATTGCACCCAGTTCCTCAATCACTTGTTGGGTACAGGCTCATCTTCCTCTCCAGATTCTGCGCTCTACAGCTCCTTCTATTTGTCTGGAAAATACTATCTGATGTTGAAATAAATATCATGTCTTATATAACTGAATCTTCCCTGAAACATGACTCTCGACTTTATCTACAATAATGATAGAAGCGAAACGAATTAAAATTTGCGTCACTGCTGGGACTTGAACCAAGGTCTCCTGCTTACTAGGCTGGAGTGGCGGAACATAGGCTGAAGGCGAGAACTGATGTTTGTGTTAGGGAGCGCACTAGATTAAAGTATTCCGTGTATGTGTAATACCTGGACTGCGAAGGCGTTGTAATGGCTAACACAACTGCATTGCAAGGGAGAAACATGGGTTCAAGTCCAGGCTAAAACACCTATTTTAATTCTACATCTACATCTACATCCACACGCCGCAAACCACCTGACGGTGTGTGGCGGAGGGTACCTTGAGTATCTCTATCGGTTCTCCCTTCTATTCCAGTCTCGTATTCTTCGTGGAAAGAAAGATTGTGGGGCTCTGTGTGGACTCTAATCTCTCTGATTTTATTCTCATGATCTCTTCGCGAGATATACGTAGGAGGGAGCAATATACTGCTTGACTCCTCGGTGAAGGTATCTTCTCGAAACTTCAACAAAAGCCAGTACCAAGCTACTGAGCGTCTCTGCTGCAGAGTTTTCACTGGAGTTTATCTATCATCTCCGTAACGCTTTCGCGATTACTAAAGCGCGCTCCTCTCCGTTGGATCTTCTATATCTCTTCTATCAACCCTATCTGGTACTGATCTCACACTGGTGAGCAATGTTCAAGCAGTGGGCGAACAAGTGTACTGTAACCTACTTCCTTTGTTTTCGGATTGCATTTCCTTAGGATTCTTTCAATGAATCTCAGTCTGGCATATGTAGTACTGACGATCAACTTTACATCACTCCTAATGCCTACTCCCAGATAATTTCTGGAATTAACTGCTTCCAGTTGCTGACCTGCTGTATTATAGCTAAATGATAAAGGATCTTTCTTTCTATGTATTAGCAGCACATTACACTTGTATACACCGAGACTCAATTGCCACTCCCTGCAGCATGCGTCAATTCGTCGCAGATCCTCCTGCATCTCGGTACAACCCTCCACTGTTACAACCTCTCGATATACCACAGCATCATCCGCAAAAAGCCTCAATGAACTTCCGATGTCATCCACAAGGTCATTTATGTATGTTCTGAATAGCAACGGTCCTACTACACTCCCCTGCGGCACACCTGAAATTACTCTTGCTTCGGAAGACTTCTCTTCATTGAGAATGACATGCTGCGTTTTGTTATCTAGGAACTCTTCAATCCAATCATACAATTGGTGTGATAGTCCATATGCTCTTACTTTGTTCATTAAACGACTGTGGGGAACCGTATCGAACGCCTTGCGGAAGTCAAGAAACACAGCATCCACCTGGGAAACTGTGTCTATGGCCCTCTGCGTCACGTGGACGAATAGCGCGAGCTGGGTTTCACACGATCGTCTCTTGCGAAACCCATGCTGATTCCTACAGAGTAGATTTCTAGTCTCCAGAAAAGTCGTTATACTCGAACATAATACGTGTTCCAAAATTCTACAACTGATCGATGTTAGAGATATAGGTCTCAGATAGATTAGATAGGTTTCAGATAATCACGTAATGGTAAGAGAGAGATATAGGAACCAGGTTTTAAATTGTAAGACATTTCCAGGGGCAGATGTGGACTCTGACCACAATCTATTGGTTATGAACTGTAGATTAAACTGGAGAAATTACAAAAAGGTGGTAATTTAAGTAGATGGGACCTGGATAAACTGACTAAAGCAGAGGTTGTACAGAGTTTCAGGGAGAGCATTAGGGAATGATTGACAAGGAGGGGGGAAATAAATACAGTAGAAGAAGAATGAGTAGCTTTGAGGGATGAAATAGTGAGGGCAGCAGAGGATCAAGTAGGTAAAAAGACGAGGTCTAGTAGAAATCCTTGGGTAATAGAAGAAATATTGAATTTAATTGATGAAAGGAGAAAATATAAAAATGCAGTAAATGATGCAGGCAAAAACGAATACAAACGACTCAAAAATGAGATCAACAGGAAGTGCAAACTGGCTAAGCAGGAATGGCTAGAGGACAAATGTAAGGATGTAGAGGCTTATCTCACTAGAGGTAAGATAGATACTGCCTACAGGAAAATTAAAGAGACCTTTGGAGAAAAGAGAACCACTTGTAAGAATATCAAGAGCTCAGATGGACACCCAGTTCTAAGCAAAGAAGGTAAAGCAGAAAGGTGGAAGGAGTATATAGAGGGTCTATACAAGGGCGATGTACTTGAGGACAATATTATGGAAATGGAAGAGGATGTAGATGAAGATGAAATGGGAGATATGATACTGTGTGAAGAGTTTGACAGAGCACTGAAAGACCTGAGTCGAAACAAGACCCCAGGAGTAGACAACATTCCATTAGAACTACTGACAGTCCTGACGAAACTCTACCATCTGGTGAGTAAGATGTATGAGACAGGCGAAATACCCTCAGACTTCAAGAAGATAATAATAATTCCAATCCCAAAGAAAGCAGGTGTTGGCAGATGTGAAAATTACCGAACTATCAGTTTAATAAGTCACGGCTACAAAATACTAACGTGAATTCTGTACAGACGAATGGAAAAACTAGTAGAAGCCGACCTCGAGGAAGATCAGTTTGGATTCCGTAGAAATGTTGGAACACGTGAGGCAATACTGACCCTACGACTTATCTTAGAAGCTAGATTAAGGAAAGGCAAACCTACGTTTCTAGCATTTGTAGGCTTAGAGAAAGCTTTTGACAATGTTGACTGGAATACGCTCTTTCAAATTCTGAAGGTGGCAGGGGTAAAATACAGGGAGCGAAAAGCTACTTACAATTTGTACAGAAAGCAGATGGCAGTTATAAGAGTGGTGGGACATGAAAGTGGAGCAGTGGTTGGAAAGGGAGTGAGACAGAGTTGTAGCCTCTCCCCGATTTTATTCAATCTCTATATTGGGCAAGCAGTGAAGGAAACAAAAGAAAAATTCGGAGTAGGTATTAAAATCCATGGAGAAGAAATAAAGTCTTTGAGGTTCGCCGATGACACTGTAATTCTGTCAGAGACAGCAAAGGACTTGGAAGAGCAGTTGAACGGAATGGACAGTGTCTTGAAAGAAGGCTATAAGATGAACATCAACAAAAGCAAAACAAGGGTAATGGAATGTAGTCGTATTAAATCGGGTGATGCTGAAGGAATTAGATTAGGAAATGAGACACTTAAAGTAGTAAAGGAGTTTTGCTATTTGGGCAGCAAAATAACTGATGATGGTCGAAGTAGAGGGGATATAAAATGTAGACTGGCAATGCCAAGGAAAGCATTTCTGAAGAGGACAAATTTGTTAACATCGAGTATAGATTTAAGTGTCAGGAAGTCGTTTCTGAAAGTATTTGTATGGAGTGTAGCCATGTATGGAAGTGAAACATGGACGATAAATAATTTGGACAAGAAGAGAATAGAAGCTTTCGAAATGTGGTGCTACAGAAGAATGCTTAAGATAAGATGGGTAGATCATATAACTAATGAGGAAGTACTGAAAAGGATTGGGGAGAAGAGAGGTTTGTGGCACAACTTGACTAGAGGAAGGGATCGGTTGGTAGGGCATTTTCTGAGACATCGAGGGATCACCAATTTAGTATTGGAGGGCAGCGTGGAGGGTAAAAATCGAAGAGGGAGACCAAGAGATGAATACACTAAGCAGATTCAGAAGGATGTAGGTTGCAGTAGGTACTAGGAGATGAATAAGCCTGCACCGGATAGAGTAGCATGGAGGGCTGCATCAAACCAGTCTGTCACGACTGAAGACCACAACAGCAACAACAGTTCTGCACATCTGTTCGACGTCCCCTCTTCAAAACGGGGATGACCTGTGCCCTTTCCCAATCCTTTGGAACGCTAAGCTCTTCTACAGACCTACGGTACACCACTGCAAGGAGGGGGGCAAGTTCCTTCACGTACTCTGTGTAAAATCTAACTGGTATCCCTTCACGTCCAGCGGCCTTTCCTCTTTTGAGCGATTTTAATTGTTTCTCTATCCGTCTGTCGTCTATTTCGATATCTACCATTTTGCCATCTGTGCGACAACCTAGAGAAGGAACTACAGTACACTCGTCCTCTGTGTAACAACTTTGGAAAAAGACGTTTAGTATTTCGGCCTTTGTCATCCTCTGTTTCAGTACTATTTTGGTCACATTGTGTCTGGACATTTTGTTCTGATCCACCTACCGCTTTGACATAAGACCAAAATTTCTTAGGATTTTCTGCCAAGTGGGTACATAGAACTTTACTTTCGAATTAATTGAACGCCCTCCTCACACTACATTTCGCTTCGCGTAATTTTTGTTTGTCTGCAAGGCTTTGGCTATGTTTATGTTTGCCGTGAAGTTCGCCATTTCAGCTTCTATCATTATTGTAAATATTAAGAAAGCATGTAATAGGGATTACAACTTCAGCTGTATTTATAGGTTTTATATCATTTGCAATCGATTTTGTGTTACATTATACCATCTTCAGGCCTCTAAACACAGTAAATAGTTTTTTCTATTAAAACTGATCATACTTAAACTCCGGTAAACTAATCCCTTTTTCCATATATATGTGTTCTTAATAAAGCGGTAAAGTCTCAACAGAACTCAGACCTATCGCTAGTGTCTGTAAATCCATACACATTATAAAAATGATGTATGTACACTATGTGATCAAAAGTACCCGAGCACCTGGCTGAAAATGATTTACAAGTTCGTGGCGCCCTCAATCGGTAATGCTGGAATTCAGTATGGTGTTGGCCCACCCTTTGCTTTGATGACAGCCTCCACTCTCGCGGGCATACGTTCAATCAGGTGATGAAAGGTTGGGGAATGGCAGCCTACTCTTCACGGAGTGCTGCACTAAGGAGAGGTGTCGATGTCGGTCGGTGAGGCCTGGCACGAAGTCGCCATTCGGCGTTCCAAAACATCCCAAAGGTGCTCTATAGGATTCAGATCAGGACTCTGTGCAGGCCAGTGAATTACAGGGATATTGCTGTCGTGTTACCACTCCGACACATGCCGCGTATTATGAACAGGTGATCGATGTTGTTGTTGAAAGATGCAATCCCCATCCCCAAACTGCTCTCTAACAGTGGGAAGCAAGAAGGTGCTTAAAACATCAATGTAGGCCTGTGATGTGATTGTGCCACGCAAAACGCCAAGGGGTGGAACTCCCTTCCATGAAAAATATCTCCACACCGTAACACCAATGCCTCCGTATTTTATTGTTGGCACTACACATGCTGGCAGATGACGTTCACCGGGCATGCGTCATACCCACACCCTGCTATCGGATCGCCACATTGTGTACCGTAATTCGTCACTCCACACAACGCTTTTCCACTGTTCTATCGTCTAATGTTTACGCTCCTTACACCAAGCGAGGTGTCGTTTGGCATTTACCGGTGTGATGTGTGGCTTATCAGCAGCCGCTCGACCATGAAATCCAAGTTTTCTCACCTCCCACCTAACTGTCATAGTACTTGCAGTGGATCCTGGTGCAATTAGGAGTTCCTGTGTTATGGTCTAGATAGATATCTGCCTATTACACATTAGGACCCTCCTCTCAACTGTTGGCGGTCTCTGTCAGTCAACAGACGATGTCGGCATGTACGCTTTGTGCTTAACGTGTCGCTTCACGTTTCCATTTTAGTATCACATCGGAAACAGTGGATGTAGGTATGCATAGGAGTATGTAAATCTCGTGTATAGACGTATGACATAAGTGACACCCAATCATCTGACCAGGTTCGAAGTCTGTAAGTTCCGAGGAGTGCCCCATTCTGTCCTCACGATGTCCAATGACTACCGAGGTCGCTGATATGGAGTACTTGGCAGCAGATGGCAGCACAATGCACCTAATATGGTGTCCGGATACTTTTGATTACGTAGTGTATATTTCACTTCTCTTCTTGAACCGCTGGACCGATTTCCACCAAACTTGGTACGGACGAAGCGTGTCGGTAAAATAAGGTCTCCATTTCTTTCACATAGAAAACACGTTTATTTGCAACGAATGCTACATTGATGAAAAGCCTAGACTTTCAGCTGTTTTTCTACGTAATCATCGTTGCTACTGATCAACATCTGCAAGCGCTGTGGCATTTCGTATACCCTTGTCACAGAACTCTGGTATCACGTTGTGCTCATAGCACTCGACCTCGTTTTTCAACAGTAGCGAATTCGAATGCCGTCACTGACGAGACTTTTCCTTAGTTTCAGGTCTCGTGCAGTGCACCAGTGTACACAGGTTTCGTCGGCAGTGGCAGCCGAATCCAATTCCTCGCCGCTGTGCTACACAGGGCACCAGGAAGTGAGGAAGTGGCGAGCCGCGTCAACACGCTGCCGTTTACGGTCTTCGGTGAGCGTTTTGGGGTCGCACCTCGCACGTACCTTGAGATAATGCAAATGTTCTGTCTAATTTTGGTCAGCCGTACTCTTTCTAACTTTAAGGGTAAGTTCGCACAGCTTCGAACTGTCATACGCCGATCTTCAAACATTTCTTTCTGCACTTCTGCAATTGTTTCGGCCGAAACCGAAGGTCAACCAGAACGCTGTTTGTCCGCTTGAACACCCTGACCAACTTTCACAGGTTTTTGACGTCCTTACTCTGCGGCCCATGGACTCCGCATAACTGACTATGAATATCAGTCGGCGGTGGTGCCCAGGCACTCACCAAAAGGATCACTGAATGCAACTCGCCCCTGGCGGAAGAAGAGAGGCAGACGTCCACCGCGAACGACTGCACCGCGTGCGGTTTTTCATCGAATGCAACAGTGGTTACATCGAAATATAACTGAAAGTCCAGCGCTTCCATCAATGGAACATTCATTGCCAATAAACGTGTTCTCTATATGAAAAAAATTAGAGACCCTATTTTACTATCTGGAAAGAATCGCTGTGGGGATAAGAACCACTGAAGTATGAAAGGATGAAACAGAAATGCAGCCGACAATATTGGAGAATGAGAGCACTTAGTGACTTGAGAGAAGCTTCATACATAAATTTAACATTTCACAGAACTTCATCTCGCTGACAACCCCCAAAAAGTGATGAAAGGAAAAAAAGTTTATCGCTTCTTACATTTTCGCAGTTGATGAAGTAGAATTGCCGCGTCAGGCATCACATTTTAACTTATTACTTCTTTAGAACCAATCTGCAGATAGTATTCGCATGTACCGCTGTACTTGCAAAATTATATCATTACACGACACATAATTCAGGAGACTGAGCTGCGTAAAAAGAGATGGTTGCTTGGTTGATTCGAGGGAGGGGTCATCGGTCCCATCAGAGTAGGGAAGGAAGTTGGCCTTGCCATTTTAGAGTAACCATACCGACATTTGCCTGAAGCGAATCAGGCAAATCATAGAAAGCCTAAATCAGGATGACCGTACTCGGATTTGAACCGTCGTCCTTCCGAATGCTACTCCAGTGTGCTAACCACTGAGCCACCTCCCTCAGTGTGGAAACGAAAAATTCGTTAGAGATACAGCTGAGCTATGTGTACACATATTTATGAAAAACATGAACTATGTGTGACATGTGCGTAGGAGGGCAAAGCCGCGGGCAAAATCTCCTCCTAAACACCTGAATCGATTTCAGCAAACCAGTGCGCCCCCTTCGGCTCTGTCTGTTAAGTTTGACACTGGCCGTTAAGCACACTTTAACATTTCCACACCTTCTCCCGTCATTCCACATCATTATTCTATATCTTCGGTTGTACGGACGTTTGAAAACCAAATTAAAAATTCGTCTTGCTTGCTTTCAGAGGAGTATTTTGCAAGGAACATCTCCTAAGAATCTGCGTAGGACGAACTTCTCTTTTCTTCCTGCATAGATAACATGTCTTTTTCAATTTACAGGTAGTGAAGGACAGTGAAGCGAAATGGAAAGACGAACATCTGGTCAAATGAATGTTGGTTAATATCAACAACAACAGAGAATGTTGTAACGGGAGCAGGATTCGTAATGAACAAGAAGGTAGGGCAGACAGTGAGTTGCTGTGAACATTTAAGTGAGAGGGTTCTTCGCAATCGACAGCAAACGAAGACCGACGAAAATAGCTGTCGTGTACATGACCACGTCGCAAACCGAAGATCAAAAGATATAAAATGTATGTGTGGATTTGTACGGGTAATTCGGTATGTAAAGGGAGACGAAAATCTAGAATCATAGGGGATTGGGATGCGGTTTTAGGGGAAGGAGTAGAACAGACAGTTACGAGAGAATATGGGCTTGGTATTAGGAATGAGAGAGGAGAGAGACTAAATGAGTTCTGCAATAAATTTCAGTCACTGATTGCGAATCCTCTGTTCAGGAATCACAAGAGGAGAATATATACTTGGATGAGGCTGGGCATACGGGAGTATTTCAGTTAGATTACATCATGGTCAAGCACAGATTCCGAAATCAGGTACTGGATTTATGGCGTACCCAGGATCAGATATAGAACCATATCACAATTTAGTAATGTTCAAAAGTAGGCTGAAGTTTGAGAGACTAGTCACGAAGAATCAATGCGCAAACAAGTGAAATACGGTGGTACTAAGGCATGAAGAGATAAGCTTGAAGCTCCCTAAGGCTGTAAATACTGCGGTAAGGAATAGTTCAGTAGCCAGTTCAATAGAAGAGGAATGACCATGTCTTAAAAGGCCAACCACAGAAGCTGGATAGGAAAAAATGGGTAAAAATAAGTAAACTGCAAAGAGACAATGGGTACCAGAAGAAATACTTCAGTTGATCGATGAAAGGAAGTACAAAAATTGTCAGGGAAATTCAGGAATACAGAAACACACGTCACTTACAATTGAAATAAACAGGAAGTGAAGAGAATCTAAGGTGGAGCTGCATGAAAAAGGTGAAGAAATCGGAAACGAACCGACTGTTACCGGCCGCGGTGGTTCTAGGCGCGCAGTCTGGAACCGCGCGATTGCTACTGTCGCAGGTTCGAATCCTGCCTCGGGCATGGATGTGTGTGATGTCCTTAGGTTAGTTAGGTTTAAGTAGTTCTAAGTTCTAGGGGACTGACGACCACAGCTGTTAAGTCCCATAGTACTCAGAGCCATTTGAACCATTTTGAACCGACTGTTGGAAGTGAGTCAGTACATAGAAAACTCAAAACAATAATCGGTAAAATTAAACACAAGAGTTGTGACTTTAAGAGAGCATTTGGAATTACGCTGTCAAATGCAGACGAGAGAGCGGATAGGTGGAAAGAATACGTTCAAGGTCTCTTCGAGGGGGAAGACTTGTCTGATGACGTGATAGAAGGAGAAACAGGAGTCGATACAGAAGGATGGAGGATGCAGCATTAGAATCTGAATTTAAAAGAGCTTTATAAGAATTAAGATCGAATACGGCAGAAGGGATCAATAATATGTCATCAGAATTTCTAAAAGCATTGGAGGAGTGAGAACAAAGCGACTATTTGATTTAGTGTGTACAATGTGTGAGTCTGGCGATATACAATCTGACTTTCGGAAAGACATCATACTATTCCGAAGGTTACAAGAACCAAAAAGTGCGAGAATTATCGCACAGGAGCTTCATAGCTCATGTATCCAAGTTGGTGACAAGAAAAATATACAGAACAATCGCGACGAAAATTGAGAGTCTGACATTAGGAAACATAAAGCCACCAGAGAGGCAGTTCCGCTGTTGCAGTTGATAATGGAAGCAAGGCTTGCCAAATGGTGCAAGATGTTCAACATTCTTAGGAAAATGGGGGTAAGCTATAGGGAGAGATGGGTACTATACAATACGTACAAGAGCAAAGGGGGGTATTAAGATTGGAGACCAAGAACGAACTGTTAGGATTAAAAACACTGTAAGACAGCGATGTAGTCTTTCGTCCCTACTGTTCAACCTGTACGACGAAGAAGCAATGATGGAAATAAAAGCTAGGTTCAGGAGTTGAATTAAAATCCCTTGCTCTGTCCGTCATTGGCTATTTTGCTGCCGTGGTAACAGAAATCCTTACTTCATAAACTTTGTGACCATCAATCCTCTTGTTACGTTTTTTGCTGTTCTCATTTCTGCTACTTCTCATTTCTTCCGCCTTTCTTCGTTTTACTCTCAGTCCATATTCCGACTCATTAGATTGTTCATTCCATTCAGTATATCACGTAATTCTTCACCACTTTCACTCAGGCTAACACGCTTTCGAAATAGGTGCTGACGTGTAAGTAGGGTCAAGAACCTGATGATGTTGATAAGCTCTACCTTATCAATACCAACGAATTTTCTGTAATGTGTACATCAAGGAGAGGAGTACTTTATGACCATCAGAAAAAAATTTTAAAGAAAAAATTTCTTTAGTTGTTAACTTTTGTTCACAAAAAAGATATGTAAGAAGGATACTGAAACAGAATATGCGATACGACATACGTTGTGAAAGGTCACATTTACGACAAAGTCTGGAATTTTTGTGTCAAATTGCACAGAAAAAATGTAAATATCTGGAATAAGAAATCACTAAAAACAATAAATATTTTTTCAGAGTTTTGGGATATAAAATACATAACCATATTACAATATTTTCAAAGAATAAGCATAAAGTAGACACCCCACCCATTTTAGTACTACAAAGGTTAATTTAAATGCTTGTTATTTTATTTGAATCCCTGTCAGTATTATTACTGCTTCTATAAACTTCATTTATACGTTATTTCATGGAACCGGCCTTAGTCATTGTTATTTTACCTGAAGAGATTAAGTGTTCTTTCTCTGATTTACCAGACCCTGTGTGTTACGACTAAAGAAAAATCAAGACAGTTTCAGAGGATTCATAGATCTGGAAAAAGCATTCGACTATGTGATCTGGTGCAAGAAGTTCGAAATTCTGGGGAAAAATAGAGGTAACCTATACCGAGAGACGAGAAAACTACTATATGAACGAGAGCCAAGAGGGAATAATAAGATTGGGCGACCAAGAGTGAAGATTTCGAATTGAAAAGTGTATAAGACAGGTATGTAGTCTTTCGCCTTTATTATTCAATCTGTACGTTGAAGCAGCAATGACGGAAATAACAGAAGGGATCCAGAGTGGAGTTAAAATTCAAGGTGAAAGATATGATTCGCTGATGACATTGCTATCCTGAGTGACAGTGAAGAATTACATGATCTTCTGAATGGAATAAACAATCTACTGAATACAGAATATGAACTGAGATGAATCGAAGGAAGACGAAAGTAATGAGAAGCAGCAGAAATGAGGACAGCGAGAAATTTAACATCAGGGTTGCTGGTCATAAGGTAGATGCAGTTAAGGAATTCTGCTACCTATGCAGCGAAATAGCCATTGACGGATGGAGCAAGGAGGATATCAAAAGCAGACTAGCAATGGCAAAGAGAGCATTCCTGACCAAGAGCAGTCAACTAGCATCAAACATAAGTGTTAATTTGAGTAATAAATTTCCGAGAAAGTACGTCTGGAGTACACTAATGTATGGTAGTGAAACATGAAATGTGGGAAAACCAGAACAGAAGAGAATCCAAGCATTTGAGATGTAATGCTGCAAACGAATGTTGAAAATTAGGTGGGCTGACAGGGTAAATAATGAGGTGATTCTGCGCAGATTCGAGGAGTAAAGGAATATGTGGAAAATACTGACAAGGTGAAAGGACAGGATGACAGGACATCTGCTAAGACATGAGGGAATGACTTCCATGGTACTAGAGGGAGCTGTAGAGGGCAAAATCTGTAGAGAAAGACAGAGATTGGAATACATCCAGCAAATAATTGAGGACGTAGGTTGCAAGTGCTACTCTGAGATGAAGAGGTTGGCGCAGGAGACGAATTCTTGGCGGGCTGCATGAAACCAGTCAGAAGACTGATGAATCACCATTTCTCGTTATTATATTGCAAAGTATATCATAAAAATACAGGCACTGCAACATGGTAATTCATGCCAAGACGGCGGCGCGATAATAATCAGAATTATCTCTTTATGAGGGAACCACAGTAGTTTTGTGTGTACATGATGTAGACACACTGAGACACACTGTGACATATGCAGGTTTGAGTAGGTCCTGGAGTATGTTCAGATGGACGAGGAGGTTAAGGTGATCGCTCATGTAATGTGGGAACTCCGGGTTAGGGCCTTCTTCCGCCACAAATTATTGTTGTCATCAGTACATCGTGCAACTGGAATCTTCTCATATTCGCGGCTACAAATACATTTGTTGTGTTGTAGGTAGGCCTGCATTTCGTACTGTGTCATTTGAAATCATTTTGATAGAGGGTTCAAATCTTAAATATTTTCAAAAATCGGCTGACTGTTTCTCAGTTTTCAATTGCTGAATTTATACTTGTTTACTTACCTTTACCTCAAACTATGAAAGTGCTTTCATACATGAACTAAACAGTTGTCAAACCCTAATTGTACATTTTTTGCTAGAATTCTTAGATTTAATTGAAAGTTATAAAGGTTCTGTGTTAACAAGAAAGAAAGGAAATACAATTTTGTATTAATTACAGTCGTTTCTAGATGATGTGCTGTCCTTCTGTGGCCCGCTTGCTACAGTATTACATTCTGCAATACGTATGTATCAAGAGCTACATTCCAGAATTAGTAATGTACTTTACACATAAATTTTTGTGTACAAAGAGGATTTTGTTGGCGCGATGGACATCTTTGGTGTTGGCAGTATGATCCCTCAATGTAGAATGCACAGATTATATTGATTACAGGACTTCTGTTTAATTTTGTGTTGCAGAAGCCACATGAAGCGTTAATTCTTATGACGAAAACGAAAAAGAAATACTTGAGATCAATAAGGCGTGATAAGAGCTTTAAAGGCGTTATCGAGCAAAGACTAAGGAAGGCAGCAAAATACGGGGTACCTTCAAGAACATTTCTACGTTGTACAGCCTCTGAACAATATTTGATTAAGCAAATGTGTCTTTATTGCAGTCTTTGTTTGATTCTTTGAACATATGGCATGGGACTCGTGCTACAAGCACATTTTCTTCGACGATTGCCTAACGTTCTACACAACAAATTACTTTCTTTGTGCTATGCATAACATCTCAAAAATTGTATGATAAATAAGTGAAAAACGTGTGATAGTATGAGCTCAGCTAGTTTGACGTGAATAGATAAGAAATTTTGGCAGTAAGGACATAAAAACAATGGGGACCATTTTACCACCTCTTCTTACATTGCTGATTGTAATATCCGTAGTTACACACCATTTTGGAGTGTAATTAGCCAAGGCAGCAATATTTTATATAAAAGTAATTGTGAATTCAATCAGTTTTCAGATTTATTGCTGTCATCCACAACAGAGTGACTCAATGTATAAAGGAACGTTAATTACCAGATCTATATTGTCTCTTACTTAATGGGTATAATAATTAGATATTATATTATTCCACATTTCAAATCCTAATTCAACTGTGCCTAATGTTATATGTATAAAATCTTGTCAGGTTTCCTGAAATATCATCGAACCCATCGTTGTCCCAAACTCGGGGATTTGAAGCTTAGTTCGTAGTGACAAAAGCATTCAAACCCATTTCTAACCTGCTACAGAAATTGATTCAAGAAAGGGAGCTATTCTCGAAGGAGAAGGAGAATGACCAAGACAAAGTGACAAAGTTGTTAAAGACAAGAAAATCGGTGAATATTAGAAAGTAGAAGGCAGTGAGTGGAGAAGAGGAAGATGAATACAATGAGAAAAAAATGATGAAAATGATGAAGATAGAGTTACGAAAAGAATTTATAACAGACAAATTTTTAATAAGCCACTAGACAAAACACGTTATGCTGTATTTGCCATCAGTTATAAGGATCGATCTTTGATCAGCATGATGCCAATCATTCTCGCCGGCCGGTGTGGCCGTGCGGTTCTAGGCGCTTAAGTTTGGAACCGCGTGACCGCTACGGTCGCAGGTTCGAATCCTGCCTCGGGCATGGATATGTGTGATGTCCTTAGGCTAGTTAGGTTTAAGTAGTTCTAAGTTCTAGGGGACTGATGACCTCAGCTGTAAAGTCCCATTGTGCTCAGAGCCATTTGAACCATTTTTGAATTCATGCACATTTGAACATTTTATTATTAGAACCTGGAGTCAAGACCATTTAAACTATATAAAGTTGGTTATGTTAGTATACTTTTCTTGGCTCTCCTCAGTGTTTAAATTGTACTATTTTTTAAATTCTTAGTTTAACCTGATAATCGCCACTTGTCGCCTCATTTTCTGGATTCCTTGTTCGGGCAGCTATTTGCTGATGGTTTTATATCGTACTAATTGGCCTGTTGGTTTTTATAGGCATCATCTTGTTGCATGACGCTTTCTTACGATCGCCCTGCTGTTGCCTTAGCTAGCTAGTATTTTTGCAGTCTGTACGTGCAATTGGCCAGGCCTGAGAAGGGTGAGCGCATCAGCGGCACGATATTACTGGACAGCATTTAGGATTGCCGCTGCGGTTACCTCGTGTGAAGCAGCTCTGCTGTTTAAGTTTGTCTTCTCTGGTTCGCAAGGACCTAAAATCTTCAGAGTTCGCGTATTTTTGCCTTTCCGATTGGATCCCTTCTGGGCCATGCCCTTTTTGCATCAAGTTTCGGTTAGTCGACCGGACGATTCGCTAGCCCTTGTATTGCTTAAATCTGTCATCTTTCACAAAAGACCATATTAAATTTTGATATGTAATTTAAAATCGTTGTTAGTTTGGACCTTTAAATTCGTTTAAACGTTTTATCTGTTACTCAATTTGTTCTCGTCGCTGCTACATTTGAACTTCAAAGATTACAGTCTGTGGTTTAGAATCATTCTGTTAGCTTCAGACAATTAAATTTCTTTAAGAATTTTACTTGAACTAAATTTGTGTTAGTTGTTGTTACATTTTACATTAAAAATTTTTTGCCTAAAATCTATCAGACCTCTTAAGGTACCCTGTCAAATCTCGCGTCTGTAATTATAAAACCAATGTGTCAGACTGATATCATTTTGCTATATTGCGTTTGCGATTGTTTCTTAATTGCTTATTACTCGTGAATCACATGGAAAATAGCTCTTCCGTGAATTCCCGTTTGCCTGACTCGCTGGAGCTCAATGTATGTGGGATGAAGTAATACGTTGTTAGACTCCTCCAGGAAGGAATTCTCTCGAAATTTCACTAGCAAAGCTTTGCATGATGCACAACGCTTCTCTTGTAGAGCCTGCAACTGCAGTTTGTTGAGCTGCTTTGTTAGGCTTTCGCGGCGACTAAACGATCCCACGACTGTACGCGCCGGGTTTCGTTTAGTCTTAGTTCTGCTAATCCTACCTGGTAAGCGTCCTAGACTGATGAACAATATTCAAAAACGGTACATACTCTTCAGCGGTTTGTCATCCGTAGTACAGTTGTGCACAAGTGGATTTCTTCTCCGACGTATGCACAATACATACCATTTATTTGCGTTCCTGGTCAACTGTCAGACCCTGCACCATTCATCAGTCCTTCGCAGACTATTCTGCAAATCGATAATGCCTTGTGGTGTTGCTGCTTTCTTACAGGAAACCGCACTATCTGCGAATGGTCTTGAAGAATTTTCGACACTATCGCATCACGTTCCCTTCTGGTACTCAGGAAATTACGTCAAAACTGTCGATATTGTTCCGGTAAGTGCGTCGTTTTGAGTTCTGTCTGCAGGGAATTCTTGAATCAGTCGCAGATCTGGTCCAGTACGTGGAAGCCCGTATTTGTTTCACTAAACGTACGTAAGGGACGGTGTCAAACACCATCGTGAAATCAAGGAAACGTCATCGACCTCAGCGCCGTTGTCTACAGTGCTATGTATCTCATGGACGAACAGAGCGAGCTGAGTTTCGCAACATCTCTGTTTGCGGAATTAATATTAAGCCATGCGCGCTGGCTTCGCAGCCAAAGTAGTGCTTCTCTGGTATCGATGGTCGTCCGTGGTGTAATCTTCCGATCAGAGACGCTGATATGAGAATATTTGACTGGAAGACTATTTAAACGCGCCGCGCGTGTCGGTTGCTGTCGAATCCTTTAAGTTTGGTTCCGCGGTGGTGCGAGGACAATAAGCGAGGTGCCGGGTCGCGGGGCTGTTAGCAAAGTGCTATCACAGTCTTGTGAGTACTGATATATTTCTCTACGTTAACTGGCTCAATGAGGTCGGATCTATTTGCTGCAAGGAGGACTAAGACGTAACCCTACGAAAAAAGTGGCTCTGAACACTATGGGACTCAACATACAAGGTCATCGGTCCCCAAGACTTAGAACTACTTAAACCTAACTAACCTAAGGACATCACACACATCCATGCCCGAGGCAGGATTCGAACCTGCGACCGTAGCGGTTGCGCGGTTCCAGACTGAAGCGCCTAGAACCGCTCGGCCACAGCGGCCGGCTAACCCTCACGAGTTGGTTCCCTAATTATCTGCTCGAAGAAATTTTTGGTCAAGACGTTAAGAATAATGTCGCACGAATCTCTGTCCCTGGCACAATTTTTGATAGCATGGCTCTCCAAATCTTCTTGGCAAGTTGAAGTCACGTTCTATTACAACTGCATGACCAGAAAAGTTACTAACGATATTCTACCACTACAGTTCCTTACAAAAGCATCCGATTACCATTTTTGACCAACCTTTGATGCTTAACTTCACCCAAATTAGTTCACATTCAGAATTCGTGACAAACTCGATAAACGCTACCGAATTCTATACTACCTTAAATACACTGCCATCATTGGCGACTAATCTGTCCTTTATGATAAAAATTTCAATCTGAACTTAGCACTTCGTTGCTATTCACTTAGGTTTCATGCAATTTTTTGTTCCTAACGTTATCTGGTCATTATAAACTTCAATAAGCGATACTAATTCTGGGACCTTTCCTTGGTTACTCCTGCAGTCACTAATATCAGATTAACCTTTTCTATGTCAGAGTAGTTAGGACGAGCAATTTTTTGAAAACGTTTCGGCTGCTGTATCATAGATTTAGTCGGCAATTCGTCTCTGATCCCAACGCGGAAGGGGCTTTTCTAACCCAACAAACCACCATCACGTATTCTGCTACCCTAACAGTCACATCTTGAGCGTGTTGCACCCCTGATCTATTAAGGTAAGCCCAACAATTCTCCACCCGATAGCAGAGGTTGAGAAATTCACTTCAAATACAATCGCAGAATCGTCTGAGCTTGTGGTATGGACCTTCCACTATGCTCCAAATCAAAGGACTGCTATCGACTGGGTACAATGCTACAAATAGATATCATTTACTGCACTTTCTCATCCGAAGATAGTTGCTTCACCAAATCACCCTCGGGCCGAAATGAACCAAGGATGGCCTCAAAACCCATGTGGCAGGCGTCATTCTTACCGTCATGTGCCACTGTCTGCAGCCGGTAGCACCCAATGCGCTGGACAGCCACTGACGCAGCCTCTTCCACGTCTCAGATGAGACTCCCCGATATACATACCAAGCGCACACTGGCAGTATTTCCACACTGCCTGTTATTTCCCTAATGGGCTCCATTACTTGCCTAGGGTTGGAACTCAGAGTAACTACCATACACGCCCTCTCTACTTATCCGGACTGGGCAGGAAAATAGACTGCTGGCCCAACTGGAGAGGCACCCTGTGCTGGCTCAGAAGTGTTTTCAGCGTTGGTTAACATCTCGCAACTGTTGCTAAGGCTCAAAGAGCCAGCCATTCAGCCTGTTCCTTCTTTTGCCTTTCGTCCAGTGGCACGTGAGCCCACCAGTGTCCGCAACTCAGCCATGAGTGTAGACGAAGCAGTCAGATATTGTGTATCAAAAGTCAGATACGTCAACAGCGGATTCGTATGGCACAAAAGGTATCGCAGATCGTGTCAATGGCATACTGATGTCGCTGTAGCTTCGCAGCAAGTAATCTGTTGAACGTGGCCAATACAACTTCCAGTTGCTAATGGAGAGCAGTCAATTCTCCGTGAGGTCAGTCCATATTTTACTGTGTAAAAAAGTGAATACGATTTCAAAACATACAAGCAAAGCAAGGTGTAGAAACGTTTCTGCTACCAGTCACAATAAAAGATTATTTATTCGTCACACGACCGGCATTCATATACATATTTATATTGCTGCAGATACCGAATGTATGAACACCTGACGATAAGCACAAGCTCGAAATCGGTCGTGTAACGAATAAATAATCTTTTATTGTGACTGGTAGCGGAAATTTTTCTACGCCCTATAAAGGAAACATTACGCAGCTCAACAGCGTCCACTAAGGATAAAATTCACATGCAAAGCAGTCATTAGTTACTGAGGGAGTACAGACCTCCGAAAGAAAGAAAAATACACCACTGTAGCGCTGCTGGTGTTGGAGTTTACGCAAAATATAAATGCGGAGAATAAATAAACACTAAAATTTGCTTTAAAGAGTTCTCACTATGGCCCATGATCTAAAGATCCGCAGGTTCTTAAAACAGAGATAGATTTGTCAACTGAAAATGGATGTTTTTACTAGAAACTCTGCGATTAAGACAGCAGTACTAAATGCTACACAGTCAGGAAAATGCGAAACTTTGGCTAATAAGTATATAAACACGCAACAATTAAGAATCTAAACCGAAAAGGCCACAGGAAAAACGAAATGCCGTTTCTTATTAGTTTTTCCAACTCACAAACGATACGGTAGATTCTCACGCTCTGCTGCAAGAATGGAAGCAACCACCTAACTTTAGAGTATGACGCTAAGAAATGGCTCTAGCTCTAGGGGTGGATGTATCAATTACGCAACTCTAGTCATTCGGATATTTTTGAACTTGGCATCAGTTTACGTAATTCATGTTGTCTGGATACTTTTGAGCATGGCGAAGTTGGTGGCTGTAGGCTACATACTGACTGGCTGTTTCGTTTATGCGATTCAGGTCGTTTAACCCTCCCCATGGACTACCATCTTATCGATGGTGTGTCTCAGTGATACATGGTGCTAAGATGGCAGAAGCAATTCTGCTGGCAGCGTCACCAATACCAGACTGGTTAGTTGGTAAGATTCCACACTTAGTCCCCCTGGGCCTCCCTTCTTGGCAGCGTGTGGGTGGCCACTATATGGACTCTTAGCTAAGTCTGATACTACTTTCACTTCCTTGTGTCAGGCTTCTTCTGTTTTCTTTTCTATCGGCCTCCCCTGAACAAGTTTTTTTTTCCGATCCCAGCGGTATTAGATTTAGAGGCCCCAGGGTGTCTTTCATTTTCCTTCTCTGTCTCCAGCGGAGGCGACACTTTAGATGATGGACCTCGGTACTCTGGAGCCGGCAGACGTTTCATAAAAACACATGTAGGATCGGGCCTTAAGGTGGAAGGAGCAACCAATATAAAGGAAGAAAACCTTCATTAAAAATTATTTAGTCCTCCACGTTGAGAATTGAGGCGTTGAGCCTTCTCCCCATCACTCGAAAAACTTCAGCCTGTAAAAAAGTCACAACTAAAGCATAGGAACCAAATCGGAATTATACGGAATCGACCCAGCAAACGAAAACAATATATGATTTTTGGTGCATAGAACATCCTGGGCATCGCGACTAAGGAAACAGATGTATTCAAATAAATCCATCGGAAAACTGAAGGCGTAATAACATTAACAGAAACAAAAAAGAAGGGTAAATGACTACAGAAAATAGATGATGATGTTCGCATTTAGTGAGGTGTGAAAAAAGAATGTTGGACAAAGGTGATACCGACTGTGATACATAAAAAGTGGAAACACTACATTCAGAAATGGGATTGTGTGAAGGAATATTTGAAGCGTGTGCATATGAAGATAAAAGGATACGACTAAGCAATTATTGCAGCATATGCACCCAAAAATAATGGTACCGGTACTGAATGTGAGAAGAACAGTTTCTTTAAGAATTTGACAAAGCTGCTAGGTGGCATTATCAACAGGAAGGAATTACATATTTTGGCCGGCGGTTATAGGCGCTTAAGTCTGGAACCGCGCGACGGCTACGGTCGCAGGTTCGAATCCTGCCTCGGGCATGGATGTGTGTAATGTCCTTAGGTTAGCTACGTTTAAGTAGTTCTACGTTCTAGGGGACTGGTGACCTCAGATGTTGAGTTCCTTAGTGTTCAGAGCCATTTGAACCATTTGAATTGCATCTTTTGGGAGATTTTAATGGAAGAGTGGGTAAGCAGGATGGTAACAATGTTGTAGCCAAGTTGGAAGAGGATACTGTGAATGATAATGGAGGGAGGCTGCATGAAAAGTGTACACAGCACAGTTTTAGGGTATGGAATGGCTTTTTTTCATCACAAAGAGATCCATAAATATACCTGGACGCAACCTACAAGGAAGCTACAATCTATTATTGATTATGCTGAAGGGAAAGAAGTTACATACAAATGTGCAAACACAAAAAGGATTTCAGTTTCAAATGGTACAGGCCGTACACAGGAACAACGTAGATACAGGAACCATTGGTACAACAGTTGTAAATTGTCGCTGCTATGTTGGGAAGTACCAGAGCTTCAAGCGCTAATATAAAGCACTGATGCTCAAATCGATATAGGCGATGAACTTTTGCGAAGAACCTAACGGTGTTCCGAAAGGGTAGGCTAAAGTCAGTGGTCGGTGGCGCCTTTCTTGCTATTAGAAGTAGTTTATCTTTTAGCAAAATTGAAGTAGATAGGTCATACATAGTAACCGGATTAAAATAATCATTGGATCCTTCTACCGAACTCCCAAGTCAAACGATGTAATTGCTGAAAGATTCAAAGAAAACTTGAGTGTAATTCCAGACACGTACCCGTTTCATACAATTATAGTTGGTGGTGAGTTTAATTTTCCCTCGATATGTTGGCGAAAATACATGTTCAAATCTGGAAGTATGCGTAAAACATCATCCGAAATTGTGCTGGGTGCATTCTCCGAAAATTATTTCGAGCAGTCAGTTCACGAGCCCACGCGAATAGTAAACGGTTGTGAAAACATGCTTCAACTCTTAGCAACAAGTCATCCCGAAATTTTTGAAAACGTTACCAGCGATCTTATATAATATAAGTAAATATATACAGAGTGGTCCACTGATAGTGACCGGGCCAAATATCTCACGAAATAAGCATCAAACGAAAACACTACAAAGAACGAAACTCGTCTGGCTTGAAGGGGGAAACCAGATGGCGCTATGGTTGGTCCGCTGCCATAGGTCAAACGGATATCAATTGAGTTTTTTCTAAATAGGAACCCTCATGTTTTATTACACATTCGTGTAGTACGTAAAGAAATATGAATGTTTTAGTAGGACCACTTTTTTCGCTTTGTGATAGATGGCGCTATAATAGTCACAAACGTATACGTACGTGGTATCACGTAACATTCCTCCGGTGCCGACGGTATTTGCTTCGTGATACGTTACCCGTGTTAAAATGGACCGTCTACCAATTGCGGAAAAGGTCGATATCGAGTTGATGTGTGGCTATTGTGATCAAAATGCCCAACGGGCGTGTGCTATCCTGGACGACATCATCCAAGTGTCCGCACCGTTTGCCGGATAGTTACGTTATTTAAGGAAACAGGAAATCTTCAGCCACATGTAATATGTCAACCACGACCTACAACAAATGATGATGCCTAAGTAGGTGTTTTAGCTGCTATAGCGGCTAATACGCACATCAGTAGCAGACAAATTGCGCGAGAATCGGGAATCTCAAAAACGTCCGTGTTGAGAATGCTACATCAACATCGACTGCACCCGTACCATATTTCTATGCACCAGGAATTGCGTGGCGACGACGTTGTACGTCGAGTACAGTTCTGCCACTGGGCACAAGAGAAATTACGGGACGATGACAGATTTTTTTCACGCGTTCTATTTAGCGACGAAGCATCATTCACCAACAGCGGTAACGTAAACCGGCATAATATGCACTATTAGACAACGGAAAATCCACGACGGCTGCGACAAGTGGAACATCAGCTACCTTGGCGGGTTAATGCATGGTGCGGCATTATGGGAGGAAGGATAATTGGCCACCATTTTATCGATGGCAATCTAAATGGTGCATTGTATGCTGATTTCCTGTTCTACCGATGTTACTACAAGACGTTTCACTGCATGACGGAATGGCGATGTACTTCCAACATGATGGACGTCCGGCACATAGCGCGCGTGCGGTTGAAGTGGTACTGAATAGCACATTTCATGACAGGTGGATTGGTCGTCGAAGCACCATACCATGGCCCGCACGTTCACCAGATCTGACGTCCCCGGATTTCTTTATGTGGGAAAAGCTGAAGGACATTTGCTATCGTGATCCACCGACAACGCCTGACAACATGCGTCAGCGCATTGTCAATATATGTGCGAACGTTACAGAACGCGAACCACTCGCTGTTGAGAGGAATGTCATTACACGTATTTCCAAATGCACTGAGGTTGACGGACATTATTTCGAGCATTTATTGCATTAATGTCGTATCTACAGGTAATCACGCTGTAACAGCATGCGTTCTCAGAAATGATAAGTTCACAAAAGTACATGCATCACATCGGAACAACCGAAATAAAATGTTCAAACGTAAATAAGTTCTGTGTTTTAATTTAAAAAACCTACCTACTACCAACTGTTGGTCTAAAATAGTGAGCCATATGTTTGTGACTGCTACAACGCCATCTACCACAAAGCGAAAAAAGTGGTCCAACTAAAAAATTCATATTTCTTTACGTACTACACGAATATGTAATAAAAAATGGGGGTTACTACTTAAAAAACGTAGTTGATATCCGTTTGAGCTATGGCAGCGCCATCTAGCGGGCCCACCATAGCGCCGTCTGGTTTCCTCCTTCAAACTAGACATGTTTCGTTCTTTGTAGTTTTTTCGTTAGGCGCTTATTTGGTGAGGTATTCGGCCCGGTGACTATCAAAAGACCACCCTGTATAGTTAAAGTCCTGATTGCAAATTTATTTTATCGGAGTGACCGGTTTCAATCCTTAACAATCATCTTCACACTCTGAAATAGCATACGTACAGGTAGTCGGATCCTTACAGTATCGAATATAAACTGAAATACAATTACAAACTACATATACCCAGAACGGCAGGTGGACTTCCTTGAAGCAGGCTGCGCCGACCCACGACGCTGAACTGATAGCTAAATGGATAGCCAGGGAGTGGTATTTTTCCCTCTCACCGTTCTGTGTATAACATCACTGCTAACCAATCAGAAGAATAGTGTGTACTATTACCATAAAATGTATTACAATAGTCTATATTTTGAAGAAGAGTTATAGTTAAAATACATCGTAAGGTTGCTGTGACGTAGCTATTCGTCAAAAATATAAACTGTAGAAAATAATTAGCTGAAAATGAACTAGTCTAGGCTGTCCTCTGTTATCCGTTCCGTCAAATACGTGCTATTGGAAAAGATATACAGAACAGCTGTCAAGGGTTGATATAGTGATAGAGAAAAGCTACTAGCAAAGGTAATCTATATAGACGTCGCGGGCTGCAGTAGAAACGGGGTCCTCTATCGATGCGACATTATGAAAAGCTGCCACAAAGTGCTGTAACGACAGGAAGGACGATTTACGTATACGTTAAGGGTTGCCGTAAAGTTGGCGTCCTCTATCGATGTGACACGTCAAAAATAAATAGAAAATACAGTAGTGAATATAATAGTCGTTAAAGATTATTCATAGTAATATGAATGGCAGAACAGCGAAACATGGGACGTTATTTAACAAGCAGTCTTGCCTAATATGTTGGAAGGAGACATAGATACAAAGAGCAGCATGAGGTTTTAGGTATACAGAGCTCCGTTACATCTCGTGTTAACCACGATATGGTTATAAATTCATATAATAGATAATATTATGTAAAGTCATGGTGATGAGGAAATAACGCTTGCAACATTAAAGGATACAAAATTCGTTAAAAGGAGACTGTTAGTGAGAAATGTTTGTGAAGGAATAAAGGGGGGGGGGGGGGATTTGGGGACAGAACATTAAGAATACTAGATATCAGCAGTGATAAATACGACGATACTATAACGTCATTAATCACAGAAAAATTCTAATGATAAAATCACGAGTCAGTATTATTTGTATAAAAAGAAGGTAAATTAAACATAGACTGGAGCAAGAAAACGAAAGAGCAGTCAAAATTATAACGAGTCTTCAAAAAGATCAAAGAAATCATTTTCCCTAAAATCAAGCTGCTCATTTAATAACGCTAGAGGCTCGTTTTTGTGATGTGCGTCGATGTCTATTTCTTCTAGTGAATTTAAAAGAGGTACTTTAGGGGCATTGTGGAGAATTTTTAAATTGTTTTTGATTGACCCTTCAGAGTGATCAGTCATTATTGGGCCAACATTTAGAACACTGTGATCACCGTAAAGGGTCTCCACATTGCCCCTAAAGGACCTTTATTAAATTCACTAGAAGAAATAGACATTTAAGTACATCACAAAAACGAGGCTCTAGCGTTATTAAATGAGCAGCTTGATTTTAGGGAAAATAATTTGTTTGATCTTTTTGAAGGCTTGTTATAATTTTGACTGCTCTTTCAATTTTTTTGCTCCAGTCTATGTGTAATTTACCTTGTTTTTATACATATAATGCTGACTTGTGATTTTCTCGTTAGCATTTTTCTAAGATTAATTACGTTATAGTATCTTTATATTTGTCATTGCTGTTATCTAGTATTCTTAATGTTCTGTCCCAACCCCCCCCCCCTTTTTTTCCTCAAAAACTGTTTTTTTTTTCACTAACAGTCTCCTTTCAACGGATTTTGTATCCTTTAATGTGGCATGGGTTATTTCCTCATCACCATTACTTTAAATAATACTATCTATTATATGAATTTATAACCATATCGTGTTTAACACAAGATGTAACGGAGCTCTGTGTACCTAAAACCTCAAGCTGCTCTTTGTGTCTATGTTTCCCTCCTACACATTAGGCAAGATTGGTTGTTAAATATCGCCCCATGTTTCACTATTCTGCCACTCATATTACTATGTATGATCTTTAACGACTATTATATTCACTACTGTATTTTCTATTTATTTTTGACGTGTCACATCGATAGAGGACGCCGACTTTACGGCAACCCTTAACGTCTACATAAATCGTCCTTCCTGTCGTTACAGCACTTTGTGGCAGCTTTTCATAATGTCGCATCGATAGAGGACCCCCTTTCTACTGCAGCCCGCGACGTCTATATAGATTATCTTTGCTGGTAGCTTTTCTCTATCACTATATCAACCCTTGACAGCTATTCTATATATCTTTTCCAATAGCACGTATTTGACGGAACGGATAACAGAGGACAGCCTGGACTAGTTTATTTTTAGCTAATTATTTACTACAGTTTATATTTTTGACGAATAGCTAAGTCACAGCAACCTTACGATGTATTTTAACTATAACTCTTCTTCAAAATATAGACTAATGTAATACGTTTCATGCTAATAGTACACACTAGACTTCTGATTGGTTAGCACTGATGTCATACACAGAACGGTGAGAGGGAAAAAGACCACTTCCTGCCTATCCATTTAGCAATCAGTTCAGCGTCGTGGGTCGGCGCAGCCTGCTCCAAGGAAGTCCACCTGCCGTTCTGGGTATATGTAGTTTGTAATTGTATTTCAGTTTATATGACACTGTAAGGATCCCTCTATCTGTACGCATGCTATTTCAGAGTCTGATGATGATCCTTAAGGATTGAAACCGGTCACTCTGATAAAAGAAATTTCCGATCAAGACAGTTTTTTAATTATGTATATTTCATTAAATCATGCTGAGCTAATAACGAGAATGAAAACGGGTACAGGGATTAATGAACACAAGATTATCGTAGTGAGATTGCATGTTGAAACCCCCACATCCTCAAGAAATAATGTAGCTATTGGAAAAGCAGATAAAAATTCACTCAACGGCTTTTTGAGAGACAATCTTCATTCCTTCCAAATTAAAGATTATGTGTAGACCAGATGTGGCTTGAATTCAAAGAAATAGTATCGACAGCAATTCAGAGATTTATACCAAATAAATTAACAGACGACAGAGCTGATCCCCTATGGTACACAAAACGGGTCAGAATACTGTTGCAGAAACAATGAAAAAGGCATGACAAATAATACAAACGCAAAATCTCCAAGATTGACGATCTTTTAAAGAAGCTCGAAAATTAGCGTGGCTTTAATGCGAGATTCTTTGGAAAGTTTCCACAACGATACTCTCTCGAAACCTGGCAGAAAATCCGAAGAGATTCCGGTCGTATGTAAAGTTTACTACCGGCAATACACAATCAATGCCTTCTCTGCGCGATAGCAATGGAAATACTATAACCAACAGTGCTGCCAAAGCAGAATTACTTAACACAGCCTTCCGAAATTCCTTCACCATAGAAGACGAAGTACATATTCCAGAATTAGAATCAAGAACAGCTGCTAACATTAGTACCTTAGAAGTAGATATCCTCGGACTAGTTAAGGAACTTAAATCACTTAACAAAATCTAGTCTTCCGTCCAAATTGTATACCACTTAGTTCCCTTTCAGAGTTGTTGTTGTTGTTGTGGTCTTCAGTCCTGAGACTGGTTTGATGCAGCTCTCCATGCTACTCTATCCTGTGCAAGCTTCTTCATCTCCCAGGACCTACTGCAACCTATATCCTTCTGAATCTGCTTAGTGTATTGATCTCTTGGTCTCCCTCTACGATTTTTACCCTCCACGCTGCCCTCCAATGCTAAATTTGTGATCCCTTGATGCCTCAAAACATGTCCTACCAACCGATCCCTTCTTCTAGTCAAGTTGTGCCACAAACTTCTCTTCTCCCCAATCCTATTCAATACCTCATTAGTTACGTGATCTACCCACCTTATCTTCAGCATTCTTCTGTAGCACCACATTTCGAAAGCTTCTATTCTCTTCTTGTCCAAACTACTTATCGTCCATGTTTCACTTCCATACATGGCTACACTCCACACAAATATTTTCAGAAACAACTTCCTGACACCTAAATCTATACTCGATGTTAACAAATTTCTCTTCTTCAGAAACGATTTACTTGCCATTGCCAGTCTACATTTTATATCCTCTCTACTTCGACCATCATCAGTTATTTTACTCCCCAAATAGCAAAACTCCTTTACTACTTTCAGTGTCTCATTTCCTAATCTAATTCCCTCAGCATCACCCGATTTAATTTGACTACATTCCATTAACCTCGTTTTGCTTTTGTTGATGTTCATCTTATATCCTCCTTTCAAGACACTGTCCATTCCGTTCAACTGCTCTTCCAAGTCCTCTGCTGTCTCTGACAGAATTACAATGTCATCGGCGAACCTCAAAGTTTTTACTTCTTCTCCATGAATTTTAATACCTACTCCGAATTTTTCTTTTGTTTCCTTTACTGCTTGCTCAATATACAGATTGAATAACATCGGGGAGAGGCTACACCCCTGTCTCACTCATTTCCCAACCACTGCTTCCCTTTCATGCCCCTCGACTCTTATAACTGCCATCTGATTTCTGTACAAATTGTAAATAGCCTTTCGCTCCCTGTATTTTATACCTGCCATCTTCAGAATTTGAAAGAGAGTATTCCAGTTAACATTGTCAAAAGCTTTCTCTAAGTGTACAAATGCTAGAAACGTAGGTTTGCCTTTTCTTAATCTTTCTTCTAAGATAAGTCGTAAGGTTAGTATTGCCTCACGTGTTCCAACATTTCTACGGAATCCAAACTGATCATCCCCGAGGTCCGCTTCTACCAGTTTTTCCATTCGTCTGTAAAGAATTCGCGTTAGTATTTTGCAGCTGTGACTTATTAAACTGATAGTTCGGTAATTTTCACATCTGTCAACACCTGCTTTCTTTGGTATTGGAATTATTATATTCTTCTTGAAGTCTGTGGGTATTTCGCCTGTCTCATACATCTTGCTCACCAGATGGTAGAGTTTTGTCATGACTGGCTCTCCCAAGGCCATCAGTAGTTCTAATGGAATGTTGTCTACTCCCGGGGCCTTGTTTCGACTCAGGTCTTTCAGTGCTCTGTCAAACTCTTCACGCAGTATCTTATCTCCCATTTCATCTTCATCTACATCCTCTTCCATTTCCATATTACTGTCCTCAAGTACATCGCCCTTTTATAAACCCTCTATATACTCCTTCCACCTTTCTGCCTTCCCTTCTTTGCTTAGAACTGGGTTGCCATCTGAGCTCTTGATATTCATACAAGTGGTTCTCTTCTCTCCAAAGGTTTCTTTAATTTTCCTGTAGGCAGTATCTATCTTACCCCTAGTGAGACAAGCCTCTACATCCTTACATTTGTCCTCTAGCCATCCCTGCTTAGCCATTTTGCACTTTCTGTCGATCTCATTTTTGAGACGTTTGTATTCCCTTTTGCCTGCTTCATTTACTGCATTTTTATATTTTCTCCTTTCATCAATTAAATTCAATATTTCTTCTGTTACCCAAGGATTTCTATTAGCCCTCGTCTTTTTACCTACTTGATCCTCTGCTGCCTTCACTACTTCATCCCTCAGAGCTACCCATTCTTCTTCTACTGTATTTCTTTCCCCCATTCCTGTCAATTGTTCCCTTATGCTCTCCCTGAAACTCTCTACAACCTCTGGTTCTTTCAGTTTATCCAGGTCCCATCTCCTTAAATTCCAACCTTTTTTTCAGTTTCTTCAGTTTCAATCTGCAGTTCATAACCAATAGATTGTGGTCAGAATCCACATCTGCCCCTGGAAATGTCCTACAATTTAAAACCTGGTTTCTAAATCTCTGTCTTATCATTATATAATCTATCTGATACCTATTAGTATCTCCAGGATTCTTCCAGGTATACAACCTTCTTTTATGATTCTTGAACCAAGTGTTAGCTATGATTTAAGTTATGCTCTGTGCAAAATTCTACAAGGCGGCTTCCTCTTTCATTTCTTCCCCCCAATCCATATTCACCTACTATGTTTCCTTCTCTCCCTTTTCCTACTGACGAATTCTAGTCACCCATGACTATTAAATTTTCGTCTCCCTTCACTACCTGAATAATTTCTTTTATCTCGTCATACATTTCATCTATTTCTTCATCATCTGCAGAGCTAGTTGGCATATAAACTTGTACTACTGTAGTAGGCATGGGCTTTGTGTCTATCTTGGCCACAATAATGCGTTCACTATGCTGTTTGTAGTAGCTAACCCGCACTCCTATTTTTTTATTCATTATTAAGCCTACTCCTGTATTACCCCTATTTGATTTTGTATTTATGACCCTGTAATCACCTGACCAAAAGTCTTGCTCCTCCTGCCACCGAACTTCACTAATTCCCACTATATCTAACTTTAACCTATCCATTTCCCTTTTTAAATTTTCTAACCTACCTGCCCGATTAAGGGATCTGACATTCCACGCTCCGATCCGTAGAATGCCAGTTTTCTTTCTCCTGATAACGAAGCAAGTCTGGCAAGGCAAATTATCAAGGCATCACAGTTCTCAGTTCTATACTGAGACCATATGGGAAGATACTTAAAACTAGAGAGAAATTGAGGAAGTAGATGAAAATAGGCATTCGGATATAATGTCTTGTATCGATAACATCTGTAGCATTACACAGGTGACGGGTAAGAGAATGGAACACAACCTAGAGAAACATACATAGTTTTTATTGACTTGCAGAAAGCCTATGACATGTACAACATTCCAGCATACGGAAAGCAGTGAATAACCAGAACATTCGTAAGTGATGTGTGTAAACCACTAGGAAACTGCATTTGGATAATACTTGTCATGTACAGATGGGAAGTTACTATTACAGAAACTTAAAGTTAGCAAAGGACAGAGACAAGGATGCTCATCTCCTACCCTCTTTAAAACATTTTTATAAAGAACCACTGAAAACTGGAAAAGCAAGTGCAAAAACATGGCAGTTGGAGTAGGTGATGACATCCTTTTCTCCCTTAATTTCACCGACGATCAGTTTATCTTCGCAGAGGAAAGAGACGATACTTCTTACATGTTCAGAAATCTTAAAGAAAAATATAAATAGTGTGGCATCAAAATTAGCTTTACAAAGACTGAATACTTGGTTGTCGGAGGTATAGGAAGGAATATACTTATGGATCTGTAGTAAAGAGCAGCCGATCATACAAATATTTAGGGACAGTAATTTCGGATGAGGGTGGGAGCAATGGGGAAGTGAAGCAAAGAATACGAAAGGTGGCAGTTAAGCAGTTACATTCCATTATTCAGAATGAAACTGCGTCAAAAAATATCAAAAGGAGTGTATATGAAGCTATAGTTGAGAGAACTGCTCTATATGGTACTGAACTGAGGAAAATCTCCAGGGTCAATGAGAAGAAATTAAAGGCAGTGGAAATGGAGTTTTGGAGACGAAGTTGTGAAGTTAACAAGAAGAGACAACTGAGAAATGAAGTGTTACGAAAGCAGGTGGGAGTTACAAAGGATATTGTAGAGAGAGATAATAATAAACGGCTTACATGGTATCGGCATCTTAGAAGAATATCAGAGCAATGATAGCATTCTAAAATAATGCGCTGAAGGTCTCCAAGACGCAGAAAAAAAGGAGTCCGCAGCTGTATTGGAACGGTGAAGCGAGGCGTGCGATGCAGGACAGGGCCACGCAAGAAGAGGACTGGCACAGTAGAAGAAGACGGAAATTAGGATGCAACAGACGCCACATGGTGTAGAAAACCTGCAGAAAGAAGGTCATTTAATACTTTTGAACATTGCGTCCAATTACGTGATTCAGGTTGTTGCGCCATCGTTCTGCTCTCCCTGAACAAAACTTGATGACCGATTTTGCAGGGAATGACACACCAACGAATCTCAAGAAATCACCATATGGAAACAGTTACATGTTTTTTCGTAAGACTCTGTAATCGTTCTTGAAAGGCTAAGCAATTACACACCCAGAACTGGAGAGTTGCTGACACAATGGGAAAACTGGGGCAATGATATCATGGTTGCTCATCGGTCGCACCTTGTACCTCGTTCGTGTCGTGACTTAGAGGGCAAAACCGTTGCTGTTCCAGAAAAAATAACAGCACGAGCTGCGTCACCACCAGGTGCTGGCCACAAGATGAGACGCACGTCAGCCTTCACCAGTAAATATATCATAGTTGCCACCAACAAATGTTCTCCACTAGCTTAGCGCCTGCAGTCCGCGCTAAATCTGAATCCTGCTGACTCGACGCCACCTGCAGGTTAACTCCAAACATCTGCCAACTGTAGTAGTTTATACTTTACGTCTGTGCATCTAGCTGATCAACAACCATTGCTTGTACGGGAAAACTCCGCTCCTGATAGTTGTCATATGCAGGCAAATGCTGTACTTCACTGTTATCGCCTGTGAGGGCCAACGGAACCACTTTGAGCTGCCGTCGACCTTACTGAGCAATACAGTTTTATTCCGTATGCCTCGGTGCGCCTCTCTCGGAACTGCATGTTCGTGGCAGTACCCACGGCTGCTTCGCTGGATCCTGCTGGCCGCCGAGCCTGCGATCTGTGTCAGTGCCACCGCTGCCGTGCTGTGTACATTACTTGTTACCTCACGCACATTTCACTGGCCGAATCCAACCGGCGTCTTTGGGACAATCGTTGCACCTCTGATAGTTAAAATCTAGACATTTCTACACTACTGGCCATTAAAATTGCTACACCACGAAGATGACGTGGTACAGACGCGAAATTTAACCGACAGGAAGAAGATGCTGTGATACGCAAATGATTAGCTTCTCAGAGCATTCACACAAGGTTGGCGCCGGTGACGACACCTACAACGTGCTGACATGAGGAAAGTTTCCAACCGATTTCTCATACACAAACAGCAGTTGACCGGCGTTGCCTGGTGAAACGTTATTGTGATGCCTCGTGTAAGGAGGAGAAATGCGTACCATCACGTTTCCGACTTCGATAATGGTCGTATTGTAGCCTATCGCGATTGCGGTTTAACGTGTCGCGACATTCCTGCTCGCATTGGTCGAGATCCAATGACTGTTAGCAGAATATGGAATCGGAGGGTTCAGGAGGGTAATACGGAACACCGTGCTGGATTCCAACGGCCTCGTATCACTAGCAGTCGAGATGACAGGCATCTTATCTGCATGGCTGTAACGGATCGTGCAGCCACGTCTCGATCCCTGAGTCGACAGATGGGGACGTTCGCAAGACAACAAACATCTGCCCGGACAGTTCGACGACGTTTGTAGCAGCATGGACTATCAGCTCCGAGACCATGGCTGCGGTTACCCTTGACGCTACATCACAGACATGAGCGCCTGCGATGGTGTACCCAACGACGAACCTGGGTGCACGAATGGCAAAACTTCATTTTCTCGGATGAATCCAGGTTCTGTTTACAGCATCATGATGGTCGCATCCATGTTTGGCGACATCGCGGTGAACGCACAGTGGAAGCGTGTATTCGTCATCGCCATACTGGCGTATCACCCGGCGTGATGGTATGGGGTGCCATTTGTTACGCGTCTCGGTCACCTTTTGTTCGTATTGACGGCACTTTGAACAGTGGACGTTACACTTCAGATGTGTTACGACCAGTGGCTCTACCCTTCATTCGATTCCTGAGAAATCCTATATTTCAGCAGGATAATGCACGACCGCATGTTGCAGGTCCTGTACGGGCCCTTCTGGATGCAGAAAGTGTTCGACTGGCCAGCGCATTCTCCAGATCTCTTACCAACTGAAAACGTCTAGGGGTGGCCGAGCAACTGGCTCGTCACAATACGCCAGTCACTACTCTTGATGAAATGTGGTATCGTGTTGAAGCTGCATGTGCAGCTGTACCTGTTCACGCCATCCAAGCTCTGTTTGACTCAATACCCAGGCGTATCAAGGCCGTTATTACGGCCAGAGGTGGTTCTTCTGGGTACTGATTTCTCGGATCTATGCACTCAAATTGGGTAAAAATCTAATGTCAGTTCTAATATAATATATTTGTCCAATGAATACCCGTTAATCATCTGCATTTCTTCTTGGTGTTGCAATATTAATGGCCAGTAGTGTAATAAATAATACAGGCATTTTAGTCACGGTAATACTGTAAGTAACATCAGTAGTCTGTGTCTTTACATATTTGTGATAAACAGTAATTGAGGACTAGGTTGAACTGCTACTCTCAGGTGCAAAGGTTGACAGAGGAGAGGAATTCGTGGCGGGCTACATCAGACCATTCATAAGACTGATGACTTAAAAAAAATATATGTATAATTTTAGGTGTGTGTGTGTGTGTGTGTGTGTGTGTGTGTGTGTGAATCACCGAAAGCTTGCACCACAAATATTACGGGAATGGAAAGCACTATTGATGTGTGGTTTCCGGACAGTGGATTGGTAGTCAGGAGCTCGTATTTTCAAACAGATTATAACTATAGTTAGTGTATTTTTGTGCAAGCATACACTTTTTTTAAATATAACAATGCATATTGAAGGTAACAAGCTAAAAGTAGGGTAAATTAGAATGTGAATGGTGAATGTGAATGTTGCAGGATTTCAGTGTGAGTCGTTCACGAGAGATTGTATTTTGAAAAGTTTCCGCACCGACGCTTAGTTGTGCCATTCAACGTGCGTTGTTGCTATTTACGATTATGTTACGTTTGCATACAGTGTGCTTGTGTGTTCCTTGAGCCCACTGCGACTTCCTAATCAGTCAGTGTATTACAGCCCAAGTAGTAGGCCATCGTGGACGATGTGATTTATCAATGCAGAAACAGCCGACATGCTCTTGATGTATAAAGAGAGTAGGACGAATGCTGTTTATTCTTGTACGGAATACGTGGCAAGAGATCCCAATAGACATTATTTATCAACCTCTTCAGCCAGTTACGTGAAGTTGATAAACACTTAGTCAACGAAACAGAAGGGAAGAAGTGACGATAGCAGAGGGGAAAATTAATGTTCTTGCTGCTGTGTGAGTTGATCAGCACGCTAGCTCGCTGCAACCGCACGAGTCTGTGTCATGAGTCAGGACAGAGTCCTACGTATTCTCCATCGAAATAGCTTTCATTCTTATTGTGGTGTCACCGCCAGACACCACACTTGCTAGGTGATAGCCTTTAAATCGGCCGCGGTCCGTTGGTATATGTCGCACCCGCGTGTCGCATCTGTCAGTGAATGCAGACCGAGCGCCGCCACACGGCAGGTCTAGAGAGACTTCCTAGCACTCGCCCAGTTGTACAGCAGACTTTGCTAGCGATGCTACACTGACAAATACGCTCTCATTTGCCGAGACGATAGTTAGCATAGCCTTCAGCTACGTCATTTGCTACGACCTAGCAAGGCGCCATTACCAGTTTATATTGAGATTATTATTAACGTATCAACAAGAGCGATGTACACCAATTATGGATTAAAGTTAAGTATTCCGAGATCTTCGTACTTTATTTGCAATTGTCAAGACATTGTCCTGTTCCAGACCTCACGCCAGTCTGCGTGAGCTTAAAAGCGTGCATTTCGGCCTCTTCTAGCAACACGGTGTTGGCTCTTCTGCCAACACTTCACTTATCACGTTTCTTTCCATCAAGAATCGTATAGAAATGATCATGAGAATCATATTATCTTCTGCACATGTGCATTAAGGCACGATTCTCCATATGTATCATGTATCTTGTTTAGTGATGAAGTCACATTTACCAATCATGGCCAGGCAAACAGCCGATCCCCGTTAGCTTCGCCAGGTGGAACGTCAGCATGCATGGGATTTAATCGCATGGTGTGGGACACTGAACCATGAACTCATAGGTCCGTTTTTCATAGAAGGAACACTGAACGCGCACAAGTGTCGCAGCCTTCTAAGAGACTATCTTCCAAGGATGCTAACAGAGGTCCCTCCTCAGATTCGGAGGAGCCTGTGCTATGAAAATGATGGCTGTCCACCCCATAGTGCACGAATTGTTTCCAAATCGTTGAATTGAACGTAGAGGACCTGTAACTCGTACGGCATAATGCCTGGATTCTACACCTGTAGACTTATTTCCTTGAGAAAAGCTGAAAGACGTTGTCTGCAAGGACACACCAGCTACACGCTATGATATGCAAAGACGTGTTAATGCATCCTGCTTGGATATCTCCGCTGAAATGCTAGCACATGTGTAGCAGTCGGTCCATACTAGTCTGGAAGCGTGTACTGCCGCTACCGTTGGTCCTTTTGAACATAACCTGTGATGTTCAAATGTGTGTGAATTCGTAAGGGACCAAACTGCTGAGGTCGTCGGTCTCTAGACTTTCACACTACTTAAACTAACTGAGCCTAATTTATGCGAAGAACAAGACCACACCCATGCCCGATGACTCGAACCTCCGGCGGGAGGGGCCGCGCAGTCCGTGACATGGCGCTTTAAACCGCACGGCCACTCCGCGCGGCTTATCCAGTGATGGTCAAATGTCTCGTTAGGAGTCAGAATCCACATAATCAGTGTATGCACTTGTATTGTTCTTTAGTGTGGGCCACCACAGCTGTTGCATAAGTGTTTGCATGGGAACTTTTCAAAATACGATATCTCGTGAGTGGCTCCCACTAGAAGCGTGCAAGAAACTCCACCGACATTCTAATTTATGCTACTTTTAGTCTGTTAATGTCAATAGGTATTGTTGGCAATTAAAAGGTATATGTTAGCACAAAAAAACACAATGTAAGTATTACTACAATATGTCGACAGGCTAACAACAGAAGTCCCTGACTACCAGTCCATTCTCTCAAAACCGCAAATCAGTAGCTCTTTTAGTTTCCTAATATTTTCCCTGTATTTAAACAATTGAAGCCATTCTGATAGTGATGAGCTTGCTGGCAGTTTCGCAGTGTATGCATTCCCGATAGCTGAAAATGGCGCCAGTTCACGTAATTCAGATAGTTTGGATACTTTTTAACATAGCGCTTTTCATGAATTTCATGTTGTTCAGATACTTTTGAACATGTCGCCAGTTTAGACATTCCAGATGAAGGTTAAGTACTTGTGATTAGTAATATAGACACTTAGACAGGGAAAACTGATCTTCACATCAGGACATCTTTATATATATGTGATAAATAATTTAAATCGTTCACATATTTTTGAACAAGGCACCAGTTTACGAAATTCAGGTCGCTTGGATACTTTGATTATAATGCCAGTTTATGCAGTACAGTGCGTCTGGCCAAGGTGGTAGCTCTGGGGCTACATACTGACTGGCTGTTTCGTTTCGATGGCTGGTGAAATACTTGGATGTGACTGAGATATCTAAATTTATGTATGTGTGTGTGTGTGTGTGTGTGTGTGTGTGTGTGTGTGTGTGTGTGTGTGTGTGTGTGTGTTTCGTTAAAAGCTCTCTTATTGGCGTACTACTAAGAAAGTAGTGTGTCTTCAGATGGAGTTGAAAAATGAGATGGCACGATAAAATACTGGACTGTGATTGGGATAGCTAAATACATGCGGTTTGGCGTAGAAGCTCACAGACTGGCCTGTTTTCAAGCGAAGCTGAAAAGAGATGTATGTGCCATCATGCGTTTGCCTCTGCCCCTTTATGCTGGTAACCCACTATTGTTAGGTCGTTGGTATAGTACATATACTGTATGGTACATTTGTAGTCATAATAATGGGCTAAATTCACCACGTTGTGTCATTTCACAAAGGTAAGTGGCTGGTATGAAAGTATATATCTTGCTATCGCATTCCAGACATGCTCTGTGTGCGGCAGTTATGGTACTTGGAGGGTCAGTCAAGGATCTGTTCATTCCTCAAGGCGTCTGCAGTATGGCATTCAGTGTGGAGTCCTGAATTATCGAGCCGACATGTCATTTCTATCTTGGCAGTGAAGGGTATAATAATAGGAATTGTGGACATAGCTTTTATGTTCAACTATTAGCAAAGCCTTCCTGTTGTCATACGCAATGGCTCCGCCTACGATGATTCCACGAGTTAGTGGTCTCAAGAATCACTACTTTCTGTACCTTTCACCATCTATGTACGATTGACATTAATATGACCGATACAAACGGAAGTGGATTGATCGCTGAACAGCAGCCACGTAGTGTCTCATTTGACTTGTTACACACCATCTCTGGCAGAGCGTGGCTCGCGAGCCATTCCCCTCCAACTCATCTCGTGCGATGCCCACAACCAAGCCGCAGCCACAGCCACACCGGCTAATTGCGGTGAAGATGCAAACGCAAACGTAAATTTAAATTACTTTAAAGTTTAGTAAAATCTATTAGCAATGGTAACTCTAATTTAAATGAAATAAAAAAGTCAATCTTTCAATTTCTTTTCAGCTTCCGAAGAATCCAGTTTTTCCTCTTTATTGAAAATCTTCGAAAGGTTGTTTTTTTCCAATTGGAAAAAAGATAGGAGTGTCATGTCCTTGATGGGCTCAGTGTCATCTGCGTGGCGCATTCAGGGTGTAACAGCAATGGGAGGGCTGAGTTTGATCTTTTGCCAACCGTTATAACGGAAATGACAGGGAGCAAATCTCCTTGGTCTGAGGGGGTTAGGTTGCAGAAGGTTGGTTACTCCCTTGGAGTTGGCAGCAAGGGTTTCCTGAAGCAGCGAGTTATTGCACATTCCTTATTCGATTTTTGGTTCTAACAAACACATTTGTTAGTGAGTTATCGGTGCAAACTTCGTATTAGGATGTCGGATGCTCTCAATAATTACCAGAAATGCTTTCTATCAGAGACAAGGGTTTGCACTGCCAGCCAATCTGATAACTACTGGCCACTTGGCCTAACTAATCAATCATCAGCAGTTTGAACTAATTCACTAGTACTCAATGGCCATCTGAGCCGCGCGGTTTGAGGCGCCATGTCACGGATTGCGCGGGCCCTCCCGCCGGAGGTTTGAGTCCTCCCTCATGCATGGGTGTGTGTGTTGTTCTTTGCATAAGTTAGTTTAAGTAGTGTGACCGATGACCTCAGCAGTTTGGTCCTTTAGTAATTCACACACATTTGGTGATTTGGAGGGCCACTTGGCCTACCATTCAAGAGACAAGTAGCAAGCAGTGACTTTTCCCTTCTGTTCACTGAAATAACTCAACATATACATCTACATGATTATCTTGTAATTAACAATGAAGTACCTCGCAAAGGGTTCATTGAACCCTCTTCATGCTATTACTCTACCGTTCCACTCTCTAACAGTATGCGGGAAACAAGATCATTTATATCTTTCGATGTGAGCTCTGAAGTCTCTTATTTCATCACAATGATCATTTGTCCATATGGAAGTGCGTGCAAACAGAATATTTTCGCGACCAGAGGACAAGGATGGTGATCGAAACTTCGTGAGAAGATCCTACCGCAACGAAAGACGTCTTTGTTTTAATGTTCGCTGCTCGAACCATTTGGACAAAGACAGGTGGTCTCTGTTTAGCACTATTAGAATGAATACCGTAAAATGCTGCTTAGACAGTAGTTGCTGTGTGTCCATTACAGTCTACCACCGTCTTCTCATTGCTGAAGTGTTTATCAGGTGCCGCTGTGGAGCGTCACTTCCCAATGGATGCTTGGTGCTGAAACTGAATACTGACTACCAACCTCCTGCTAACTGACCTGCTATTTCGTTCTTATCTGATTCTATGTGCACATGGCCCACTTCAGTATCTGTCTGGGTCATTCCCTTGGAAGAATATTTCCTCGGGTTGTCGTCACCTTAATGTTCGAATATCTTTCTAAAATCCAATCTTTATTCTTCTGCCACACACGTCATAACGTTTCCTCTATTCCCCTGAGCGCGACACTCATCGCCTTTGGTGAGCTGTAACGCTTTCTGGGAAATTTGACCAGCCTCTTAGAAACAAATAATGTTTCCGGAAGCGTTAACTACTGGCTATGTTCTGTTCCTCTTCCATCTATAACGTACGTAGATAGGCTATGGAATCCTATACACTCTTCTCGTTATGATACGACATGAAATTAATATGATTAAAATTATCTACGGTCGTGACAGCAGTTGCCTGCAAAATTTTCGTAATGAAGAAGTATAGCTTCACGTTCCACATTCACTTGTCTCAGAAACTGCGTAAATTTTCGATGAAATAGTGGTAAATATCCTCATTATATTATACTCGTATATTTAATTTTCGATACGTCTCTGAAAGCGGACAATGTTCCAACATTTTTCCCATATAAGGCGATGAAAAATTAAATACTTGATTCCGGTTTCTTATAGGTGACAAACGAAGCCATTTTCACTATTGACCATCCGTGAAATTTTCAGGGCGGTTTGAAAACTAATACTTTTGTCAACATGATTTTTAACGGCATAAAAATATCCATATAAAAACTATCCAAATCTGTTGTTCTGATCAATGGAACTGAAGTATGTACCTTGTGCACGTAAAAGCACACTGGACACGCATTCGGAAGTGCGACGGTGCCTAATACGCTTCAGGCAAATGCCGGGGTGGTTCCTTTGAAAGGACACGGCCGACTTTCTTCCCCATCCTTCCCTAATTTAATGACCTCGCAGTTTGGTCCCCTGCCCCAAACCAATAATCTCTTTGTTCTGAACTGTAGACTGGTAGTTTCCAATTAATTTGTGTATTCTCTTTTGCTTCATATCTAGAACAGCGTCGGAAAGCAACTGTTATTTAATGTGTGGCATCACTGAAGCATTTCTGATCTTTTGCTACTTGTAAGCATGCCTCGTACATCTAGTTAAAAAAATTGCTGTAAGGCTTGATGGGTCAGGTATGTTTTCTATTTCTTTATTCAACTTAAAGATAAAGAGCATCATTCATCAAGAGCGTAACACCTGTGTTTCGATTCATTGAACGAAGGGAAACGTGGAGTCATACTTCGACCTTAGTTTTCACCTAAACGTATTTACGTCTCGAATACTTCCGTTTTAATTGGAATTGTGCAGAAAAAGTACTTCATACTCCACCCCTCATTGAGAATATGTTTTTCAGTGTTCTTTCTTTTCGAACTCCTCGAAAACTTTAGCTGAAAAATAGCCACATTAATAACCAGAGTCGAAATCATAATAACAGACACAGTAACAAACAAAATGACAGCCTGAGCAACAGGACTACATTAAGGAGAGTAAACCGGAATAAATCGCCGAGAACAATGGATACTTGTTGTCTGACAACGTGTGAAGGCGCGGGAGTCTACGCTCACAGGGATCTGTGGTAGAAGAGCTCGTCGTTCTCACCTACTGATAAACAGGTGAACTGTATAGTGCGGCGTGGCCGTGACGTCATTATGTGAGCCGTGAGGGAAGCGCTCCACAGAAGGGAATGACTCACGAGCCATGGTTAACCAAGCCTGCTCTACACCAAACATGTCTCTGTTGTCTGCTGTACAGGGTCGGCTTAAACAATCTATGGCTGTTCGAGATTTCAATGCAGTGTAGTCTGTTGCTGAAGATTTTTAGTGACACTCTTTCTGTAACATCTGCCCTCATTTCAGCCCTTTTCATCTGTCTATTAGCCAGAGTCAGTGAAACAATTCTGCAGTCTTTTTGCGGCGCAGCCCAACCGAAAGGTCACGCACATGCCTGTCTTGATGCGCTATTGTTCTCAGTCCATCTATCTACACTTGTTCAACAATCTCTGCGCTACATGTACTGTCTGTGCCGTCTGTCGGTATTACGTTCACGTGCTCTCATGCCAAAGATCCCAGAAGATCCCAGAAGACGGTGAACTGCACGTGAACATCCTCTGAGCATACTGTGTTGCGATATTGACCGGAAAAGTTCAGTAGCGTTAGATGCACCCAGTAGTCGCGATCTGTTCACACTGTTGTTCATCTATGGGAATGACTTTTTCCTTACTGAGAATAAGACATTATTGTTGTTGTTGTTTTTGTGGTCCTCAGTCCAGAGACTGGTTTGATGCAGCTCTCCATGCTACTCTATCATGTGCAAGGTTCTTCATCTCTCAGTACTTACTGCAACCTACATCCTTCTGAATCTGCTTAGTGTATTCATCTTTTGGTCTCCCTCTACGATTTTTACCCTCCACGCTGCACTCCAATACTAAATTCGTGATCCCTTGATGCCTCAGAATATGCTCTACCAACCGATCCCTTCTTCTAGTCAAGTTGTGCCACAAATTTCTCTTCTCTCCAATTCTGTTCAATACCTTCTCAATAGTTATGTGATCTACCCATCTAATCTTCAGCATTCTCCTGTAGCACCACATTTCGAAAGCTTCTATTCTCTTCTTGTCTAAACTATTTATCGTCCACGTTTCACTTCCATACATGGCTACACTCCATACAAATACTTTCAGAAACGACTTCCTGACGCTTAAATCTATACTCGATGTTAACAAATCTCTCTTCTTCAGAAACGCTTTCCTTGCCATTGGCAGTCTACATTTTATATCCTCTCTACTTCGACAATCATCAGTTATTTTGCTCCACAAATAGCAAATCTCATTTACTACTTTAAGCGTCTCATTCCCTAATCTGATTTGCGCAGCATCACCCGATTTAATTCCACTACATTCCATTACCCTCGTTTTGCTTTTGTTGTTCATCTTATATCCTCCTTTCAAGACACTGTCCATTCCTTTCAGCTGCTCTTCCAGGTCCTTTGCTGTCTCTAACAGAATTACAATGTCTTTGGCAAACCTCAAAGTTTTTGTTTCTCCTCCATGGATTTTAATTGCTATCCGAATTTTTCTTTTGTTTCCTTTGCTGCTTGCTCAGTACACAGGTTGAATAACATCGGGGATAGGCTACAACCAACGCTCACTCCCTTCCCAACCACTGCTTCCCTTTCATGCCCCTCGACTCTTATAAATGCAATCTGGTTTCTGCACAAATTGAAAATAGCCTTTCGCTCCTTGTATTTTACCCCTGCCATCTTCAGAATTTGAAAGAGAGTATTCCAGTCAACATTGTCAAAAGCTTTCTCTAAGTCTACAAATGCTAGAAACGTATGTTTGCCTTTCTTAATCTATTTTCTAAGCTAAGTCGTAGGGTCAGTATTGCCTCACGTGTTCCAACATTTCTACGAAATCCAAACTGATCTTCCCCGAGTTCGGCTTCTATCAGTTTTTCCATTCGTCTGTAAAGAATTCGTGTCAGTATTTTGGAGGCGTGGCTTATTAAAGTGATAGTTCGGTAATTTTCACATCTGTCGTAAGACATTATAGAGATGAAATTTCAATCAGCATATCCCACTAGCACGAAAATACCGAAGAATCAGATCGGCAGCCTCCAATCATGCTGTTTGTGGTGTAACGCTTTTCATTTCTGATAGATAAGTACGAGGGGCGTTCAGTAAGTAACGCTACGCAATTTTTTTCTGAAAAAAATTGGTGAGGATTCCAATAAATATTATTCCCCACTCTTTTGGCTACAAAACCATATTTTTTAACATAATCTCTGTTCAAAAAAATGGTTCAAATGGCTCTGAGCACTATGGGACTTTACATCTATGGTCATCAGTCCCCTAGAACTTAGAACTACTTAAACCTAACTAACCTAAGGACATCACACACATCCATGTCCGAGGCAGGATTCGAACCTGCGACAGTAGCAGTCGCGCGGCTCCGGACTGAGCGCCTAGAACCGCGAGACCAACGCTTCGGCCTTACACTACATTACTGGGGGCCAGCATGCTCTCATGATATCACACTAGTGTTTGACGTCGAAGTGTCAGTAAACTTCCCATCATCCACATAGTGCTTCCCTCAGAGTGCATCCATCATTGGGCCAGACAGATGGAACTCGGAAGGTCAGAGATCCGGTCTGTAGGGTGGACGAAGTGGCCGTGCGGTTAAAGGCGCTGCAGTCTGGAACCGCAAGACCGCTACGGTCGCAGGTTCGAATCCTGCCTCGGGCATGGATGTTTGTGATGTCCTTAGGTTAGTTAGGTTTAACTAGTTCTAAGTTCTAGGGGACTAATGACCTCGGCAGTTGAGTCCCATAGTGCTCAGAGCCATTTGAACCATTTTTTGTAGGGTGGATGAGGAAGAAGGGTCGAATGAAGTTTTGAGAGTACCTCTTGGGTGGGCAGAATTGTGTGAGGCCGTACGTTATCGTAGAGGAGGAGAAGTTTGTTCGCATTTTTGTGGCCGCATGCTGAAATACTTCTTTCAGTTTCCTGAAGGTAAGAAAACAGATAATCATTGGACCACTAGGGACGAAATTAAACGAAATAGCCCCTTTCGGAATTCCAGAAGGCCATCGCTATGAATTGAACGGCTGAGGGTGTGGTTTTGAAATTATACATTGCAGGAGAGGTGATGTGGCGTAACTCGCACTCCACGGATTGCCGTTTTCTTCCGGTTGGAAGTGATAGACTCTCCTCTCATAGCCTGTCGGGATGTGCAACAGAAAATTATCACGATAAGCCGCGTAACGCTCAAGAAATTCCGCCCAGATGGTCCTTTGTTGCTCTTTATGGTCTTCTGTTAGGCGGCGAGGAATCCAGTGGGCGCACACTTTTGAATACCCCACCTGGTGGACGGGTGTGTCAGCACTACAAACAGAGACGTCCAGATGTGCAGGGAAGTGTTTGATTGTGATCCGGCGATTACATCGAATGAGAGTGTCCGCACGTTCCAACATTGCATCATTCGCAGCTGAGTGCGGCTGGCCAACAAGCGCCAGATCAGACAGGTTTGCGCGACCATGTTTTGATGATGACAGCCGCCTCGCCCACCGACTCGTCGTGCGTTAGTACGCTGCCAGATCTCCGAAGACGTTCTACAAGCCTCTATGAATATCTGCGATGATCTGACTTTCCGTTAAAAGAAATTCCATCACAGCTCTGCGATTGGAATTCACCTGCGTTCCAGACGCCACTTTGAAGACTACGTGTAGCGTCGCCACCCATCTGCAACGCCACCACCTATCGGGACCTCTTGAAATTTTAGGGGCTGAAGCGGATATATTGCAGTATGTCTCACAATATATTACGCACTTTTTAAATTTTTTAAACCGCAACTGGGCGAGAAAAAAGTGTTGCCTTACTTATTGAACGCCCTTCGTATTAACGCTGGTGAACAGGCAAAGCGTGGGGTCAGAACACCGTAGTCCCTGTTGTTGTCACCTTTCTTGGCCTCGGTGCCCACACTTCGCACACAGGTAGTGCCTCATTCGGTATAAACAATGCTGAGTCCCACTATTCCAGTTCTGCCATCAAGGGAAAATCCCTGACAGTACCAAAAACCGTACCCAGTTCCTCCAGATGGCAGCCACACTTGCTGACCACTGAACGACGGAGGCGACTACTTTGGTAACATAGATAATTAAAGGAACTAACACGATTAAGACTTTTCTTGGAGGCTTTCACATCATGCGGTGTTTTTCCTTCAGATTACCGGAAAAGCAGTGCGCGATACCTTCGCGTCACCGTGCATGGTCAGCGGGCCGGCAAACAGCCCGGATATAGCTACTCATAAAAAACTAGAAGAACGGCGCCCATGAGCCGCCGCTGCCGCTGCGCAGCCGGCCGGCAACTTGGTCAAGTGGGGCAGCGAGCAGCCGGCAGCAGGCAGCGCCGTTGCAGTGGTGCTCACGCGTATTATTGTGGCCCATCCCTGTGTAATAGAGCGCCGAGTTCTCGGCCGCTCATATGAGGCGGCGGACGGCGCGGCCCCAGTTCCGACTCGCATTAAAACTGGAGGGCTCCTCACTCCACGGTCCCAGGCACAGCACAGACAGGGCTTCTGCCAAATAGCCCCAGCCCTAGCCACTGCCACTGCCCACTAAAGCTGCAACTGCCGTCTACTCTCGCACTCCGGTGGGAAACGCCCACCTCTCCAACAAACAGATTTTCGTCCGTGTTGGGCACTAAGTGGGACATCATCGTGCGAGGCTTCCCCGCTAATTGGACTTTCCACTTACGAGAGGCAATATGTGCTCTGTTTATTGGGATGCCACCATCTTGGGGAGCAGGTGCAACCTTGTCAGTTGTTATAAATCGCGGAGGTTGTTTCCTGCGCTTAAACTGCTAGTTTCACATCGTGTACTTACATGTACTGTTTCTTTACAGGTATATACACTGATGGAAAAATTTGCAACACCAAACAAATAATAACATTTCGTTAATACACCTGCCTACGTAACATATTGAATCGCAAGATCACAAGTTAATTTAAGCACGATATAAGCTATTGCAAATGTGAAATTCTGATACATTAACAAGCAGCGTAACTGCTTGGTGAATGGAAGCACGCAAACGTGTATGCATTGTATTGTACAGGTGTCAGTTTGTGGGATGGTGTTCCTTACCTGTTGCAGTTGGTCGTTCAATAACGATCAATACCGTTTGTGGATGACACTGGAGTTGACGTCTGATGTTTCAAATGGCTCTCAGCACTACAGGACTTTACATCTGAGGTCATCAGTCCCCTAGAACTTATAACCGCTTAAACCTAACCAACCTAAGGACATCACACACATCCATGCTCGAGGCAGGATTCGAACCTGCGACCTTAGCAGACGCGCTGTTCCAGGATGAAGCGGCATAACCACTCGGCCAGCGTGGACGGCTGACGTCCGATAATGTCCCACATGCGCTCTATTGGCACTGGTGATCGAGCAGCCCAAGGCAACATGTCGAGACTCTGTACGGCATCGTGAGTTACAACGGCGGTATGTGGGCGAGCGTTGTCCCTTCGGGAGCTCAGTTGGGGCGCAGCAGCAGTGATGTCGGAACGCAGCAGCAGTGAGTCGCCGATTGAGCACCATATAGGTGCGGACTGCCAGTACTCGCCGACCGCTGGCGACAAACATGAACTGTCCGATGGAAGGAGATTGGAGTGGGATGACCGTTGGTTGGTCGTTCGGTTGGTCGTCTCATCGGGCGACATGTATTAGGTGTTTTGACCGTTTCTGGGCCTCGTCACTTGCTCATCGTGCCGGACGTGGATCGGTTACTACCTTGCGCACAGATGTCGTGGCCAATGGGCAAGAGTTACCCCTGCATGGATGGGTCCGAGCGAGTGTGCCTGGGTCGTCTTGTCTCCAAGTTCCGAACGGGCCTGGTCGGGTTGGAGCTTCGGAGGACAGCCAAAAGACTCTCCCTACCGTTGCCGACATACGTAACATGAGTTGGGAACGACCTGGGTTGGTCGTTCGGTCGGTCATCTCATCGGACGACGTGTATTTGGTCGCCGACCACTTATGGAAACTCCCTGTGTGTCGAATTGATTCGTCCTTAGTGTTCCACAGTGATTGCTTTTACGATTGTTCTGTTTCTTGTGCAAGTGTGTTTACGTGGAACCGTGTGTAGCGTCTGCGATTTCCATTGAGCAGGTGAATGCTGTCTGCGTGCTGGAGTAGTCAGTCGGTCGATTGAAATAGAGCAGCAAGTGTGTCGGGTGGTAGGGAATTGATTAGGCGGTTGGTTGGTTCCTCAGCCGTCCCTTGGTCGTGTTGCCACCCGATTGTTCAGTGTTACGCTTGGTTGCCCGTCTCACCTAAACTGTGGTTAGAGTTTCCTTCCAAGGCGGACCCTTGGAACACTTGTGAGTACCACAGTTTGTTGTTTGTGATTGTCATTATATTTGGTCGCAAGTACTGTGCCAGGCCTACAGCAGAGTATTAATATTGTCTGTTTATGTTTAGTATATGGCCTTCAGCCGAACTTCATGACAACTATTTTAAGATTAGGCCTTCAGCCGTGTTTCATTTAAAATACCTGTTGCTCTGTATTTAGGCCATCAGCCGCTTTTGTTTCAGAATCTGTGGCTTTAATATGCAAATCCTTGTCTGTAAGGTTTCTCTTTAATTATCTGCAATTGTTCAAACGGCCTTCAGCCGTGTTCTGTAAATGTTTATTTTAAGGTTGTCTTTAATTATTCTTGATTAATTGTTGCCTCTCTTGTATTATTATGTAAAAAAAAAATTATTAGGGCTTTCAGCTGAAGGATTAATTTGAATTTCCTTAATATGGCCTTTAGCCGAAATTTGTAAATGCTTGGCTTTCAAAGAATTTCCTTAGCTGATTTGAAATATTATTTCGGCCTTTAGTCGAGAAGATATTGCAATTTTACTTAAGTAAGGCCTTCAGCCGTTACTCTAAATTCTGCCGTTTTAAAGAGAATCATTTAAACTTATTCTGGAGAAGTTACTTGGGCCCTCAGCCGTGAATTGACCTTTGTTGTCTTAAAGAGAAAACTGTGCATTGATTTGAGGATTAAAGTTGTGTGTGTTCTTGTATAACTAACAGTAATTGACCTTGGCTCACCGGCCGCTGTAGCCCAGCGGCTCTAGGCGCATCAGTCCAAAACCGTGTGACTGTTATGGTCGCAGGTTTGAATCCTGCCTCGGACCTGGATTCGTGTGATGTCCTTAGTTAGGTCTAAGTAGATGGCAGGACACTTAGAAGATGCAACAAGTCCACTAAAGAGACAGCTTACACTACACTCGTTCGTCCTCTGTTAGAATATTGCTGCGCGGTGTGGGATCCTTACCAGGTGGGATTGACGGAGAACATCGAAAGGGTGCAAAAAAGGGCAGCTCGTTTTGTATTATCACGTAATAGGGGAGAGAGTGTGGCAGATATGATACGCGAGTTGGGATGGAAGTCATTAAAGCAAAGACGTTTCCCGTCGCGGCGAGATCTATATACGAAATTTCAGTCACCAACTTTCTCTTCCGAATGCGAAAATATTTTGTTGAGCCCAACCTACATAGGTAGGAATGATCATCAAAATAAAATAAGAGAAATCAGAGCTCGAACAGAAAGGTTTAGGAGTTCGTTTTTCCCGCGCGCTGTTCGGGAGTGGAATGGTAGAGAGATAGTATGATTGTGGTTCGATGAACCCTCTGCCAAGCACTTAAATGTGAATTGCAGAGTAATCATGTAGATGTAGTCTAGGGGACTGATGACCTCAGATGTTAAGTCCCACAGTGCTCAGAGCCATTTTAACCTTTTTTCTTTTTTTACTTTGGCCTCTTTCCACAACCTGATCCGCTTTATCCTACGAAACCTGATTTCATGAATGGCAGCACAACAGATCGAATCACCAGACTGACGTACAGATTTGCAGTCATGATGTGTGGGATATCCAGGAGAGTGCTCCAACTGTTATACGAAATTGCACCCTAGACCAAACTCCAGGAGTATGTCTAGTATGTTTAGCTCGCAGATTAGTTGGCTGGAGGTCCTCAGCTGTCCTCCTTGTAACGGACATCAATGGCACCGAGGTGGAACCAGCCGTCATCAGAAAACAGAACAGACCTCCGCCCTGCCCTCCAATGAAGTGGTTTAGAGTCGCTGCAATGCTGCAGAGCGACTGACTCGGAGCTGTCCTTGAAGTAACCGATTTGTAACAGCGTTGTGTCACTGTGGTATCAACTGCTACTCAGACTACTGTTGTACATTCTGGTGACCACAGCTGCCAGCAGTCATGTACAGTGGCTGCATTCCTACCACGTCTTTCTGCACTATCGCAGAAGGAACGTCCAGCTTGTTGCACGACCGCGTACAAACACTGTAGGATGCTGATAATGCTGTCTTTGTCGACCTAAAGGCTTTCTTGACTATGCCGTTACAGCATTTATTTAAAGCAAACCCATTTCCATCCTCATAGTCTCACAACTGGCGCCATTCTTTCGTGTCTGGTGCGAAATTTGAACAGACATCATCTTACAGAAGTAGAAACATGTCCATCAACTAGTTTACGTCGTACAGCTCCTTCTTGGCATTGTGATCTTTTTCCGTCAGTATAGATGATTCGAAACTGTTGTAACAAACTTCATTGCTTGTATCTCATATCAGAACAACTAATTAGCATTGCTGCACGTATATTTTGAACACTTTGTCTCAAGTAAAACACAAATTCTTGTTTTTCTCTTGTGATTTCATTTGACTGGATTTTCTTTGCGTAGGCTTCATGTGAATAGTTTTCGGTGTCACCGGTCCCGTTTTACTTGGATCTTCTGTGGATAATGTTGTCACCTTCCAGGTACTCAGTATCCTTCTCCTAAATTTTTTACTATGTCAGTTCTACACTACAGTTACTTTAAATAAAGTATATCTACATATTTGACCATCCTTCAGATCATCCGCAGAAACGATTCACTGTCCATTGACGGTATGGTTCCATATTAACTCTCCAAGAACTCATGCTGGACTGAACTGTACCTAACAGAATTTGATTGCATGTTTGTGCTGATATTTCTCAAGCGGTTGTCGGCTACTTTCATGAAACATCCATAGCCACCCCTAAGGAGGCATTTTCATCTTGACATGACCTCTAACACTACGGCCGCTATCCTGTGCTGAAAACAAGAGTCGTCTCCAGCGTCAAAATGGTTCAAATGGTTCTAAGCACCATGGGAGTAAACATATGCGGCCATCAGTGCCCAAACCTTTGAAACTACTTAAACATAACTAACCTAAGTACATCACACACATACATGCCAGAGGCACGATTCGAACCTACGACCGTAGCAGGTGCGCGGTTTCGGACTGAAGCGCCTAGAACAGCTCGGCCACAGCGGTCGGCGTCTCCTGTTTCATGAAACAGAAAACATACATTCTTTTGATATGGAAATTACCGTTGAAAACATGTAGGGTGGTGAGTACATAATACTTATATTCTGAATGGGAACTGATGTCTGGGAAGAGAAACATGTTTGCTAGCTAGTTATGCAGAGTGCAATCATGGTGAGGATGGTTACGTCGGATTGGCTCAACGTGACTGAGTATTGAAAGGTGGCTACACTGAGTCACAGCGCCAGAGATTGCGCCAAAGAGTATTATTCAGCCGCCTCCACTGGCAGTGTTTGTTGAGAAGTGGTAGTAGAGAGTTCTTGTCGAGAAGTCGTGGTGGAGAGTGCTTATTGAGAATGAGAAGTGGGCAGTAGGAGTTCTGATGTAGCCGTGACTAGTTGTGAGCATGTTGTATGCAGTTGTTCTGATGGGCTAGACAGCCGATGCTGTTCGATTGCGGATGTTGTAATGATCAGAGTGTATGTTTCGTCAATATATGAAGGTAATAAATTTTTTTTTATTTTTATTTCAAATGTCTTAAACAATAATGCCTCTTGGTCACAGGTTCAGTCAACAAAGCATCTGGCTTGTGTTCATGTATTAGAGCGTAATTCTGGTTTCTATGTGCAAGTATAGTGTTTCAGTTTTATTTAATTAATTCAGTGTAAATGGTATTTAAAATATCTTGTCTTTTTGAGGAAGAACCGTGCCAGATGTGTATGTTGAATCACACTTCCACACACAGAACAGCTACACTTGTGCCTTGTTGTTTCGTAGCTTTCATAGTTGCTGGGGACTTAGTTAAGTAATTGTGTTATCAGGAATTTTTCTTTCATTCTTTGTTGTTATTCTATGCAGTCAGATTGCGCACTAATACCAGTCAGGGCCAACCGGTTATGAGATTTCATAGCCGGACGTACAGTGACAAAAATTAAAATTATTTGCATTCTATATTTAATTAAGCCGCCATGCACGTGGTGACCCTGCCAGGATCGTCCCTTGGAATTCTTTTGATTGTAAAAATAGCAGACAGTAGTACAGCCGTAATTTTTCCCGAGGGCATGCAGCTTTACTGTATGATTACATGATGATGGCGTCCTCTTGGGTAAAATATTCCGGAGGTAAAATAGTCCCCCATTCGGATCTACGGGCGGGGACTACTCAAGAGGATGTCGTTATCAGCAGAAAGAAAACTGGCGTTCTACGGATCGGAGTGTGGAATGTCAGATACCTTAATTGGGCAGGTAGGTTAGAAAATTTAAAAAGGAAAATGGATAGGTTGAAGTTAGATATAGTGGGAATTAGTGAAGTTCGGTGGCAGGAGGAACAAGACTTCTGGTCAGGTGACTACAGGGTTATAAACACAAAATCAAATAGGGGTAATGCAGGAGTAGGTTTAATAATGAATAGGAAAGTAGGAATGCGGGTAAGCTACCACAAACAGCATAGTGAACGCATTATTGTGGCCGAGATAGATACGAAGCCCACACCTACTACAGTAGTACAAGTTTATATGCCAACTAGCTCTGCAGATGACGAAGAAATTGAAGAAATGTATGATGAAATAAAAGAAATTATTCAGATTGTGAAGGGAGACGAAAATTTTATAGTCATGGGTGACTGGAATTCGAGTGTAGGAAAAGGGAGAGAAGGAAACATAGTAGGTGAATATGGATTGGGGGACAGAAATGAAAGAGGAAGCCGCCTGGTAGAATTTTGCACAGAGCACAACATAATCATAGCTAACACTTGGTTTAAGAATCATGAAAGAAGGTTGTATACATGGAAGAACCCTGGAGATACTAAAAGGTATCAGATAGATTATATAATGGTAAGACAGAGATTTAGGAACCAGGTTTTAAATTGTAAGACATTTCCAGGGGCAGATGTGGACTCTGACCACAATCTATTGGTTATGACCTGTAGATTAAAACTGAAGAAACTGCAAAAAGGTGGGAATTTAAGGAGATGGGACCTGGATAAACTAAAAGAACCAGAGGTTGTACAGAGATTCAGGGTGAGCATAAGGGAGCAATTGACAGGAATGGGGGAAATAAATACAGTCGAAGAAGAATGGGTAGCTTTGAGGGATGAAGTAGTGAAGGCAGCAGAGGATCAAGTAGGTAAAAAGACGAGGGCTAGTAGAAATCCTTGGGTAACAGAAGAAATATTGAATTTAATTGATGAAAGGAGAAAATATAAAAATGCAGTAAGTGAAACAGGCAAAAAGGAATACAAACGCCTCAAAAATGAGATCGACAGGAAGTGCAAAATGGCTAAGCAGGGATGGCTAGAGGACAAATGTAAGGATGTAGAGGCCTATCTCACTAGGGGTAAGATAGACACAGCCTACAGGAAAATTAAAGAGACCTTTGGAGATAAGAGAACCACTTGTATGAATATCAAGAGCTCAGATGGCAACCCAGTTCTAAGCAAAGAAGGGAAAGCAGAAAGGTGGAAGGAGTATATAGAGGGTCTATACAAGGGCGATGTACTTGAGGACAATATTATGGAAATGGAAGAGGATGTAGATGAAGATGAAATGGGAGATATGATACTGCGTGAAGAATTTGACAGAGCACTGAAAGACCTGAGTCGAAACAAGGCCCCCGGAGTAGACAATATTCCATTGGAACTACTGACCGCCGTGGGAGAGCCAGTCCTGACAAAACTCTACCATCTGGTGAGCAAGATGTATGAAACAGGCGAAATACCCTCAGACTTCAAGAAGATAATAATAATTCCAATCCCAAAGAAAGCAGGTGTTGACAGATGTGAAAATTACCGAACTATCAGCTTAATAAGTCACAGCTGCAAAATACTAACACGAATTCTTTACAGACGAATGGAAAAACTAGTAGAAGCCAACCTCGGGGGAGATCAGTTTGGATTCCGTAGAATATTGGAACACGTGTGGCAACACTGACCTTACGACTTATCTTAGAAGAAAGATTAAGGAAAGGCAGACCTAGGTTTCTAGCATTTGTAGACTTAGAGAAAGCTTTTGACAATGTTTACTGGAATACTCTCTTTCAAATTCTAAAGGTGGCAGGGGTAAAATACAGGGAGCGAAAGGCTATTTACAATTTGTACAGAAACCAGATGGCAGTTATAAGAGTCGAGGGACATGAAAGGGAAGCAGTGGTTGGGAAGGGAGTAAGACAGGGTTGTAGCCTCTCCCCGATGTTGTTCAATCTGTATATTGAGCAAGCAGTAAAGGAAACAAAAGAAAAATTCGGAGTAGGTATTAAAATTCATGGAGAAGAAATAAAAACTTTGAGGTTCGCCGATGACATTGTAATTCTGTCAGAGACAGCATAGGACTTGGAAGAGCAGTTGAATGGAATGGACAGTGTCTTGAAAGGAGGATATAAGATGAACATCAACAAAAGCAAAACAAGGATAATGGAATGTAGTCTAATTAAGTTGGGTGATGCTGAGGGAATTAGATTAGGAAATGAGGCACTTAAAGTAGTAAAGGAGTTTTGCTATTTGGGGAGCAAAATAACTGATGATGGTCGAAGTAGAGAGGATATAAAATGTAGGCTGGCAATGGCAAGGAAAGCGTTTCTGAAGAAGAGAAATTTGTTAACATTCAGTATTGATTTAAGTGTCAGGAAGTCATTTCTGAAAGTATTTGTATGGAGTGTAGCCATGTATGGAAGTGAAACATGGACGATAAATAGTTTGGACAAGAAGAGAATAGAAGCTTTCGAAATGTGGTGCTACAGCAGAATGCTGAAGATTAGATGGGTAGATCACATAACTAATGAGGAAGTATTGAATAGGATTGGGGAGAAGAGAAGTTTGTGGCACAACTTGACCAGAAGAAGGGATCGGTTGGTAGGACATGTTCTGAGGCATCAAGGGATCACCAATTTAGTATTGGAGGGCAGCGTGGAGGGTAAAAATCGTAGAGGGAGACCAAGAGATGAATACACTAAGCAGATTCAGAAGGATGTAGGTTGCAGTAGGTACTGGGAGATGAAAAAGCTTGCACAGGATAGAGTAGCATGGAGAGCTGCATCAAACCAGTCTCAGGACTGAAGACCACAACAACAACAGTAGTATTGTTGAAGTAATTTGTAGTTTAGTAATTGTAGTCTATATTGCATGTGTAGATTTGGAAATGATCATTTGTAGTTGTCTTGTCTTTCTTCTAATGGTATTTTTGCAGAATTTAATTTTTGGTGTCTTGTATACGTGTTTGACAGTTTTGTGCAATTAGGAAGATTTCAATTGTTCGTTAATCGTGTTTGAGGGAAGCATTTCGTGTGAATGGTATTGTTGGTGATAAAGTGTTATATTGTGTATAATTTTCGTATAGTGACGAGTTTTGTATGTTTTGTAAATGGTTACGCGATCAGTGAAAAAGGCAAAAATGATGGATAGTGAGAATGACGAAATTGTTGACATGGCGAACTCGCCAACGCAGGAGAACTGTATGATGAATAATGAAGTAGAAAACAATTTAATAAGTCGGGAAAATAGTCCGGAACCAGTTCAAAATTTTTCTCAATCAAAAAATTCACAGACTACGAGATTAACAATAGAAGATTCTGAAATAGTATCGAACACAGATAGATTTACAGCTATGACGAAGGAAGTTAGTTCTATGGGAAAAGTTAGGGGCGAAAAGAATTTTGAACCAGTTAATATAGAGCAGTTAATGGGTGCTATATTAAATTTGGGATCACAGATGGGAACAATGGAAACACGGTTAGACTCACTGGGATTACAGCTAGGATCTGAATTAAAAACAGTGGCAACACGGTTAGAAACAGATATGGGAACAATGGAAACACGGTTAGACTCACTGGGATCACAGTTAGGATCTGAATTAAAAACAGTGGCAACACGGCTAGGCTCACAAATAAGAACAATTAAAACAGAGATGGAAACAATGGAAACACGGTTAGACTCACGAATAGGGACATGTTTCAAGAAGATGAAAGATGAATTAAAGAAAGAAATTAGAGAAGAAGTACAACCGATTTTGAATTCTCACAATAATAGATTAATTGCAATAGAAATTAGACAAAAGGAACAGGTTAGAGAACAGGAAGAAAGAGATCGCGTGATAGTACAAAAATTTTCAGAGTTAAATTTACAACGTGCACACGATAAGGAAGAAATATTTGAGAGAATCGGGGAATCCGTACCAAATGACAGAATCAGTAACCTAACACAACAATATGAACAGTTAACTACTAAATGTGTCAATTCTGAAATCCGAGTCGCGACACTTACGGAAGACGTAAATAAACAGAAATAAAAAATAGGTGACTTATCGGAAAGAGTAGAGGAGATTGCAGATAGATTGACAAGTCTTAGTTTAAATGGGGACAGAGAGTCAGATGATACAGCTCCATTGCCATTTGGAGAAACCTAAGAGTACCAGAGCATAAATAAGCATGTTGAAAATCAGGGAAAATTTAATGAACGCGTTAAAAGGGAATTTGAGGCATTACGAAAGCAAGTCAAACAAATTGATGGTGAAATCGTAGGAAAAGACAGTAGAAGAAATTTAGAATCACAGATAGCAGAGGGGTTTGAAGAAAGTAATTTATTTCATTTACGAGAAGCATCAAGAGAGCGCCAGGCGCGCGAACTTGACAATAATCGACATTCGGACTGGGACAGACGCCGTAGGTCTTTGTCGCCACGAGGAGACAACTTTGACTGTAAACACTTCTTAACTGTTCGGAAATTTAAGATCTTTCGCAATTCTAAGAATGACATGTATCCATGTTCATGGTTAGATCAATTTATGTACGCACTTCCACCAAATTGGCCACTAAGTCACAAACTGGAATTTATGTGTGGATATTGAGAAATCGAACCGGCGACGCGGATGCGCACACTTATTAGAGACTGTAATAATCTAAATGATTTTTATCATGCATTTCTATCGGAATATTGGTCCGAAAACACGCAAGACAGAGTCAAACATAGTCTTATTATGCAGCGTAATTTTAAACAGTCTCAGTTCCGCACGCCAGCAGAAAACTTTGAAGACATGATTCGAAAGAATCAGTTCCTTTCCAGCCCTTATAGCCCGACTGAATTAATTCGCATTTGTTTAACTAAGCTACCACAATCGATAAGACAAATTGCTTTAGCCGGAAGATGTAAAGACGACATTGAGACTTTTAAGACTTTGCTACAAGAACTTGAGTATAACGACGACGACGGGACTTCTTGTAATTTTTTCAGTAACAGTAATTACAATAGATTTTCAGAGAAAAGGGATAGTGGTCGGAACGGACGTTATAGCGGTAATTTTGAAAATGACAGACGTAACAGACAGAACAATAGATACCAGCCTTATGACAATAACAGACGGTCTAACAGAAATTACACAGACAATTATAATAACGGAAATTCCTACCGGAATGATCAATCATACGGAAACAGTAATCGGTACCATCAAGACAGAAGTTATTCATACAATAATAGGAATTCTTACTACAGAAATAACCAGGGTAGTAGATATAACAATAATTTGAGAAGTGACAGTCGAAATTACACAAGAAGTAGTCGCGCAAATAGCCAGGAAAACAGAAATTTTAATAACAGACATAACCAAGAATTTACATGTAACAGACAGGAGGGACCTAATTGGCATCCTCCGCGTGACAGAAATTCAGGGAGACAAGTGCAAATAGTAGAAATTGATCCGCGAAATGACGGGAATAATCAAAGACGTGACGCGAACAATCGACGATGACTTGTAGCTTCGGCTTCTGGCAGCAATATAGACGGTTCAGAAAGTAATGACACTACGACTTTATACTACGTACGCCTGGAAGACATGAGAGACATTTTGCTAGACGAAAAGGAAAATAATGTAGACGCATTTTTACATCCTGTTATTGAAGTATGTGTGGGTAAGAATAAGTTCACTGGAGTTTTAGATTCTGGGAGCCCATTGAATGTCATTAGTGAATCAGTTTTTCGTATATGTGTAAGAACTATTGCTTGTTCTTTGTTACCTGTTTCTAAAACTACAATTCGAGGAGCTGTTTCTGGAAAAAGTGTGGAAGTCAAACAACAGACCAACTTAAATTTCATTTGTCAAGGATATGAATTTTCTGATAATTTTATTATTGTTACATTACCCAGTACACAAATTATATTAGGTATGGAGTTTCTTAACGCACATAAGGCAATTTTAAACTTTAAAGAAGGAAGTGTGAATTTGAGTGTTGCCGGAATGCCGAAATGTTTGAAATTTTTCGAGTGTTTAACAAGATCTGAATCAGACACAAAATGTTTAAGGTTTCTTACTTCTGATGTTTTCGCTGAGCATTATTACGACAATGTGTTCATTCATGACAATGACAATAGATACAGAGACGCGATGGATGATATAATTAATAGCGAAGAATTAATTAATGAAAAGGTTAAGAAAGCTGAAGTGCTAGATGTTGCAAGAGAAGAACTGCACCAAATTTTGACTTCACATGCTACAGTATTTAGTCATCACACAGGAACTATACAAGGCTTACAATACTTATTTAAAGCAAAAGAACACACACCATTTCGAGGAAAAACGTACGCTATTCCTTTGGCGTACAGAGACAAGGTTAAGAGTGAACTTCAATACATGTTAGATCAAGGCATTATTGAGCCAGCGGTCAGTCCTTATACCAGCCCATTACACGTCGTTCTTAAAAAGGATGGGTCAATTCGTTTGGTTCTGGACTCCAGACAAATAAATAATATCATCATTCCTGAAACTGACCGTCCACAAAATTTAGATGAACTTCTTCAACATTTCCATGGAATTAAAGTTTTATCCACGACTGATATTCGCGCAAGTTTTTGGCAAATAGAACTCCACCCTGATTGTAGAAAATACACTGCCTTTTTAGCTTTGGTAACTGTTACCAACTTCGGAAATTACCGTTTGGACTTACTGTATCTTCAGCAGCATTCATTCGTAGTTTAAACGAAATTTTACCTGTTTATCTTCGTGACAATATTACTTTTATGTTGACGATATTCTTATTGTTAAACGTTCTTGGAGCGAACATAACAAAATTTTGGATTCATTATTACGTATTTTTGCAAGAGTTGGCATTACAGTGAACTTGGAAAAATCTGAATTTGGTCGTTCTCAGGTGAAATTTCTTGGTCATATTATTTCTACAGACGGTATTCGTCCTGATCCAGAGAAACTAGACGCTATTCGTAATTATACTGTTCCTACCACAAAACGTGATGTTCGTAGTTTCCTTGGTGTCTGTAATTTTCTTAGACGCTTTGTTAAATTGGACGATTTGACCACACCTCGTTTATGGAAAGAAATCTAATTGGTGTTGGGATGAGGAAGCTCAATCAGAATTTGAACAACTTCGTGATGCTTTGTTGCTGCTCCACTTCTTTCACATCCGGATTTATCTAAAGATTTTTGTTTGGCGACGGACTCATCATACAAAGGCGTAGGTGCACAGTTATTTCATGAGATAGAAGATAACGGCGTTGTAGTGCAGAAAACTATTGCCGATCTGTTCTTGCCAAATGCAAATTATGTCAAAAGGCTAAGCCGCCAACTATTTCTCACAGAGCACCGTTGTTTCCTATCATTCCAGCGAAATTAAAGGACATGGCTGCAGTCGATTTGTTCGGTCCAGTGGTTCGTTCTACTAATGGTTTTGCGTACATTTTGGTAGCAGTGGAATGGACATCAAAATATGTGTGTTTTACACCTTTACGCAAAGTAACAGCTCGTTCAGTATCTAATGCTTTCATCAAACATTTTCTTAAAGAAGTAGGTCATGTTGATAAGGTTATATCAGATAATGGATCACAGTTTCGCTATAAAATTTGGCTTCGTACTCTACGGCGTCATAAGATCAAACCAATTTTCATTTCACTTTTTCACCCTCAATCTAACGCTTCAGAGAGATGGATGAAGGAAATCAATAAATTGTGTCGTCTTTATTGTCATCAGAATCACAAAACGTGGGATCAGTATCTTCATATTTCTCGAAACATTCTGAATGAACTCCCTAATGATTCAACCTCCTTACCGCCTATACTGATAATAAAAAATAAAGCACCGACAAATCTTACTTCTGAAATCGTTCCTTTTCCGCCTACACGGAAACTGCGGCATTCTGAAGTTGTCAACCTGGCTCTGCAAAATATTGTATCTGCGGCTGCTAGAAGAGAGAAATCAGCTAAACGTCCTGGTCGTTTAAAAACCTTGTCAGTTGCTCATAAGTTGTTAATTAAGTCTCACCGTTTGTCTCACAAAGGAAAAGGCTTGTGTCGCAAATTTTTTCTGCTTTATAACGGTCCATATAGGGTTCGCAAAATTATTCATGATAACACTGTCGAAGTAGAAACTCTTAAATCTCGGCGCTCTAAGGGAATACATCATATATCGAACGTTAAAATTTTTGTGGAATGACATACTTTAGAGAAACTAACAGTTATACGTAAACACACGGAGAGTACAAGGATACCGCACCGTGTTCTGGCGGCGGCACATACTCAAAGCAACAGTCAAGTCTGCGCGCCGCACAAGGCAGTCGTTGACCGCAAACAATTACTTCCTACGTCACACGTACCTACAGCTGATCGAGCGCTCAGTGCGTATGCACTGACAGCCGTAAACAAATACACAGTCTAATTTCTCCGATTAAATTCAGTATAAAGCTATAGTGACTTGATAAATTATGTTATTAACATTCAGTATTTTTCAGGATACGGTTGTATACAATATTTAAGAACTTCAGGTAAATTCTGTGTGTGTCCGACGTTAAAGAGGACTTGCTATCGAGAAATTTTCAGGAAGAATGTAATTTCGAAGAAGAAACTAATAAACTAAAATGGTAACTATTAATTGAGTGTATTTTTCAGGTAACATATTTCCACTTAGGTACGTACTTTAGAGGTAATTTGCTGCTCGCGATTACGTGATTCATACTTCGTGTTAACTGATATTGACAATGATTGATTAATGAACAGGGTTGTTACTTGCGTATATTATGCATCGCTTGGCTGCACTGCTTTTTCACTGATGTCATATTTTTCTATTATGTGCCTGCTGTGCTTATTTATTTAAATTATAATTGTCACCTGATTAATTGTGCTGATGTGGTTATGTATGTAGGTTACACTTTGTGATTTACCTGCTTGCGCCTTCATGTTTACTTATTAAGATTACATACGAACATTTATTTGCTTATGCTGATATGATGCTAATGACCTGTTTATCATGTAAGATACATATTTGCAACTTTGCGTATGGATTGCATATTTATACATTTCTGTTTGTTGTCATAACTACTCTTTAATTTGGTATATAGAAATGCTGATATGCGGTGTACGAACATAGAGTTCAGGTCACACTATGGTATTAATTATAGATTGTTCGCTTGGAAGAGCCTCGTTGTAGGAATTGTGCTGCATCCACTTGTCGACATTCTGTTCTCCACTGGTATATCTACTCGCTATTGCATGTTTTGCTTACGTTTAGTGCCTTATATTTTAAGATAAGAAAATGAACTGCTATAATTCTACGAACGACGTTAGTACAAGAAACTTCATTGAAATCACATGAGCTGGAGGTTTTATGGAAGCTGTATAAATTTATGCTAATAGAAAGGAAGCTAACGACATGACATACCAACACTAGGTTTCGACCATTGACAGTTATTACACTGCATTCTTCGTGAGCAATTGAAATAGCAAGTGACACTTGACACAAGAAATACTCCACATGTTTGCTTCTGTTTTGCCGTGATTCTTGAAGTGGTGTACACACTGTGAAAAATTATGATTATACACACTCCGTACTCGCACTTATTTACTGAAAGTTATTCAAACTAAAGGCTGTTTGAGGTCATGTATGCATTTCTTTTATTTTATGATTGACAAGGTAACCAAAATGTATTTTATAATTCATAATGAGTAGAAGATTTGCCTCAGGTGGACTACACAGAGGTCGTGTGTGGACATTGTGTCTTCGGATTGCATGGGATGATAAATTGAAGTTTGCACTATTATGGAAGTGAAATGATATTGGCGATAGGGTTTATATGTATCGACATATTGAAGAGGTATTATTGAGGTATTGAGATTGTGTGAAGTTAATGACTATTGGAGTTTTAGTGGACAAGAGGTAAGGTAAATGATGTTGGTGATAAGGTTTATATGTATCGACGTACTGAAGAGGTATTATTGAGGTATTAAGATTATGTGATGATAATGATTATTGGAGTTTTGGTGGATAAGAGGTGAAGTAAGTGAGGAATACTTTTTTGTTTGTTTGTTGGTCTATATGGAACAAGGAGGATGAAGATAGCAGACTAGAACACTCAAGTGGAAGGAAGATTGTCTACACACACACTTTGTTAAATCAATAAGCAGTTTATACTTTTTTTTGGAGAGAGGACGTATTTGCATATCTTGGCACACTGACAGTTGTTCAGCAACCGTACATTTTGATTTGGGTTGGCAAACATTGGTCTTGACATGATGACTATGACGTTGACTAACTATTGTTGACTGTTACACACTGATGCCATTACTACTTGACATACACGTCGAACATCAAATTTTGACAGAATTGCATTTACACAGTTTACACTATTCAATTACACAGTAGTACTTAATGTGGATGAAAGATGAGTGAGTGTGTTTTCCTTTCCTAATCCCAAATAATTGGTACCGACCTATCTCCTAAATATTATTCTACTTGTTTGTTGCAGCTTGCACTGACACCCATAAATATTATAGGATTACTGATATTTGTGTATTTGTAATATTTAATATGACAATTATCTGATATCATTGTGTGTTTATTATAATTTGTATGTTTAGTGTAATAGCATTGATTACAATTTTGTAAAAGCAATTGTGTGTGCATTCAAACTGTTGTTTGTGCTTGCACCTATTATCATTGATGGGTGCCCCTTGGAAATGTTTGATTTCTGCTAATGAACTCTAACAAACTCTTTGATTAGTGATAGTGAATATTATGGACTGTTACCCGCACTTGTTCAACATGATGGGTGCCACTTGGAAATGTTTAATTTCTGCTAATGAACTCTAATGAACTCTGATGAACTGTTTGATTAGTGATAGTGAATATTATGGACTGTTACCTGCACTTGTTCAACATTGCTGGGTGCCGCTGATGGAACTGCTTCTACTGAAATAATGTCACTTGTTGGTGTCTGCACCTGTTCAACATTACTGGGTGCCACTGATGGAACTGCTTCTACTGAAATGATGTCACTTGTTGGTGTCTGCACCTGTTCAACATTACTGGGTCCAATTGATGGACTGCTTCTACTGAAATGATGTCACTTGTTGGTGTCTGCACCTGTTCAACATTGCTAGGTGCCACTGATGAAACTGCTTCTACTGAAATAATGTGACTTGTTGCTGTCTGCACCTGTTCAACAATGCTGGGTGCCATTGATGGACTGCTTCTACTGAAATGATGTCACTTGTTGGTGTCTCCACCTGTTCAGCATTGCGAGTTGCCACTGATGGAACTGCTTCTACTGAGATAATGTCACTTTTTGGTGTCTGTGCCTGCTCGCGATTTCTGGGGGCTACTGTTGAAGCTGTTTAAATACTGCTGATGAAATGTTATGAGACTGCTATTTGCACCTGTTGGTCATTGCTGGGTGCTACTGTTGGAACTGTCAACTACTCTGAGGAGTGCTTCTTGTTTATTGAACTATTAAAAGGACTTTATGTGAATGTGTGTATAAACTGATTTTTTTGTGTGTTTACTGTTTATGAGAAGTTATGAGACTCTTACCTGCACCTATTCTTCATTGCTGACGATATTGATTCAATTGTTTAACCACATGATACTTCTGTAAACTATTATGTAAAATCATATGTATGCGAGTATTTGTATTCCTTACTGTATTTTATAGATTAGGTTATTGAAGGGTCAGTGCAAAGCCAAAATTTATTTAGTTATGTGATATTTACTTATTAATATTACTTTTTAATTTTTGTCTGTATTTTTTGGACGAATTTGGTGGTATTTTCACCACCAATGCTGGCAAAAATACCATCAAATTCTAGCCCATGGAGGAGGGGCATATGAAAGGTGGCAACACTGAGTCACAGCGCCAGAGATTGCGCCAAAGAGTATTATTCAGCCACCTCCACTGGCAGTGTTTGTTGAGAAGTGGTAGTAGAGAGTTCTTGTCGAGAAGTCGTGGTGGAGAGTGCTTATTGAGAATGAGAAGTGGGCAGTAGGAGTTCTGATGTAGCTGTGACCAGTTGTGAGCATGTTGCATGCAGTTGTTCTGACGGGCTAGACAGCCGATGCTGTTCGATTGCGTATGTTGTAATGATCAGAGTGTATGTTTCGTCAATATATGTGAGGGTAATAATTTTTTTTAATTCATATTTCAAATGTCTTAAACATTAATGCCTCTTGGTCACAGGTTCAGTCAACATAGCATCTGGCTTGTGTTCATGTATTAGAGTGTAATTCTGGTTTCTATGTGCAAGTATAGTATTTCAGTTTTATTTAATTAATTCAGTGTAAATGGTATTTAAAATATCTTGTCTTTTTGAGGAAGAACCGTGCCAGATGTGTACGTTGAATCACACTTCCACACACAGAACAGCTACGCTTGTGCCTTGTTGTTTCGTAGCTTTCATAGTTGCTGGGGACTTAGTTAATTAATTGTGTTATTGGAAATTTTTCTTTCATTCTTTGTTGTTATTCTATGCAGTCAGATTGCGTACTAATACCAGTCAGGGCCAACCGGTTACGAGACTACGTAGCCGGACATACAGCGACAAAAATTAAAATTATTTGCATTCTATATTTAATTAAGCCCCCATGCAGTATTTGTTTGCATAATACACAGAACATGATCCTTCTGAATGGCGAAGCCCACAGTGATGAAAGGGCTGCTTGTCGCCATTGTCAGAAAATTCCTCCTCAACGTCCGACTCCATTGCATACTCTTTTTGCCACAATTACGCAGCGGCTTCGAGAAAGGGTATCGTCATTATCGGCAGGCATGACTATGGCTTTTTCACATCAATTTTATGAGCCATTTTTTTCTCCTTCTGTATATTCAAAGATTTCTCATAAATACCCGAAGTATAGAACTTTTTGTTGTTGTTGTTGTGGTGATCAGTCCAAAGACTGATTCGATGCAGCTTTCCATGCTACTCTATCCTGTGCAAGCTTCTTCATCTCCCAGGACCTACTGCATCCTACATCATTCTGAATCTGCTTAGTGTATTCATCCCATGTTTCCCTCTAGGACTTTTACCCTCCACGCTGCCCTCCAGTACTAAATTGGTGATCCCTTGATGCCTCAGAACATGTCCTCCCAACCGATCCCTTCTTCTAGTCAAGTTGTGCCACAAACTCCTCTTCCCCCCAATCCTATTCAGTACCTCCTCATTAGTTACATGGTCTACCCATCGAATCTTCAGCATTCTTGTGTAGCACCACATTTCGAAAGCCTCTATTCTCTTCTTGTCCAAACTATTTATCGTCCACGTTTCACTTCCATACATGGCCACACTCCATACAAATACTTTCAGAAACGGCTTCCTGACACTTAATCTATACTCGATGTTAACAAATCTCTCTTCTTCAGAAACACTTTCCTTGCCATTGCCATTCTACATTTTATATCCTTTCTACTTCGACCATCATCAGTTATTTTGCTCTCCAAATAGCTAAACTCATATGTTCTTTACACACACAAAAATTGGAAGCCTAGTGTGTGTACAGCATGAGGTACGTAAACTGCCTTTCCGACCTCTTGGGATCCTAATATGATGTCTATTTCTTGATAAATCGTCATTTTAAATGGTTTTTAACCAAGTTTAATTTTTGTCCATTACAGCACAATGCTCCACGAAACGAAAAAGATATTAAGGATAAAAGTTACTTTTGTTTCAGAGAATCCGGATCCAAAATAAGAAATTGGTTCTCCTATTTAAGATTTCAAAGCTTAAATTCTCCCACACCTAGGGAGTGAGGCAGGGGGTAGGAGTTTGGTGTCACTGTATTTCCCCCTTCGAGACGAACAAGTTTTATTATAATCTTTTTTTAATCCGATCTGTGGTTTTATAGATATTTGCGAATAAGAGTTTCATATGCTTTGCCCTGTATACGTGCATCTGTTGATTTGAAAACAGAGGGAAGTCGATGACTTGCTCGACAAGTGTAATGTACATGTGTAACTACAAGAAAAATTCTTATTGAAAAAGGATTGTAGGGCAGAGTGGCAACTGTACGGAATTTTAGTATTGATGATTCCAGGAAAGTTTTGCGATTTAATGAATAGCTTTAATACATGAAATGTATTCTTAATTGGGGATATGGACGACCATCAGCTGTAGAATGAAATGAGAATGAAGATTTGTGAAAGGACCGGGGCTCAAACCCGGATTTCCCGTTTATCGCGAGCGGTCGCCTTAACATCTGGCTATCCATGCACGACAGCCATGCGTCTACAACCAGTATTCGCTCACCTATTACATATATTCATGTACAGGTCAGACATTTTGCTTGAAACTCACTTATCCTCTTTTGACAGGTAAGTACGATATTATGGTTCCTGTGTTATTCTGAATTAAGATGCAAAGTTCCTTTGGACATTCATGCCTGTCTAAAGGATCATTGCTTCTTATTTCAGAATAACACAGGCAATGCAATATCATATCGTATCGTATTAACGAATAGAGGTTTCATCTGATGCTCAGTTGACAGTATTCAAATATTTCATCAGGAGTTGCGCAAGCAATTGGATAGAACACTGGTACACACACACACACACACACACACACACACACACACACACACACACACACACACACACGCATGCACACGACTCCCTCCCCAAAACTTGAAAAAGCACATACTGACCTACACCAGACAAATACCAAAGAATAGACGGGTAATACTTGAAGAAATTCATGAAGAATTATCCTTTACGCTTACCTTAATAATTTTTGGTGTTTTAGCCTACCTCCCCTTTGTTGTTGAAATTCAATAGAAAAATAAGTAAGTTTCTAGGAGGCTGGGTGAGTGGGTGACCTAAGTATAAATGTTGGGTTACTGTCATTCACGCCCCACATGATCATCAGCTGAGATTCATAAAAATGTATGTGATCTTAATTATGGTACTTATGAAAAATTATGTCAATAAATCCATTATAAAAACGTAACTGGGATATCGTGTTTGTTGTGATGCATTTAATTTTTACAGTACAGATACCTAGTTCGAATGCCTTGGCTCTTCATAAATCGTCAGCATAATTAATTACCTACACTATCGCTAAAACACACATAAAACTATAATATTCATCTCCTGTGTATAATCTGTCTGTGTGAAATTCGCCTTTCAGGCATTTATAAATGCTAAAACCTAAGGGGTAGTGTTCAGGGACCTTGGTCGACAAATAAGTGACCATTTCTATGAATCCATCTTCCAGGGAACTTTCGGTTTAAATGATGTGTCTCATGTATGGTACCGACATGCTGGAATAACGTACTCGTTGTTGTAGCCAAAGGAATCTCTTCTAGTAATGTCCACCATATTCTTTTATATACAACACCAATATGTGTAGATATTCGGCATGTGGTTTTTGAAGACTACATTCCACTGACTCCCATTACAAAACACGTACATGAATCCCATGTCGGCTTGCTCAGTACCCGTAAATAGGGGTGTTATACTTAAGCGATACATTATAAGTGATCAACAAATCACACTCCCTATCACAGTTGAAAAATTAAATTATGTAAGCTCAACTGCAGCTAGAAAACATCAACTAAAATCGATTAACAAACCCCCTAGAAACTATAATACAAACACGCGAAATGAAAATCTAACCAGCTGTATCTCCGGAATCAATCTGGGTTGAATACAAGGTACATGGAAAATTTTGTTTGAATTGGCCAATACTACCAATTTCTAAAACTTTTTTAAAGATTTGGTGATGCTTTCAGCTTCCATTCTCTTTATTTCATCTACGACCGTACTATTTCGGCCATAGCCCATTTTCAAGTATTTTTAAATTTATCACGGATTTCACTCGCCACCCAATTGCATTCGCACACTATTGCATTGAAAATTATCGAATCACTGCCCAGCCAGGGACAGGGCAAAGCACTTATAGTATCAACGGATCAAAGTGAAAATATTGAACGCCACGGAAGCCATCAAGTTTAACAAAAAGTGTATATGAGACAATATCACGCCGAAATATGCCAGGATCAAAATAAAAAAACAAATGTAGTGTGCCCTAACCTATAAGAAAACAGTGCGAACGCAACTGGGTGACCAGTGAAATTCGTGATGAATTTAAACGCACTTGAAAATGGCTTAAAATGGAAATTGTACAATCGTACAGAAGGCATCAACAAATCTTTCAAAAATTCATCCCAGCTGCAGACACTATTGCAGAGAAAATTATGCTTTCTAAAATATTCCATATTCCACCTGAAACCCCCTGTATAATAAAACTAAAGTAACGTACAGTTACCTAATTGACAAGAAGACAATACAGAATTACTCTATGACCATTTTGTAGACTGAATGTACAGCAAAAGAAATAAAGAAAATGTAAAAAAGTTAAATAGAGCTTCCGGTTAACTGAGGGGTGTCGAAACTAAGCAAACGAGTAAACGATGAATCTGAAAAAACAGGTTGCATTCATTGTGCATGGTGACTTTTGACACTGGGTAAAAAAATGGCTCTGAGCACTATGGGACTTAACATCTGTGGTTATGTCCCCTAGAACTTAGAACTACTTAAACCTAACTAACCTAAGGACATCAGACACATCCATGCCCGAGGCAGGATTCGAACCTGCGACCGTAGCAGTCCCTCGGTTCCGGACTGTAGCGCCTAGAACCGCTCGGCCACCACGGCCGGCTATGACATTGGGACACGAATATTTAATGTGGTCCCTTAACTGAGGTTTGTTCAGCAAACAATGGAGATACGAGTTTTAGAAATTCTTAGGTGAAACAGAAAAGCACACAAATAGATCAGGGAATTAAAAAGAGTTGAAAAAGGGATCGTTATGAGAATGAAATGGCTGTCGATGTGACTCAAAGAACATGGAAGACATACAAGGAACCACTTGTGTGCGACGTCGCAAGCTCAGTCTTTAGTTAGGCTCATTTGAAAATGTTATGTTAACAATTATGACAGGAAGAATATTAGCTGCTAATGACTCACCATGGGCATCAGGAGCTCATACTGAGCGTTCAGACAATCTGAGCCGTGCACGACTCGTGTTCGTGCCATTTATTACATGACATCTTGGCTTTTCGGTACTGTCGTCTCGCTTCTTATTCGATTTACTGGCGTCACTAAGTTGCTGGCCTCCCTACCCATGAGTGGCAGCAGCAGCGCTATCGATACGACCACTCTCTACTATCTTTGGAGCGACCGCTAGTGTTTCCGGGTCGGGGTGTGCAGTGAGTTCATTCGGGATCGAGCTCCAGTAAGGTCTGAACAGCCAGTACTCGCCCGACCGCTGGGGACACACATGCACTGTCCGACGGAAGGAGACCTGAGCGGGTACGACTGTTGGTTGGTCGTTCTGTCGGTCGTCTCATCGGGCGACGTGTATTTCGTCTTCCAATCGATTCTGCGCCCCTTCAACTGATCATCTTGCGGGACTTTGGTCAGTTCCATCCTTGTGCAGAGCTGTCGGGTGGCCAATGGGCCAGTGCTCCCTGTGCATGGTTGGGTCCGAGCCAGTGTCTCTGGGACGTCGTGCATCCAAAGCGAGTGGGGACAGAGCAGCAGTGAGGTCCGGACAGCCATGACTCGTCCGACGGTTGCCGGCACACATGACTTCAGTGGGGGCGACCTTGGTTGGTCGTTCAGTCGAACGTCTCATAGGACGACGTGTATTTGGTCGCCGGCCACTTTCTGGTTCTCTTCGTGTGTCGACTTGTGATTCCTCCTAGTAGTTCCACAGTCACTGGTCTTAGTATTGTTCATGTTGTTTGTGGAAGTGTTTCGCGGAACCATGTGTAGCTTGTGTGATTTTGACTCAGCAGTTATTTTAATTCTGTCTTTGTGCTGGATTGAGTCGGTCGTTTGAGACGGAGCAGCAAGCAAGTCTCCTCGGCGCGAGCCCAGGCTGGGACCGTTGGAGGTGTGCGCGCGTTGTCGGATCATGAGGCGCTAGCTGCGAGACTGACAAAGTGCTGTTCGTATTCTCGTCTTCGGCCGATATTCTCCATCGTTGTGCCATTGGTCGGACGGAAGGTAATTGGCTAAATTGTTGGTCGGTCCTTGGCCCATCCCTAGTTTGGGTTGCCATCCGATTACCTAACATGAACTCTTGGCTACCTGTCTCACCTCACCTTACGTTTGAGCTACCTTCCCAGGCCAACTCTTGGAACTCTTCTGAGCACCACTTGTTCTGTTTGTTTTAAGTTGTGATTTCCATTTTGTTGAAGTATTGTGCGAGGCCTTTGGCCACGTATTAATTCAGTTTTCTTTAAATTTAACATAAAGGCCTTCAGCCATGTTAAATTAAAATTGTGAGCATTAATTGCTTAGAAGAAGGATTTTTTCGTTCTTAGAAATTGTTCTGTCTGAAATTGTTTATAATCCAGGCCCTAAGCCGTTAGTTGTTCCATGTGTTATGTGTGGCTTTCAGCCGAGGATTTGCGTGAACCCCTTAATAAGGTCTTCAGCCGTGTGAATTCTTTAAAGGAAAATTTTTCTTTAATAATTCAAAACTATTTATCTGTCTTTTTGTCCAGACCTTCAGCCGTTGTTTCAAATTTTTTGTGGCCTTTAGCTATGCAATAAGTTAATATTTCCTTCATCAGGCTCCATTCTGTTGCAAGTTCAAAAGGACATTTCTTGGTTAGAAAAATCGTTTATTAATGTGCTTTAAATATAGTTGTCCTTCAGACGTATAGTGTAGGCCTTCAGCCAGTAATTGTTTTCATTTCATGTTGTTTTTAATTTTTTTACCTTCTACTTTTAATTGTTTTTGATTTCTTAGCCAGGCCTTCAGCCGTTCTTGTGTTTGCTGTGGTTTTGGGGCCTTCAGCACGGAAGGTATCTCAAGTTTTCTTTAACTAGGCTTTCTGCCGCATTATTTAATCGTGATCTTTTAAGCCAATATGTAAATGAGTGGTTCTTACAAAATAAAGTTGTATGTTTGATTGTGCAACCCACAGTAACTGTTTATGACCCCATCCACAACCTAAAACTTATCCTATGCCCTGTCTGGTTACCTACCAATCAGGTCACACAATCGTTTTTCCTTCGCACGATCCGCGAGTGGAACAGATGGGGGCGAAATAGACTTTGGCGCGAATAGTGCCCTCCGGCACACACCGCTTGCTGACTACCGGAGTATATACAGAGTGTTTCAAAAATGACCGGTATATTTGAAACGGCAATAAAAACTAAACGAGCAGCGATAGAAATACACCATTTGTTGCAATGTGCTTGGGACAACAGTACATTTTCAGGCGGACAAACTTTCGAAATTACAGTAGTTACAATTTTCAACGACAGATGGCGCTGCAAGTGATGTGAAAGATATAGAAGACAACGCAGTCTGTGGGTGCGCCATTCTGTACGTCGTCTTTCTGCTGTAAGTGTGTGCTGTTCACAATGTGCAAGTGTGCTGTAGACAACATGGTTTATTCCTTAGAACAGAGGATTTTTCTGGTGTTGGAATTCCACCGCCTAGAACACAGTGTTGTTGCAACAAGACGAAATTTTCAACGGAGGTTTAATGTAACCAAAGGACCGAAAAGCGGTACAATAAAGGATCTGTTTGAAAAATTTCAACGGACTGGGAACGTGACGGATGAACGTGCTGGAAAGGTAGGGCGACCGTGTACGTCAACCACAGAGGGCAACGCGCAGCTAGTGCAGCAGGTGATCCAACAGCGGCCTCGGGTTTTTGTTCGCCGTGTTGCAGCTGCGGTCCAAATGACGCCAACGTCCACGTATTGTCTCATGCGCCAGAGTTTACACCTCTATCCATACAAAATTCAAACGCGGCAACCCCTCAGCGCCGCTACCATTGCTGCACGAGAGACATTCGCTAACGATATAGTTCACAGGATTGATGACGGCGATATGCATGTGGGCAGCATTTGGTTTACTGACGAAACTTATTTTTAGCTGGACGGCTTCGTCAATAAACAGAACTGGCGCATATGGGGAACCACAAAGCCCCATGTTGCAGTCCAATCGTCCCTGCATCCTCAAAATGTACTGGTCTGGGCCGCCATTTCTTCCAAAGGAATCATTGGCCCATTTTTCAGATCCGAAACGATTATTGCATCACGCTATCTGGACATTCTTCGTGAATTTGTGGCGGTACAAACTGCCTTAGACGACACTGCGAACACCTCTTGGTTTATGCAAGATGGTGCCCGGCCACATCGCACGGCCGACGTCTTTAATTTCCTGAATGAATATTTCGATGATCGTGTGATTGCTTTGGGCTATCCGAAACATACAGGAGGCGGCGTGGATTGGCCTCCCTATTCGCCAGGCATGAACCCCTGTGACTTCTTTCTGTGGGGACACTTGAAAGACCAGGTGTACCGCCAGAATCCAGAAACAGTTGAACAGCTGAAGCAGTACATCTCATCTGCATGTGAAGCCATTCCGCCAGACACGTTGTCAAAGGTTTCGGGTAATTTCATTCAGAGACTACGCCATATTATTGCTACGCATGGTGGATGTGTGGGAAATACCCTACTCTAGAGTTTCCCAGACCGCAGCGCCATCTGTTGTTGAAAATTGTAACTATTGTAATTTCGAAAGTTTGTCTGCCTGAAAATGTACTGTTGTACCAAGCATATTGCAACAAACGGTGTATTTCTATCGCTGCTCGTTTGGTTTTTATTGCAGTTTCAAATATACCGGTCATTTTTGAAACACCCTGTATGTAGATAAGTAGATGTAGAGGGCGACAGAAAATGACTTTCCGGAACCTGCGGAGATCAACCTTTCGTGGGATGGGTATATTATAGTCTCACAATGAACATCATCGTAGTACAAGAAATGTTCAAATCAAACCATTAACTTACGCCATGAGTACCGAATGAAAAATGGCACCGCACAGTGATCAGAAAGCGTCGCCCCATCAAGATCAATGGCGAAATCCATGATAGTTACAAACCGTGCAGGGCGGTCAGCTAGGTATCCGCTCTTAAAGAATGCATAGAGAATCATACTGGAGTAAAGGCGTAACGAGAATTGATGAAATGGCATGCAACCGAATGCGAAACAGTCTGTTGTGGAGCTTATCGTGAAATAGGCTATCCTTTAAGGGTAGCTGCAGGTAGTGCGATTATGTGTTTCATAGGCACGGAAAAAAACAAACGTCCAGAGGCTGGATTTGTCAAGTGTTTGCAATCTCACACACTTTTGAGGAGGTATGGTTTGCTCTATGGGAGCAAAATTTTTACACGCAGACAACAAATCGAGGAAAGCATATTATTTTGACCACCTACTGGCCAAAACCAGTGCTCACCCAGTGGTTATAGTTCTATTACGACCTTTTTCGCACGCTTGCTTGCTGTGACGTAAATACTCCCTACTGGCCTTGGAAGATAACGCACACGAGAAAGACTTGGAGGGAGCAGACCACCTACAACTTCTCGCAGCACAATAAATAACTTTTTGACCAATTTACTATACAGATTAGTAGTCGGCATAATTGTAAAGGAAAACCTTAAGGCGTTGATGTTAGTTGCTCTTTATACAACTCTCTCGGTATTTCTACTTTCCGGGATTCCTTTCATATGCATTTCATCTTCAAATCCACGTTGGTCGGAGTTGAAAACAAATTCCTTAATGAATGATGGGATAAGTTTGTTTATCTCTTCTACATATTTTTGGACCGATTCCGCAGTTTTCTATGCATGGTGACGTTGACGCTTCGTTTGAACTTCCATTATCTTATTCTTTCAGTTCTACAGCACTGCTTGAAGTTAGTCAACCATCCACTGCTTCGCTTGAAATCCCTGCAATCTACGTCGAGCGCAATTTGGTCTGCAAAACGTTGCAAGTCACTATCATGTACATCTTGTAAGTTATATCTAGCGTCCTTGAAACGCACAAACACCAGTTTTTCTAACAAGTGCGCCTTGTTTTCCCTTGAATACCGCTAGTTTTTCTTTAGCACTACACGGTCATATCGCTGTCGACTTATTCTAAACATGCACATAATTGTTTCTTTGCTGTGCTCCGGATGATCTTCCGTGTACGTAATTATGTCTAGTACCCGCTACTTGGGCAATGATTGTCCTTTACTGCGTTTTACTAGAGACGGGATTTGTCTCTCCCTCTCCGGCAAGGATGATCAGCTATATGGCTTGACACCTTTTTCAGTATCACTTTCACTTGTTAAGGACATATCGTCCGCACTGTGGTCCTCATGCACATTTTACACGCAGTCGAGGATGTGCATAACGTATTCAATTGATTCATCTTGCAGAAACGCTAATACTCCATCTTCCACTTCTTTCTCAATCTGTGAAATACCTTGGATTGGTTTCTGACGAAATGTCAACTTCGGTAACTGTTGTTGTAGATATAATACAATGTGTGCTTTGTTTGTGGTTGCCATTGCTCTCCTGCTTTGTATCAACACCACCAGCAATGGAACAATGACCCGTCGACTAAGCAGTTCTGCTACGCCCCGTAGCCTCAAGCTGTGCTCGCCATTGGATACTTCCAGTCCCGCCCCATGCGATATTAGCGGCCAATATTGTGGGTGCAAGGCAGACAATATTTGGGCTTCGAATGACGTAAACATCAATTGTGTTTTATGACACCACACTCAAGGATTTTTCTTGTTAGACGACGACACAAAGAAAGGAACTAGTGTTAGCAGGCTTAAGGAAAGAAGCAGGCCCAAATTACTCATGCAACTTATGGCAATATAGCCACGAGATACCTTGGACAACAGCCGATACTGCGAGAGGTGCACTTTCTGTTCTCTTTCGAGGCACAGCGCTACGGGAGTGTTGTGCAAGGAAATTTAAGACGTCGGTACACAGGACATATGCCAAAAGACAAAACACCCACACACACACACACACACACACACACACACACACACACACACACCGTGAACACTAACATCACCACACAACCGAATGTGACTAAGGTGAGAAGATCGATTGTGAAAATTACCAACAGTTTGAGGTAACTTAAAAGCTGTCCCTCAGTTGTTTGACCAGACATAGGGAGAGGATTCCAAGCAGAATTTAAGCAAAAATCCTTGTGTACTTATAAAGCTGCTTTGTAATTTAACCTCAACTACTTCCTTGGTATCACTGTCTCAGTAGCTGGAAATGCGCTCGAGAATCCCCTTGTTACATATTCCATAGGATGACCGATACCAAGCCAGTATTTTGTAACAACAGATTTGATCGGTTCTTGTAAATGTTGTGACGCTTATGGACAACGGACATTCTGGCTGGCGTGCACTTGGAGCTATTGGGTTAGTGTTATTAACGAGATTGTTGAGATTAAGAGAGGTCTTCTAAACAGAAAACGAGGTTTTTGCACCTTAAATTCTGCTTGGCATCCCGCTTGCTTCCTGGATAAACAACAGGCGGATAAAATAAATGCTACCACAGCCGTTCGTAACTAATATTCACCATCAATAACTTCCGACGCTTGTCCTATTTTGTTGTGCAGTGGCGCAAGTGTTTACTATGTGTGTGTGTGTGTGTGTGTGTGTGTGTGTGTGTGTGTGTGTGCGTGTATGTGCGTGTGTGTGTGTGTGTGTGTGTGTGTGTGTGTGTGTGTGTGTGTGTTTTTTTTTTTTTTGTCTTTTGCCATACGTCCTGCATACCGATTTCTTTTCAGTTTTCTTGCACAGCACCCTCTTGTTGCGTTTGTGCAAGCACTGCACCTGTCGCAATATCGACTGTTGGCGACCTCCATTCCTGTGAGTTCTTTGAACATTTTATACGCTGGTAAAAAACTCAAGTTTCTGAGGAAAAAACTGGTTTACGTGCAGCTGAAGTCTATTTGGCAATCGGCCTCCGCTACTCTTTCAAAGATATGCAGATTTCAAATCTGGTTAACTTTTGCTATTATCCGGCCGAGATTCCGTCATTCTTTCCACTTAGATCTTGTACGTAGCTGTAGGCCATGTGGAGACCTAAATGGTAAAAGGTATGAATGCCACCGATTCTCTAATCGATTTCGATTTCAGTTCAGATTTTTATTGCTATTGACGTTCATGTATGACCTCATTCCGGATGTTTACTCTCGCTATTTCAGGCGCCTAAAGGTCACCAGTATTTGGTCGCTGCCCGTTTGCCTGCCGAATGTTACTTCAATCTCTGTCGGTCGGGACAGCGGCTGTATCCACGAGGCGTTTGCTGCATAACTCAGACCTTTACCAGTCAGCGGGAATCGCTGGTAAAATAATAGTTTACTTATCAAAAGTAATTGTCGATAGCAAATCATACTATTGGCATGAGTTAGTTCGCAGTTTTGTGTAGCAGGTGATTAAACACTAATATTACTGTGTATGATCTTGGAATCCGTAAAGTGCGCACAACTGCAGCTCCTCACTCACGTGCAAACCACCACAAGTACACCGTCTCCAATTGCTGAACAGGTTTATACTACGTTCGCATCGCATCAGGCTGGCGACTCAACCCATCCTGTGTCCACCACAGCTTCCCCACGTCCGGTGTTCCGTTATGAGGCGCCCTACCTGCTCCACTGCGACAAACCCAGCTCTTGGTTATCCCATTTGTCTTGCCTAACTACCTTCCAAACATCTTTTTGCAGTCGGGATTTTTCTAGTAAACTGATTAAACTGACTCCGTTCTTAAATACGTGTAATTTACATTTCATCATTATCTATATCTACTTTACATTTTTGTTTCCTGAATTTTGATCCATTTTAATGTTTAAAAAATTTTCTTTCAACTTTCAAATCGGCCTCCTCGCTGTCTCCACCAAGCAGCGGGCTACCTGATACCTCCAGATGATCCAGCACTGACCGCCTTATGTGCTACTACGTTGAGCAACACTTTACCATCCAAAATAAATCAGAAAAAAATTACTGATTGAAGCAGAATCGTTACAACTGCAATGCGTGGAAAAATAAAAAAAGAGCTTTAACCAGTGGCGCGGATTTAAAGCGATTAATGCTTGTCACAGTTCGTCGCAGAACTGCATGACTAACGTCGCGGATTCCGTGAGAACTTCACAGATAATTTTGTCTGGACCGCAGTCCACTGTTCGAAAACATGTTTTACCATTGCACGAGAGTTACCTTTAATATTTTAGTGACATATATGCCGCTCATAACGTAAGCAAGACCATGTTTCCCTTTGAAGGTTTTATTGAGTAGCTGTGCCTAGCGTTCAAAAAATTCAAAGGCTCTTCAAGGAAGTGTAATGATTTTCTCAATGCACTTCTTCTTTTACTGATACAGCCGCTTCAATTTTTTTGGGCTGGCCGTTGGTGGATGTGGGGTATACTTCAGCTGCTAGGATGCGTGTAATATTTTCTTTTACTTATAAACGGCAAATTTATTTATTCACATATATGCTTAATGCAGCCTTCCAGATGATTTTTAAGACAATTCTCACTTTTTGTTTCGTCTCAGTTGCACATTTTTAAACAGATCACATGTTTAGATTTCTCTAGATTGCCTTCAGATCTAACAAGTTGCGTCACCTACCCGTCTTGTTACTCAGAACCTATATTAGAGGACTGATACATATATGTGGTTCTCAGTAGGTAAGACGGTTTGCTGACGCAACTATTAGATCTGAAGACGATCCACAGAGATCTAAACATGTAAGATAATAAGTGATGAATTGAGACGAAACAATAAATGACAATTATCTTAAATATCAATATACTTGCTGAATCTCAGAAGACGATTACGTCGGCTGTAGTGAAATATGATTTTCTATCGCTATTGAGGTCTTGTAAAATCCGTTTGTTCAGATTTGTGAATTGTTCTGCGCTCAGTGGAGACGTCGAGAGTAGACGATATCCGAACAGTATTGCGGAGTTCCTAACAGATTGCACATAAAGTGACCGTTATATTGCTTTGGTTTCCCAGTCAATCAGTGACGCAAATTTCAGTACCTATACATGATAATGAGGAAATTCTAAAACATTCAGCACCTTCCCGTTATACCTCTAAAGAACCGTTGCTCCAGAACCAAAATTTCCGAAACACACTATCATAACCGGCCACCAGTTTCAATCTTTGTATTTTGTAACATTTTTAAGTTATGAGTCTCGAGAGGCAAAAACATAATTTTTGGTTGTTATAAATTAATAATACAGTTATTTTCATTGTTTTTTACTGAGGTATACTGCGTTGAAGATAGGACTTGTCTGACGACTGCTAATTAGCCAAAGTGTGTAAAATTCCTTTGTCAAATGAGTTCTCAGGTGCACAGAATGCTTGCAGCAGAGAATCGGTCATCGAAAGGGAGACTTTAGGAAAAACAACAAAGTGGTTGTAGCTAAGCTCAACTATGAGACTTAATAGTGGAGGGTAGTTATTGTTACTGCGCCATTGAGAGCGGAGACGGTTCAGTAGGGCAGCATCGGGCTACAACGGTGACAACGAAAGTGAAACCCTCGATTTCGATTCCCGTTTGTCTGGTGGACAGCATAATTGCGTTATGTGTGAGAAAACTAATGCCAGAATTGTTGAGAATTTAGTTATTTAAGCAACGATTTTAAATTGAAACACCTTATTCAATAAATGGTAACAGCTCATAAATAATAAAGATAAACTACACGTTTATTGTACAATGTCTGAAGTCTTAGGTTCTTGGTTTCCAAACAGCCAAAAGCCAGTCATTTGGTACACCGAAGCTTTTATTTTCGTATAAAATCCATCTTTCGGAGCTTATGAGGGTACATTTATAACAATTTGCATAGAAATTAAATTTTGATGTTTACTTATTGTCGCAATGCACATGGTCACATGCATATTTATTTTGAGTGAGGTAAGACCGCACGAAAATTCAGTTAACTTTAACCGTTTCCTAATTGTTACTCTCGCAGTAGCCCTGTCGTAACGTTAAATGCTACTCGTGTCCCTTCTTCTTTCATCACAGATTAAGCCGTGTAGTCAGTTCCGACTTACGATTCGCAATGAATTCGTGTTTACAAAGTAACTTTTCAGTACAGGAAGGATTCGGGCTGATTTAAAAAAAAGTCAAATAAATACAACAGCTATCTACACAATGTGCTCACTATCATGGTCTGTTGTGAGTCTGACATGCCTGATGCATGTAAATAATATAATCATCTAAATGTAGAAAAAAAAGTCTTTGTTGCAGAAGATAGATTTATTTAATCTACACATCTGACACGTTTCGTCTGTTTTAAGCATCGTCATACAATGTGGGGAAATTACAAAGTGGTACGAGCATAAATTGCTATTAAAAGCAATAATAAATCAATAAATTAAAAATGACAGAAAGAAGACAAACATTTATTGGACTGTGGAGCACAGGACTACATTTGGGTTTCACAGGGTTGTGAGGTGTATAAATTTCAACTCATAAAATGTTGAACCATGACTGAGGTTACAGATAAAAACTTTTGCTAACCGTGATCCAGATGTGGAACGTAATTAAAAGTCTCATAGAACCGGCATGTAATAGCCAGATAGCCGCGGTCGATGCTTCATTACATCACCGATAAAATTCTTCTCACTCGTATCCGTGACGTCGAAAGTGATTAAGAGTCCCAAAGAACTGGGAGGAAACAGCCAGACAGACACTATCAACGCTTCTTTATGTCACCTAGAAGCAACACAAAAAAAGGTAATGACAATAGGGAAAAGGAAAATATCAAGGCGTGCAAGGGATGTATTTTGCAGCCGTGAGCTTTTTCTGGTCGCTGAATTTGCCTGTTTGCCTAATTTATACACCTCTTTCACGCCTTAGCAGCATCGACTGTGGCTATCAGGCTGTTACCTACCGGTTATATGGGACATTCAATTACGTTCGCCTCATGGGTCACGATTAGAAAGTGTTTTTGTCGGTAAGCTCAGTCATGGTGCAATTTTTTATGAATTGAGATTTATACCCCTCATCATCCCCTGAAACACAAATGTGGTCCTGTGTTCCACAGTCCAAGCAATGTTCGTCTTCTTTCTGTTATTTGTAATTTAATGATTTATTATTGTCTTAATACAAATTTATGCTTATACTAGTTTGTAATTTCCCTAGATTGTGTGATGATGCCTAGAAAAGGCGAAACGCCTCACGTGTAAGGATTAAATAATCTGATGTTGTGCAACCAAGACAGTCTTCTCTGCATCTAAAGATCTACTACAGTTGCTGAACCAGTGTCACCGCGGTGCTGAGGGAATGGAGTGACTTAAATTCTTATTTGTGAGATCAGGCTATCGAAAGTTCACGTCTGATGGCTGAAAATGCTTGTATTTAGTTTGCTAAAATGAAATGATTGGCTCTATCGGATCGTAATAAATGTATATGTAATGATATGAAAACAGTATCAGCGCAAAGCATCAGATATCCTGAACCTGCAATGTTTTATCTTCTTCTTCCTAGCCTTTCCCCGTTTTTCTTCGGGGTGGCCATTGTTATATGGGTTGCAGCAATGCTACTGACAGTGTATGGTCGGATGACCTGCTTGATGCCACCACTGCCCCCAGGGACGAAATCTGTGTACGCCGTTTGTCTGCTTCTAGAGCAAATGTCATGCTTAAGTGCGAGAACGCTATCCAGATGTTTGCGCAGCACGTACCTGCAGCGGGATGTCGGTACCAGCCCAGTATTTACCTAGCCGGATGTGCCAAACCTCATTCCGGCTTGCCAGCTCACAAATGCACGTGTTATGCTGTGAAGCGGATTCTATCCGGTGCAGCCTCGCCTCCCCAAATACTGGGGGGTTCTGGTATTTCGTGATAACTGAAACCTAGTCAAAGACTTGGATGATGAATGAATGGGTAGATACGTTGGTGTGGGCGCACGACAGCAGGGTCTTCAGCGCCCGCACGGAGGAAATTTCAGACCAGAGTCGGTAAAATGCACTAAGCATGAGTATAAAACAGCAGGAAAACTATAAGTAATTAAATGTGGAAAACTATTAGTGTGCGAAACGGAGTATCGTGCCAGTATTAAAACATTAACTAAACAGGAAGAAAGTGGTAGAAGGAGATAAAACAATGCAACAGATGCACGTGGCTGGTTGACCGCAAGAATAAAATAAGGATGATCCAGACACTCTGTAACACACTAAAACTTCGGGCCTAAAAGCTTAGGCCAGATTCCAGACACATCACAAAACGTTAAAACGTGAGTCACACACGTCTCATCATCGGCTAAAATAGTGGGCAGTTCGCCACCGGTATTTGCTTCTGTCCGTGCATCACGATATAAAATGCGCAATAAAAACTCACGTGTAACAGGGCAGAAGACGTGTGAGGATCACTTCACTCCGCCTGAGCAAACGGCAGGAGGAATGCCACGGTCTTATAGTTGACTTCATCAATCGAAGTTTATTGTCCGTTACCGCCAGACGTTCCTCATCCCACAACTGCATGAACCAGGGGCGGGCAAACGTTGCACGCGGCTCATGAGCGCACAGCGCTGCACGTGTGCTGCTCGCGTGCAGGCGTCGACCGGGGCTGTGGCGACAGCCGGCAGGTTGCGGCAGTGTAGTACCAGGCTAAGCTGCGGACGTTGATGCGAAGCGAGCACTATGTAGTTAACGTCGTATTTCAAGAAACGGAGAAGTGGAGATTTGCTACCTTTTAAAAAGTAATGGGAGAATCATTTTTTCTTTGTGCAAAAACGTGAAAATTCGAAATGTTTAATATGTGGCAGCATTCTCGCTGGTCAACGGAAGTTTAGTATTGAAGGCCATTATAATAAATTTCACAAGGACGAGTACAATTTATTATCGGATTCTGAGCGGATGGGGAATTGAGTGAGCATAAGAAGAGCGATCTGACGATACCAGATGAATCTGTCGTAGTTGGCCGGCCTGAGTGGCCGAGCGGTTGTAGGCACTACAGTCTGGAACCGCGCGACCGCTATGGTCGCAGGTTCGAATCCTGCCTCGGGCATGGATGTGTGTGATGTCCTTAGGTTAGTTAGGTTTAAGTAGTTCTAAGTTCTAGGGGACTGATGACCACAGCAGTTAAGTCCCATAGTGCTCAGAGCCATTTGAATTTGTCGTAGTTGCTGTTGTCACGAGAGATCTGCGACTTTCTCTCGTCATGTCTCTCATCTAACTGACTTAAAATTTTATGGAGCACTGCTTTCAAGTTTTCAGGACGACAGCAATAATAGCCCAGCGGTATGTGCAAGTTATGAGACTGCGCTTAATATAGCGAGAGCTGGAAAACCATTTGCTGAATTAATAAGTCTCGGTTAAGAGCAAACATCAGTGATGAAAATTTACGTAACTGTTTGTGTTTGTCTGTATGTAGAAATTTTGTTCCAGATATTAAACGTATTGTAAACTCCACCTGTGATAATTAAATAAAACGTATCGTAGGTAATAGGTACTCTTTCAAACCATGATTTCCTTCAAGCACTCCTACTAACCTTATTCATTCACTCAATAAAGCAAGCTAGGAAACAAAACGCATTACAGAGGAAGGAGCGGACAGAGGGTATGGTGGGGATGGGAGATAAGCGGGTGGCCAGCTTGCCCCTGTGTGCACGCGGAACACCTGTTAACTGCACGCGTGCAAGTGCACCGCACATGTGCAGGATTCCTGCCCGCCCCTGGCATGAACTTTCTCTGTAGTTCAGAAACGACAGCCTGCGGGGGAATAGGACCCTGTGCTGCAGCCTGTCTCTGCAAGCAGACCGATCGGCTTGTGTATTTCCCCATATCCCCGCCTGCCCTTATACCCGGCAGAATGACACCTACTTTTCCCCCCGTTGGAGCAAGGCTCTGTAAGGATTGTAAGGCACTAAGGGAATCAGAGCAGATGCCCTGAATACGTCGCATCTGCTCCAGTGCCTTCAGAAGCGTGTGGAGCTCTACTGAGAAATCGATATACCCATCACGAAAGCGATTACTGCTGACGGGGGCGCTACAGAGCAGCCAAGGGAAATCCCTTGTCTGGAACCATCTGTGTACACTACTGTGCCACAAACTTGGATTATAACATGGGATTACTGATTTCCTGAGCAGTTCGCTTAACTTTTAGTATAGGAGAGCGTGCCCCCAGAGCACTACTACCAGAGTTATGCTCATTAGGTTTGTGGGAATATCGCCACTGTTGGAGCGTACTCGGTGAAGTACCGTGCCTTACTATGCTGTACGCACAGATGAGGCAAACCTGGAACGAAATTGTAAGAAGGGTATAGAAAAACCTTTGAGCAGGTTGGACTTGGCTATTTGATCCTTAAGTGGTAAGCCACTGAACACAAATTAGACAGTTTAGTAAACAATACATTAAATAACGACAAGGACAATTTCAACATTGGTACCTGTACAACGTTTTTAACAAAAGCTGACCATGGTACAGGATAAAACAAGGTAACACACAATTAGCTGTTGTATGTGAGCAGACCGCAAAAATTACAAGGGGCCAACCCCAGCGTACTGAAATATTCCCACTTGGCACCCAATGACAGGCGCAATCAACCTTACTACAACTTCAGTAAATATCCTTTAGTTATTAATAATGACGCTCTTCGCACGAGCAATTAAATTAAATAAAATATTTAAAAAAATATTATTATTAAGTAGCAGGAAATAACCAGAGGTGTGTATATTCAGAACTACACTAGAAACTTTTAGCTTAAATAAACAGAAAACAAAAAAAATTCAGAAAGAGAGGAAAATATTATTGCACTTCTTTAAACACAGCAAATACACTCCTGGAAATGGAAAAAAGAACACATTGACACCGGTGTGTCAGACCCACCATACTTGCTCCGGACACTGCGAGAGGGCTGTACAAGCAATGATCACACGCACGGCACAGCGGACACACCAGGAACCGCGGTGGTGGCCGTCGAATGGCGCTAGCTGCGCAGCATTTGTGCACCGCCGCCGTCAGTGTCAGCCAGTTTGCCGTGGCATACGGAGCTCCATCGCAGTCTTTAACACTGGTAGCATGCCGCGACAGCGTGGACGTGAACCGTATGTGCAGTTGACGGACTTTGAGCGAGGGCGTATAGTGGGCATGCGGGAGGCCGGGTGGACGTACCGCCGAATTGCTCAACACGTGGGGCGTGAGGTCTCCACAGTACATCGATGTTGTCGCCAGTGGTCGGGGGAAGGTGCACGTGCCCGTCGACCTGGGACCGGACCGCAGCGACGCACGGATGCACGCCAAGACCGTAGGATCCTACGCAGTGCCGTAGGGGACCGCACCGCCACTTCCCAGCAAATTAGGGACACTGTTGCTCCTGGGGTATCGGCGAGGACCATTCGCAACCGTCTCCATGAAGCTGGGCTACGGTCCCGCACACCGTTAGGCCGTCTTCCGCTCACGCCCCAACATCGTGCAGCCCGCCTCCAGTGGTGTCGCGACAGGCGTAAATGGAGGGACGAATGGAGACGTGTCGTCTTCAGCGATGAGAGTCGCTTCTGCCTTGGTGCCAATGATGGTCGTATGCGTGTTTGGCGCCGTGCAGGTGAGCGCCACAATCAGGACTGCATACGACCGAGGCACACAGGGCCAACACCCGGCATCATGGTGTGGGGAGCGATCTCCTACACTGGCCGTACACCACTGGTGATCGTCGAGGGGACACTGGATAGTGCACGGTACATCCAAACCGTCATCGAACCCATCGTTCTACCATTCCTAGACCGGCAAGGGAACTTGCTGTTCCAACAGGACAATGCACGTCCGCATGTATCCCGTGCCACCCAACGTGCTCTAGAAGGTGTAAGTCAACTACCCTGGCCAGCAAGATCTCCGGAACTGTCCCCCATTGAGCATGTTTGGGACTGGATGAAGCGTCGTCTCACGCGGTCTGCATGTCCAGCACGAACGCTGGTCCAACTGAGGCGCCAGGTGGAAATGGCATGGCAAGCCGTTCCACAGGACTACATCCAGCATCTCTACGATCGTCTCCATGGGAGAATAGCAGCCTGCATTGCTGCGAAACGTGGATATACACTGTACTAGTGCCGACATTGTGCATGCTCTGTTGCCTGTGTCTATGTGCCTGTGGTTCTGTCAGTGTGATTATGTGATGTATCTGACCCCAGGAATGTGTCAATAAAGTTTCGCCTTCCTGGGACAATGAATTCACGGTGTTCTTATTTCAATTTCCAGGAGTGTACATTAAAAGACAAACACACAGTTCAGCTGTTAGTTCTGCTGAGCTTGAATCTGAAGAGAGTAGTTTGTGCAAATGTCGGCTGTCAACACACAGACAAAGGCAAAAGTCTGAATCAAATATTCAAGTGACATTCTTAAATGTCAGCTGACGGCTCTTGACTAGAGAACCAAAACGTTTTAACGTTAAGACTTCAAGGCAGAAGAGGGCCGTCAAATAAACAACAAGCAGGAAGCAAGGAAAGGCAGTTAATTTGAATTATTCACAACGCAGTGTAAATGACTACTATGCACTTTCAAAGCAACTGCATCTTACGAAGTACACGGCTGGGCACCACAGTAAGTCAATTTAAACAGGAAAAAATTATTACTAGAATACCTGGGCTGCTGTTTTGGTCCGCCAGAGCTCGCATTACCCACTGCCATGTACTACAAAATGGCGACGCCTTATGCATACCTGGATACAGCAGATATAAATGAAATGACAAAGTTCTGCAACAGGAAAAACTACATGGTTTTAAAAAGCGCAGTATTATTTAAAAAATCTCTCAGCAGCACTCACCTTGGCTCAGCGATCTCTTACTCCCGTTCAATCAATAAGTTTTACAAACCTTCAAACACAACTGCCGGACGCGCCTCAACAGTTCTTTAATTCACAAACGTATCTCGGTACACACAGCTCTGATCTGAAACCACACTGTTCAAAAATATGGAAACGTTTCCAAACACCGCTACCAGTCACAAAATTTGTTGACAAATAAATTACTTATTTTACGACATGTTCCGAGGATTGTACCACATAAACAGGCTATATTGGTATTACAAAACCTTTAACATGTGTATGCACAGATGTTAAAGCTTCTTTAATTGACTGCTGTGATAGCTTTGTTCTTGTGGTGTGGCAGTTTTCTTGTGATGTGTTGAGGCGTCGTTATTTCCATGGTTTCGTTATTTCCGTAGTTCTTTTTTGCTAATAAAGATACCCTGGTAGGACGGAATCGTTGGTGCTGGGGCAGCTCACACACAATTAAAGTAACACAAAATATGGAATAGTAAAAATATTAATCATCTTTGGTAATGCCGGTTACAACAATTGTAGAATGCAGATTTAGCATATCTGAGATGCGAAGACTACAGTTCAATGAATACAAACTAAGCAACGTTCTCTGAAATAAAGTAAAAAAAAAAAAAAAAACCTAATCTTCTATTCATATGTCAAGCTTTCTGCTTAAGCGATTGACGCACGGTAGCTATTCTTTTGCGAAATAAAATCGAACACCTGCATCGGTCATTTCAATGTTATATAATATATAACTGTCAGTTTCGGTGATTCAGTACACCATCTTCAGGTTTTAACTGACGATGACAGGATGAACCCCAATCGTGTACACGATCCCATCAGTGGTCAACATCTATGAACTGATTCCTGTAGATGCTGAAACAGCGATGCTGTGTCTGCAACCATCATCTAGGCAGGTAGCTGATGGTTGCAGACACAACGTCTTGGCTCAGCAATCTAAGGAAACCAGTTCATACCATAGATGTCGGCCACTGATGCGATCTTGTATCCCCACCCCCGTGTCAGTTAAGGCCTGAAGATGGTGAACCGAATCACCGAAACTGGTAGCCATTTAATAAATAACATCGAAAGGACGGCGCAGGGTGTTCCATTTTATTGCATAACTAATCTTCTGTCTTGATGCACTATTCGAAGAACAGTTCCAAACTAACAGTATTCAGTTACATCTCCAGAGCAGCGTCATTGGTTCGCACGGCTCCCCACGTGTATGTTATCCCTATCGTAAATTTGTTTAAGTTAGATTCATTAGTGTGTAAGCCTAGGGACCAATGACCTCAGCAGTTTGGTTCCATAGAACCTTACCACAAATTTCAATTTCAAATTTCAGTTTGCGAACAGCGATGTTACTGCTGCGGACGGGCGTCCACGGTACTTCTGCTAGCAACTGTCGCAAGCTTTCTTTGTGTGGTATCTCAGTACACCACACCCAACTCGCACACCGCTATTTGAAAACTTCTCAAGTCAGAGACCGCACACGTGCAGAGCTCCACGCGGACTCTCTCTGATGCAGAGATACTAACTATAACACAATCGATATGGGCGTTACAAAAACATTTTGATCATTAGCTTGATAGCATATTGGTCCAGACTCAATATAGCTGTGACTCTGTGTGGCATCTATTCAACAAATCCCTTTAAGGTTTGAGGAGGTATGCGGCACTAAATGTCTACGCACAGCTCATGCAATTCCCATTAAGTACTTGGCCGATGGTTTGTGGGTATGGAGTTGATATCTTAAACCGTCCCAGACGTGTTCCATCAAGTTCAGATCAGGCAAATTTGATGGGAAAGACAACATTCCTGGTTCACCACGATGGAAGCACTACAGCACGATACTGGCCTTATGATATGGACTGTTATCTTGCTGGAAAGTGCCACCGCCTGCAGGGAAGATGTCAGTATGAAAGGATGCTGTTGGTTCGCAATAATATTCACGGAGTCCACAACTGCCGTGGTGACTTCGATAACTACCACAGGTACAACACTGCCACCACCGGCCTTCTTCCTTTATGGAGGACAGTTTTCGAGCAGCCACTTCCCCGGATAATGGCGTATCTGGACATGCCCATCGACCTGGTGTAGCAAAAAGGTTGATTCATCCGATCAGACGACAAGCTTCCGTCGATCCACGGTGTAGTCTTAACGATCTCACGTCCACTGAAATCGTAAAAAACCGTATAGTCTGGTAACCATAGGAACCCATTGGGGTTGTCTGCTACGGAGTGACATGTTCAACAACATGCGCTGAATGTTGTGGTCCGAATCACTTGCTCGTGCACCAGCACTGTACTCCGTCGTCACATACGCAGCAGGTCGCCATCTGTACTAGTTTACAGAGCGGTCTGGACTCTGTCGGTCACGTTCTGTGATGAGGCATGGACGTCCAACACCTTGTCGCCTATTCGAGGATTCATCGCTTTTCTTCCATATATGTTGACTACAGTAGCACGCGAACAGCCGTCCAGTAACCCCGAGATCCTCGTTCCCAGGCGCCGAGTCTTAAGAGTCTGCTGTTTGGTTCAAATGGCTCTAACCACTATGGGACTTAACATCTGAGGTCATCAGTTCCCTAGACGTAGAACTACTTAAACCTAAGTAACCTCAGGACATCACACACATCCAAGCCCGAGGTAGGTTTCGAACCTGCGACCCCAGCAGCAGCGCGGTTCCGGACCGAAGCGCCTAGAACCGCTCGGCCACAGCGGCCGGCGGTATGCTGTTTGTCGAAGTCGGTTATGTCAGTGTGTTTCCCTTTTTGTCGCTTGAATCCTTCTCCATAACAGTATTCGTCACGTAAGCAACTGACAGTGCTATACATGAACGGAAAAATACGAGGATATGATCAGTGTATGATGTTACTGTTTTGTAGTCTCTAAAATTGTATGTCGCTAAAGTGTCGTGTGACGGCGATGTGTTGTGAATGAATTTGTAGTTTACTGCTGTAGTGAAATGATTAGATTGTGGGGTGAATAAATTGTTTTCGTATAGAATTTGGTAGATATTCTCTGAATGAGTTGGTAGATGGGTGGTTGTCTAAAATGTTGTCTCATGTCAATGTTAAGAGTATTGTGGGTAGTGTCCTACATAACATGGTAAATTTCGTTTGTACGTGTTCGCAGTCGTTTATCGGTGATCATTGACCACACTTTCGACCCATGCAAGATGGACGGAGCTATGAAGGCACGCCATTTTATTAGTTATAATTCCCCACTCGTCTCTACCTCCCTTATACACACCGCCGAAAAAAAATTGTACAGCGTTTTAGAGATTTATTGTTGCAACAGTGCATATGAACTACATGAAAAGATTACATTTACAGATCAACAGCACGGCCAATTCTGAGATACCAAGTGTCGACCCGTATTAGTACGTGGTATAGGCTCAACGTAATTCACGCGCTAGCTCCGTCATCCAGTGAGTCGTACAGATGGCGACTACTGTTCTGGCATACGTTACGACAAGCCTGCTCGACCACCTCTCCAGGTAAGGGTTATTGGTTGACGAGTTTCTTCTCGTCCCATCATGTCCCACACGTCTCGATTGGAGCCAGGTCCGGAGATATTGCTATTCAGGGAAATCGCAGCACGTCTTACAGAGCACGTTGAGTTTCACGGAGAGTATGTCGGCAAGCATCATCGCGCTGGAACAACACATCACCTTCGTGTTCCAAAAACGACAAAAGAAAGTGTCTAACGACATTCTGCACGTACCGAGAGCTGGTTAGTTTCCCCTCCAGAAAACCCAAAGGTGAATGAGAGCTCATCGCACCCCAGAGCATAAGACCTGCTGTGGGGCCAGAGTGTCTTGGACCAACGCATTCTATGAGACAGTACTTACCAGGTCTATGTCGTACTTTCAAGCATACATCACTTGCGTGCGGGCAGAATCTGCTTTTATTGCTGAAGACCACGGCACGCCATTTCATCTTCCAAGTGATACCCTGACGGCACGAATCGAACCTTGCACGTCGCTGCTATGGCGTAAACGGAAGACGGGCTAGAGGTGTGCATGCCCCTAGTCCCACTGTTAATAACCTGTTGGCAACAGTTCGTCTTGAAACGTCAAGGACCACAAGATGGCGCTGTGTTAGCTATGCCAGAAGGCTATCTGGTCATTAACAGAACATCTACTATGCCCCAAGTAGCATATGACGTCATCGGATCAAAATCAACCTCGTCTTTTCAAGCGTACTAATTTTTTTCCGGCAGTATACTTCCCTCATTTCTCCACGTGCCCACTAAGCCGTCAGGCGGCAGTGAACCTCGTGGTCGACAGTGCCCACCAAGTTTAGATTTTCTGTCATCTTCCATTCCCGGACTGAACTAGCGAAATTACTATCTATGTATCTCGGTACGTATCCTAATCAAGCGTGCCTTATTTTCATGATCCTTAAGCTAGACATATTATGGTGGCAACAAAATGGCCGCACGGTCTTTCTCAAATACTACTTCACTAAATGAACACAAGAGTGTTTCGCGAAACCTGCCTCGCATTTGTAAGAAATGTCATTGCCATTCCCAGAGCACCTCTGTTACACTTTCGTATGGGCAACAACTCGTTCGCTATAGTTTGTCATACCTACTTGATAAGAACTCCAAACACTGGAATAATGATCTAGAATTGGTCGCACTAGGGTCTTGTCTGCTCTTTCCTTTACAGATACAAAGCGCGTTCTCAAAACCCTTCCAAAATATCTTTAATTTGCCCTCCCTAGTACAGATTCTGCGTATTAGTTGCATTCCATATCGTTTTCTTGTTAACCTTAAACACTTATACGACGTGACGAGCTCAAGACATTCACCACTAGTATTGTAATAACACACTGTATATTCCTTTCTCTGTTGTATATATTTATTACCTTGCATTTATCCATATGGCACCAAGCGAAAATTCTGTCAGTCTTTCTGCATTTCTTTACAAGTGTCTGACGGCGATGATTCCCTATAGATAGCCCCAACATAAGTGAACGGTCTGGAGCCTTATGACGAACTCTTCATGAATAATGAAAATGTGTGAGGTTTCATGAGATTTCCCTGGGGCACAGTCGATGTTTCCTCGGTTTCTGTTGTAGATCGCCGACTAGTATACTGGTTTCTGTTAGTTATTCGTCGGGTCAAAAACATATCTGAAAAGATGCTCTATGTGATCGAGTCTTAATTAGGATGGGCGATGTGGTAGAGTGCCCAGCGCCCTCCGGAGATACGGAAAGATGGATTCTATCTGTTTACGTGTATTTACTGTTGCGATACAGTTTTTGGTTTGGTTTAACTCATATCTCAAAGATCCTCCATGTGATATGAGAGTATATTCACCTCCTTTCGGAAATTTGTGAAGACAGAATTTGTCTTTTTATGCGTATTTACTGTTGCTGCGGCATATTCATGCTTTATTCACAGCTACCTATTTATTTATTCTTCCTGGGACTATATTTCAATGATGCGGGATTTGTCAGTATAACACAACTAAAATGAATAGCTCGAAAATTTGCTTATACACAAATACAATAAATATGCTTTTATGAGGATAGGATACGTAGTCGGACGTAGCTCTGATGACGGAACAATCCCGGAATTTGCCTGAAATGATTCACTAAAACCGCGGGAAACCTAAATCAGGCTATGTCAGTGTCTTAACAACTGCACTGAGTCATTCGACTCGTCTTCACTGTACAGTGATCTTTGTTTTACAGCCATTTAGCTCCAAGTAAACTATACCATAAAACTTGACTCTGTTAATGGCTCCTGAACCATGGACATGCTACTGTGCCCCTTGTTCTAGCTCAAAAAAAAAAAAAAAAAAAAAAAAAAAAAGAAGGCTCTGAGCACTATGGGACTCAACTGCTGAGGTCATTAGTCCCCTAGAACTTAGAACTAGTTAAACCTAACCAACATAAGGACATCACAAACATCCATGCCCGAGGCAGGATTCGAACCTGCGACCATAGCGGTCTTGCGGTTCCAGAATGCATTCTAGCTCCATCCTGTCCGCAAAACTAGCTTTAGACACACAGGTACGCTGATATGCTGCATGTACGTCTTGTTGTCCTCCCCTCTGTCCACCATAAGAACTGAGTCAACGCACCCCATGTGAGAGGGATGTAGAACGCAGGAGAATAACACGACGTTAACATCACGCCATCTCTAGCTCTATATGGCACATGATTCTCTTGTGAAAGTATTTCTGTGTAATCATGTGTTGTAATTTGACACGGTGTTGTCGGTTATTCCCTTTAAGTATTAGCTACTTGTTTGAGCCCTCTATGTAGGCTTTAACTATACAGTAATAATTACTCATGACCAATATTTTAGCTCCTTTTCAAAGAGATTTATTTTTGTGATCTTTTCCACATCCTTGGGCAATTTATTATACCATTTTATTCTGTGGTGGGAGGTGCTGTTTTGAGTTTTTGTTGTTCCTTTCCTTTTAAATGTAATTACAAAATGACTGTCGTTTCCTGATTATATACAGAATTTAGTAATGTACTTAATACATTCAGTAATGTTAATATACGTAGTAATATTTTCCGTAATATGCACAGCGGATTGGTGAACGTTCTCAATTGGTAAACTAGGGACACTCCGCTTTTAAGCAGTTCGTGTCTATGAGCCCGACTACTATTTCTAGTTATTATTCAGGATGTCCTTTCCTGCACTTCAAATATAATTTCCATGATTTGGGCCTTCGATCCTGAGATAAATCCCGTAGCTAAGAGCTTATGTACGTAGGAATTGTATGTCAGCACCAGATACTGGCTGTTTTTAACGTGTGATAGGACCGTAAGAGCATACCATCCTGCTACATTTTTTTAGCCAGTATCTTTGTGTGTACATTCCCTTAAAATGAATACCTTAAAACAAAGCTTGTTTGTTACAAAATACGAGGGAAATGCATACTATTTTTTAATCCATCTTTTATTCTACATGTTTGAAAGTTTTACAGTGTTTAGATACATCCTTTGAGAACAATATTTTCATTTCTCCACGTAATTTCCATCCCTCTCAACTGCCTTACGCCATCTTGGAACCAGCGCCTGTATAGCCGCACGGTAAAATTCTGGACCAAAATGTTGGAGCCACTGTTTGGCAGTGTGCCCAAGGGAGTCGTCATATTCAAACCTTGTTCCACAAAGAGAGTCTTTGAGTTTCTCAAAGAGATGATAGTCACATGCAGCCAGGTCAGGACTGTAAGGCGGCTGTTTCAGTTTTGGCCATCCGAGTTTTGTGATCGCTTCCATGGTTATTTGACTGACACGTGGCCGTGCATTGAAGTGCAACAGCAAAACATCCTCAGTCGAGCTTGAAGTTTCTTCAGTGTTGTCACATATGCATTAGAATTTATGGCGGTTCGATTTGGCATGGTGTCCACAAGCAAGAGTCCTTCTGAATCGAAAAACACCGTAGACATAACTCTTCCAGCAGAATGTGTGATTTTGATTTTTTTTTCCTTGGGTAAATTTGCATGATGCCACTCCGTTGATTGCCTCTTCATCTCTGGTCAAAAATTATGGACCCATATTTGATCACCTGTCACAACTTTTCCAAGAAATTCATCTCCACCATTCTTGTACTGTTCCAAAAGTTCGCTGCATACCGTTTTTATCGTTTCTTTGTGAGCCACTGTCAACATCCGGGGGCCCACCTCGCAAAAACTTTTTTTGACGCCAACATTTTCAGTATTCTGCAAACACTTCCTTCCCCTATCCCAACTTAGCGTGCCAATTCGTTCACTGTGATGCGTCTGTCAGCAGTCGCCAATTCGTTAACTCTCTGCACATTGTCTGGTGTGTGAGCAGTACGAGGCCTGCCACTGCGAGGACAATCCTCAATACTGCCGTGCCCGCTTTCATCACGTAACCTGCTTGCCCACCGACTAACTGTACTGCGATCGACAGCAGCATCTCCATACACCTTTTTCAACCTCTTGTGGGTGTTTCCCACTGTCTCGTTTTCACAGCACAGGAATTCTATGACAGCACGTTGCTTCTAACGAACGTCAAGTGTAGCAGCCATCTTGAAGACATGATGTGACGACGCCACTCACGGGATCAGGTTGAACTAAGTTTGAAAACAAGCGGGTAGAATGTATCTACACACTGCAAAACTTTCACACATTCAGAATGAAAACTGTATTTTTTACAAAAATAGTGTGCATTTCTTTTGGAGTGACCCTCGTATGCAGAGTTCTCATCTACGCTTAATCTGGCAGAAGTGCATACTGTTTGTGTTCAATGTTAATTTATTACATGCAACCAAATGGTAAACATCCTTGGGGGTTTCGTTTACTTTGTCTAATATATGAGTTCTACTGTTTTTTAGTGACTATGATGTTGCTGTCATAAGCAAGCAGAACTTTTCCTTCGCGTGCCATATGGTCTAGAATGTCATCGAGAATTGGAACCTTTTCCACTAACTCTTTTAAACTTATAAATTAAACACGACTATGTCCACATGACAGAAATTAAAAAAACGTATATTGAAGAAGAGAAATACAGAGTGTCTCCGTCATGGTAAATTCGGAGGCCTGCCGGGGCGACAAGCTATATTATTTCAAGAGGAATACTGCCACACAGCTGCCAGTCTTGCTGGCAACATTGGCTGCAGATCGCAGGTGGATTGGAAGGAAGGGGTGCGAAGAACGTAACGGCAGCTGGCAGCTGTCGGCGTGAGGGCGACGGCAGGTCTAAACGATCTCGTGGCAGCTGGAGAGGGAATGGAGCCTGCCAAAACCTTCTCCCTCCCCCCCTTCCCCACACCCTACTATGTTTCCTCACCAGGCCACGGCCGCACCGCGGCGCTTGCTGCAGCCAATCGAGAATCCCGTCCCTCACACACAAGCACGCACGAACACACACACACACACACACACACACACACACACACACTCGGCTAGTACCATGATTGATGCAGGGCGCACGCCCGCAGAATATTAACGGCTGGCGTAGGCGGGTGTCCGCGCCCCAGGCGGGCTTCGTATTAAAGTGGCCAAACTGCCACTTAGCGCCCATATTGCTTTAATACGTTTCCTGCCCGAGTTCTCCTCTGTCTGACACAATTTCTTACGGATCGCAGCTCGCGAGATAAACGACTGGGGCGTGACTCAGCATTTCCCGTATAAGTTTCATTTCTGTAATTTGTTTCTGAGATCCAAAGTGATCATAATTCTCTACTCTCAGGCACATTCAAAATAATAGAAACGTGAATAGGTCGTCGCTTTTGTTGTAAGGATTTTGCTGAAGAATTTAGAAATATTATTTTGTGGATTGTAAACCTGCCCAGATAGCCGTCTCCGTTTCGTCGCTTACGGAATCCGGAGAGACAAGCTGACCCTGGATCGAAACTGCTCAGTGGATTAACGTCTATGACGGTGTGCCTGTCGGCGTACATATGGTTTCTGGCGGCCACCCACATGCAACAAACTGAACAGCGGTCCGTTACCCACGTCCCGCCTCAGTCCAACGATTTGAAATTACATCGAAAAACCTTCTCACACGTTCTCGTTGCGTAACGCTAGACGCAGAGAGAAGGTAAAGACAGTTGCCATCCCGGAGGTGGTGATAGGAAAGTAATCCGGCTACCCTGTCCACCAACACTGACTTGCCATGTCGACTCTGAAGATACGAGATTAGACCAGGAAAAACAGGATTATGTAGTTTGTAACCAGTCTCTGAAATATCTCTGACGTGTTCTGGACGGAAGAATGTACAGATCTGAGAAATTGGCTGTTATGTAGTGATAAAATGTTTACAATAAAACACACATTTTTTATATAAACATTCCTTCACCTTGTAGGGAAACTGTTGTGAATCCTACTATTAATTCAGTCCAAACGTCCATCGTATCAGAAGAGAGATTCCCTGCTAGAGTTCCTAAAAGGCAGTCGATTTCATGCTTGGTAATTAACAATTTTTTTACTAGGGGATCTATTGGAAGAATGTGGAAACACTTTAAGCAGTAACAAATAACATTCATTAAGAGTATGTTACAAAACTGTACTTTACTACGGTACAGTTTGATGCTTGGAACTTGGCATCTTATATCTTATACGATGATATTTAAATGGCTTTTGTCACTATAAATCCACTTTTAAACTGAGTTTACAATCATTTTCCTGTTTGAAACATTTTTTACAACGTTGTTCCTCTGAAGTCAGCAACATGTTGTCAACAATTTTCGTAGTTCCCATCCCCGTCTAGATTAGCTGCAAACATTTCTACGTATGTACTGGCGTAGTTTGCTACGCTGAATTGGCAGCAAACATTTTTCATCGTATATTTTCATCAAGAGCTGCGCTATGACAAGTGAAGGGAAAGAATTAATAATATGTGGTGCTACATTAATAATATTCAACAAAATAAGCAGACCAAGAATGGGAACAATTAGTGACTTACACGTAATTTCGAATCTGTATGAATTTTTTTTCTCACATACATGCTCAACGTCAAATATTTAACATAGTAAATCATTTGTAAAGTTATTAGACCTCTGAAGCTGTATTGTATATGGATATATGAGACTTAGATTTTTTAAGTAATCGGGAGTTTACTGGTACCATAGAAGACGTGTTGGGAATCACATACTGTGTGAGGTGAATTTGGAAGACAGTTCTTGTTTTCGTAGCTTCACTAGGATATCCTCGTTCGATGTAGAAATGATAATAAATATTATTTGTTTCAAAGAAAGACAGAAGTCTCAAAAAACCAGTTCTTCTGAAGAAAACTGTTACTGTTCAGCTTTCGGCAACAGGAGATTTCTATCAAAGAACTGTAAATAAAAAAAAAAAATATCTTGCAGATGTGAACGTGACTGTATTCACTACACACGGTGCTTAAATAAAAACGCCTTCAGTTACAATTTCTTCGTGTTTTATTAAGTTACACTATGCATTTCGCACATTGTGGGTCCATCTTCGGTGCAAATCGTCTAATATATAACTTAAATTTTCCTCTTAAGTGAGGTGAAATGCATTCTCGTCACATTATTTTTTGTATTTCTTGAATCGTGTCGAAAAATACGTGAGACACAGTAGTAAATACAGAGAACACGTACTGAAGAAAGAAGGAAGAACATTTTCAACATTTTTCGGTTAGCATACGTTGGCTTATTCGTTCTGTCATTGAACTTCACGGCACTCTAGGTTCACTTTCACTCACATGTTTAAGAAACGCTTCACAGATGTAATTTAACCTGTTGTGATCAAAGATAAAATTTATGACTTAGTGTCAGAGATCAGGGTTAATTTTTTGAAGTTATATTTCTTGTTGTTCTATCAGATTTAGGTTCTGATCATTGGCTACATTGTGTAGCAATACAAAATTGTTTTCTATTCTGCTGATAATGTCTTTAGTTTCTACCATATGCTGTGCACTAGCTGATTTTTCGAAGTGGTTCAGTCCGAAAGCATTTATGTGCTTTTGAATTTTCTGCCTGGTTTCCTTACACGGAAGGCAGGACGAGAAGGGCAAGAAACTTTATGCACTCCACTGCTGTTGAAGGTCTAGTAACCTGTTTTTTTGTTATGCAGTAGTAAGTGTCTTAAGTTCTCTACTAATAATATTAGATAAAGCCTTTGATAACTTTGTCTGTAATACACTATTTGAAATTCAGAACGTAATGGGGATAGTATTCAAGGGGTGAATGGTGATCGCCAACTTGTTCAGATACCAGCGGTCCAGTGGCAACCTCAGTCTATGTGGTTGGACGGAGATTTCAGCTGCCGCCATGCCAAACACAAATCTTGTGTCTTACAACTGTGGCATTTCGCTTGGTTGTTGTCAAAAACAGCTACCATAGCATTTAACGACCACACTACAAGCTACTTGACGAGAATTTCGCAGATGGATTACTGTGTGTAAATTGCCTGACAAACGAATTAAAGGAGTAGCAAGCACTTCGACGAGGGTTTGGGGAACGAGAGGTCACAGATCGTGTTACTTATGTTAAAGTAACACTTCCAGTAACTGACGTAATTAAATACATGATTTTAATGAATGGTGTGATTTACAGACGCATACCTAGCAAAACAATCTTTTTTCATATCCACCTCGTCGGACGAATATCTTAAACATTAAGCACTTAAGTTTTTCACTAGCATATTCTCATACCATTTCTCTTCAATTTCCCACACAGCTGGTGTTGGTAAGAACTTTATTTAAGGCATAGGTACAAAAAAAAGTCTGCTGTACAAGATTTATCAGAACTAATGTCGAGTTACTCTCACTACGTACAGTCGCCCATGTTTCTAGTAATAGCTGCGGCAGTTGCAGAAACTAAGCGTTCCTAGCTAAAACTATTTTTTAAAAATATCTATGTTCTACGCTGACATGGAAATAATGTAAATAAACGATCTCCATGACACTTTATTGGAATCAATCCAAGCATACATACGAAAACAGAAGAAATAGTAAACAAAGTTCTTAGAAGTATCATTGACTGGATTTCTGCGATGCTCTCACCATCTCAATTTTAAAAAGACCTAAGATATTCAGTTCTGCTCGTTTAGAGGTACTACACCAATGGTAAGTGGAACACATGGTAAGGAAATAATAAATAGTGTGGAAACTTCCAAATTATTAGCGGTCCACATTAATGAGAATTTTAGTTAAAAAAAACATATTTCGGTACTCCTAAAATAACTTAGTACAGACATATTTGCGATTAGAATCACTGCAAATCTTGGGAAGAGACAAATCAATTAGGTGACAGACTATTTTCATTCAATAATGTCGTACTGAATAATGTTCTGGTGGTAACTCATCTTTAAGAAAGTCTTCATTGCGCATTAACGTGTTCTGAGAATAACAAGTGATGCTCACCCACGATCATCTTGTAGACGCTGTTTAAAGAGTTGGGCATTTTGACTGCTGCTTCACGGTATATTTGTGTCGCATGGAGTTTGTTGTAAATAACCCACTACATTTCAAGACAAACAATGAGGTACATAATGACAGTACCAGAAGAAAAAATGGCATTCATTGCCCCACATTTAGTCCGCAGCTCGTGGTCTTGCGGTAGCGTTCTCGCTTCACGCGCACGGGGTCTCGGGTTCGATTCCCGGCGGGGTCGGGGATTTTTCCTGCCTCGAGATGACTGGGTGTTATTGTGTCGTCTTGATTATCATCATCATTCATCCCCACCTCCGCTAGGACCTTACGGTGCTGATCTCCAGCGTCGTCCCCTGCGCTCCTCGGAGTATGGGACCTCATAATCGTCATCACCTCACATTAAGGCTGACTTTAGCACAAAAAGGAGTGCACAATGTCAAACAAAGTTCTTTTATTATTTACCCAGGGATACAAAGTGTCTGACAGACAGCAAAGTAAAATTCGATAACACACATAGAAAGTTTCTCCTTGATGACAACTCCTTCTATTCCGTAGAAGAATGTCTATTATTGTAATGTGTAAAAGGTGATGAGTAGAAATTACTGACTCACTTGTACGTATCTTTCTTTCTTTTTACAAAAAAGAAAAAAAGAAATTAGAAATGTTAAGAATGTAACCGTATGTACAAATGAATTAACGATGTGAATGTATAATGACTTGTTCAACAGCATTGCGATTTATCGCGCAAAATGATCCGTGGAACATGTTACTAACTACCTAACTAACTTTCTAGGTAATTTGGCAAGTATATAGAGAGGTCAAAATAATGCAATACGTATTTTTTCTTTTATGCTCAGTTTAACTTTTTAGGGGTAAAACACACCCCAAAACATAGTTTGGTATGTTAAGTTTAGAGGGAATGTCTTCTAAACCCTGATATGTTCAAAACCTTTTTTTTAATGTAAAAGTGGAAATGTAAGTAACTTTCTCAAAAACCGTATAATAAAAATTGTAATAATCTAAAATTTTGCAATGTACCCACCTCCATTAATAAATTCTGAAAAATAATTCATGCTACAGCACAAATAAAGAAAACTTTCACGCCACATCCATCTGTGTATAATTAAACTTGTTTTAGAAAAACGATTTCTGGAAAACAAGCTGTACACAGTGTGCTATTGGGATATTTTCAAGACACCTAAATAAATATCCAACGCTCATTATTAATCTAATTATTTATTTTACGTGTTTTAATTTGTTGTTTTATATTTTAATTTTCTTTCTTAGTATACTGTTTCACATTTGTATGCTGTGAGACAGAATGATTACGATAGTGATAATCTGTAAATAAATGCATAAAATATAACATTATTTGAACTATGGACATAAAATATACGAAATTTCGTCACATAATACGCACGACGGACGACACAACATAAACAAAATTCAGCAGGATTTCAATTTGTGTCGCGTGATACTCTAAAGAACCTCGTTTGTATCAGACTTGTTTTCCTCGGGGTCTGCAGCGCAGTAGTTATTTTGTAAAGACAATTTTTATATGTACATTATTCTACCGGGACGTTGCTGGATCGCCATGTTCAAGCGATCTGCAGTTATGTAGCGCTATTAATATGTACAATTTTTAGGCTATAAATCTGATTGGTTTATAGCAGTGCGTCGAGTATTTACTTCCATATCTCATCGTAGACATTGTAGCTGTGAAATCGTTCTGCATTTGTAGCAGTCGAATTACAATGCAGTCGAAATAAGCTTATCGCTTAGCTATACAAATCTTGATAAATCTTCATAAAATAGCAGCGTCCTGGTATAGTAATGAATGTAAAATGTCTATACAAGACATATATCAGAGCATAGCTAAACCTTACCGAAGACAATTTTGTACGTACTAGGGACTGCAGCTTAATTACATTGTTTCTCAAGCGGAGATCGACATCATAATTATTCAACAAGACTCGATCTGAAAATCTTATCACAAAGTTCTTCCAACACCGAAAGCCGTATATTTCCGACGGCTATGCCTATCCCTTGGAGCCTTTTGGGGTCACAAGGTGAAAAAGCTCGTGTCAATAGGTATGGCGCTCCAAACCAATATTCCACACTGACCCCTCCCCACTCCCACCCCTCTTCATTGTTTCGAAAGAAATTAATGAAGAGTTTGAATCGAGGATTCGAGAATCTCTATTTGAAGCCGAAGATGTTGCGACGGCCGGCCACGGTGACCGAGCAGTTCTGGGCTCTTCAGTCCGGAACCGCGCGACTGCTACGGTCGCAGCTTCGAGTCGTGCCTAGGTCATCGATGTGTGTGATATCCTGAGATTAGTTAGGTTTAAGTATAACATCTGAGCGCGTCAAAAGACCCTAGTGTGGCAGAAAAATCTATGTTCTTGTTAGATTCTGGGGTGGTCAATGTGAAAGAACTGTTCTGAGCGTCGTACCCGAGGAAAAAAGTTTTTTCATCTCGTCATCCCGAAACGCTGTACAGGACAGGTGCAGCATGGGAACTATATGAGACGATTTCCAGAGCTAGTTCTGCTGAATAAATATGATGTCAATCTCCACATGAGAAACAAGAAAGTTGCACTCACTAGTACGTAATCAGTTCTTTTAGCAAAGGTTTTCCACTCTACTGAAATATGCCTGTTTCAAATCAGGATATTTAGAGGATCTTCAGCCACAATCTGCGGATCCTTCTGAATGTTATTTTATATTATGTTGTTCGTCGTGTTCATTATTCAACGAAATTCCGTTCATTTTACATCTATGGTATAAAAAGCCTTATGTTTTGAACATTATCATTACAGTAATAGCGTTTCTTACACATGGATGGCTGCGGCACGAAATCTTCTGTAACTTTTATTGAAACAAAGGTTTTTATTTTTCAAAATTAATCAGTGGTGGGTGGCACATATTGCTAAATTTCAAAATATTGCAAAAATTGATTATACAGTGTTCAGGAACTTTGTTTACATTTCAACTTCTTTTTATGAAACACATTCTTTTTTTTTTGTTTCATAGTTTCGAAGATATTCCCTCCAAACCTAACATGCCAAATTATCTGAAGGGTGTGTGACCACTTACAAGTTAAATTGGATGATAAAAGGTACACGTATCGCATTATTTCGACCCTTCCACATACGTGCCAAGTTACATTATTTACACCTGGCAACGATCCATCGTGAGCAAGGCGTCGTTAGCTGTTTGTTAGAATCATCGCTAGGAGAAAGGTGGTGTAAAATGTTACAGGCTTATTTGACTGGTGAGAGAGTGTAACAGAAACGTTGAAAAACCTGGCAGAACTCGAAGCAGGACTCCGTACATCTCTCTATAAAGTCCTTTGAAAACTTGAAGATCTATCTTTCAGCACAGAAACCACGAACTTTTTTCAGCCCGCTTCATTACTGTCCCGTAGAGATGGCGCAGTCGGACCTACGCTCACACACAGGAACAGAAAAACTCGTTATTTAGACGCCCCATTCGATAATGGATTAGGAACATACTTTAATGAATTGTTCAATAAAAAATATGATCTGCCGAGCAGTTTTCACTGATTCACAGAATAAAGACGAAAATGTGAGCAGAAAAGTAATATACCAAATGAAAGACAGTGACATATTAATTTTTCTAAAGTAACTAACCATTTTGCTCATACAAGAACCGGGAAGAACTAATGTGAGTAAATTTAGTTTTGTGAGATTAAGCAGTGTTCCATGATATGTTTATGTGTCTAGAATTTCATCTACTAATGCTGGAGCCCTCATTAGAGACTGTAGAGACCCGATCAGCGCTTTCCAATTAAAAGTAGCTGACACTGCCTGATTGTTTCAGCAGGCCGAGAATCACCGACGCTTGTTACCGTGCTTGTAGTGGGGAAGTGATGCTGCTTGTAATATCAGTCAAGCAGAACCTCGGAAACTGCGACGGTAATTTTCTCTGCCGTAGCTATCGTAATAATCCACACACGGTGTGCGCGCGAGTTTTGGATCATTTTCACCATTTTCCTTTCGTCGCCGCATTGTTAACAGGATCTATTCTGCCTGTAAAGTATTGAAGAGTACGATAGGCTATACCAGTGTAGTTTTTGCTTCTCAAACCTTTTGGATTAAATCAAGACAGGTGATAGAGGGTCCACAACCGATTACATTGAAATAGGGAATCACCAAACGGAAATGCATATTTATTGTGTTATGGACGTACACGGTGTACACAGCATAACAAAAACGTAGCTCATAGTAATTCAAAGGGACGACCGCCAGTCTCAGCGCATACATGGCAATGGCTCGTACGTTCCGCCGTACTCTCTGAAAGGTTCCTGATGTCTGTTGTACCAGGTAATGAGCAGCTTGCATCCTAGCAAGCACCTCTTCCTCAGTTACTACGGGGGCTTTATGCACCAACGTCTTGACGTAAAGCCCGAGGTAAAAGTCCAGAGATGTGAGATCCGGCGATTCCGCTGGCTGTGGGCAGGATCTCCCAACCACGGAGATACGTGTTGTTGAGATGCTCGCGAACATTAGCGTCGAAGTGGGCTGGTGCACCGTCGTGTTGAAACCATATCGTTTCGCGGACGCAAGGGATCTGGTCTTCAAGAACTATGGCAGCACATTTTGCAGGAACACCAGGTAACGTAGATCAGTTTAGCGGTGAGGCAGCACATAAGGTCCTATTAGGTGACCTGGGACAATGCCCGCCCACACGTTGAAAAAGAATCGTTGCCCACCGATGTGAGTGTCGTGGGGTTTTCCTCACCGAAGACATTACATGCTGGTGAATGAGGCCTCATCCGTGAACAATACAAACTGCACGAAGTTTGGCACTACAGTACTGCAGTGGATAATCCACTCACAGATTAGCACACTGGACTCGCATTCGGGAGGACGACGGTTCAATACCGTCTCCAACCATCCTGATTTAGGTTTTCCGTGATTTCCCTAAATCGTTTCAGGCAAATGCTGGGATGGTTCCTTTGAAAGGGCACGGCCGATTTCCTTCCCAATCCTTGCCTAACCCGAGCTTGCGCTCCGTCTCTAATGACCTCGTCGTCGACGGGACGTTAAACACTAACCACCTACCTACCCACTCGCAGAAGTGAACGCGATGCTAAAAATCGGTTGGTCCCCGTGCCAGCACACGTTTTTTATGATAACGGTGCGATACCTGTTTCATCAGTGGTCTCCACACTGCCCTTCGAAGTGCGCGTTTCACTGGTGAGTTGACGGATACTTCTTGTTGGTTGGTCGGTCCCACGATCCAACACCATCTCCTCGAAGTCTGGTATTGGAACATATCTTTGGCGGGGGCCTTGGTCGGCTCCCTGTAGCGTGGTGAACGACTCGGTCTGTCGTAAGCTGGTATCTACAGGGATGAACCTCTTTCGGTTAGGATGACGCCTGTTGGTAAAGCGTTTTCTGTATATTCGTGCTGATTCACGGGCACTATACATTAAATAAATGTGTGCCAACTCCCGTGTCGGATAACGTTCCATCTTTGACTATGCGTCATGCACGGTACACAGTAAGTCACCTCCCCATGAATACATCACGAGCTGTCTGATGCAACGGACAACTGACACCAGAGATAGTGGTGCGCTTGCTGCTCAGGTTAATGCGCCGGTACGCTGTACGTGGTCGTCACATGACACACGTGGTATGAGCCAAGTTGTGTATGTTATGTCTGACTGGTGTGTGCTGTTTATCACCCTCTGTTCCAGTGTATAACAGGCACGGAATCTTTGCGAGATTGCGGCAGAACTGCATCAGCCTTTGCAATACATCCACTTAGAAGGAACAATTACTATGAGCAACGTTGTTGTTATGCGGTGTGCGGCATGACCATAACAAAATAAATATTCATTACCGGAAACTGGTTCCCTTTCCCAACATAATCTTTTCATTTTGGACCAACCATCACCTGTTTCAAAACATTTGTGACACCCTGTGTACGTCGTATTGTAATATGCATTGAAGCAATAAATGACCAGCCGTTTTCGGTGAGCCAGATGAATTTATCAGCACCCTAAATATTTCACTGACCCGATTCAATAAATTTTAGTATGTACACATTTTTTTTTTTTTTTTTTGATCAACAGTGGAAGTACGGAGGTACTGCGTGGTTATCTGACGATAAAAACCATTCGAGGCGCTGGACGCTCATACTTTGATAATTATTTTAGCTACATATACGTACCTGCATATAGGAGAGATTTTTCCAAATTATATTTCAATTATAATTTACAACGTAATGGTGTATATTGCCTTATCATCAGTTGTCAGGTAGATGATACAGATACAAAGCGATCAGGACGCTGAACGCTCATTCTTTGATTATTAATTTAGTTATAGTTACGTACCAGCATATTTGGGAGATTTTTCCATAGTTTATTTCAGTTAAAATTTACAACGTATTAATCTATAGTCCGTTATCATCGGTCGTCAGGTAAGTCATATAGATATATTCACACATATGTTGTTTGCTTTATTTAATACTTAGACCCACAGCTTGTCTCATTGCACTCCTTCAAAAAGAATGAAACAACTCAAATGAAAAAGAATGGTTTAACAGAAAAGAATGCTTCAAAACCTAAGAAACAATTTTGACAGAAAACAAGGCCAGAAATGGGACAAGTCGTGGGCCTCAGTGGTAAATAAAGCAAACAGCGCCAAATCTTCCCCACTAAAAGATACATAACAGACGGCAGTGTGGCTCTGTTAGGTAGCGGTCTGATGAAGTCACAACTCAACAGATACGTCTACACCGTTCTTCTTGGTGAGCTTGTTTAAGTTTGTAACTGCTCTCCGCGTCCAGGTGAGGTACCTGCAGAAGTGAAGCTGAAGGGTAGATCGTGATTCAAGCTTGGATGGCTCAGTCGATAGGGCATAGGCAAACGTTCCAGGTTCGAATTTCGGTCCGGCCAGGACGTTGCAGATCAGTGCTTGGTCGGCAGCAGAGAGAAAATTAATTCTGGTAACAATAGACCAAGGTTTGGTTAAGACATGTCTTCACAGTACCCTTTATTCCAGAAGTGCTAGTCCTACAAGGTGAGCTCGAGAGCATCCCAGATGTTTGGGTGGTAGTATGTGAGATAATGGTGGAAGTGAAGCAGTGAGGGTGAGTCCTCAGTGGTTCTTGGAAACCTCAGTTGGAAGAGCACTAGCCCACTGTTCAGGCACTCACATTTAATCCGTCAGGAATTTCCTATCTGCGTCTTTATAGCCTTTTTGAGCCTCCAGCACTGTGCAACACAACAGAAGGCACCAGCACATGCTTTGGATCACGGCCTAAGATCCACAAAACAAAATTCACCAAGGACGGAAATACCAACCGTTAGTGCTTGCACTGTACATTACTTTAAGTAAAACAAGAATTTTACACTGAAGTTACGAACGTCATGAGATACTTCATAATATCGTAGCGGGTCTCATTTTCCTCGGCATGGTGCAGCAGTTCGACGTGGCATGCACTCTAAAAGCCCTGAAAGACGCCTGCAGAAAATTGGGCCACGCTGCCTCTATAGCCGTCCATTATTCCGAAAGTGTGCAGGATTTTTTGCACGAACTGACCTGTCTATTATGTCCCATAAATGTTCGATGCGATTCATGCCAGGAGATTTGGGTTGCCAAACCATTTGCTACAACTGTCCAGAATGTACTTCAAGCCAATTGCGAACAACTGGAGCCCGGTGACATGGCACATTCTCATGTACAAAAATTTCATCGTTGTTTGGGAGCCGGCCGGGTGGTCGAGCGGTTCTAGGCGCTGAGTCTGGAACCGCGTGACTGCTAAGCTCGCAGGTTCGAATCTTGCCTCGGGCATGGATGTGTGTGATGTCCTTAGGTTAGTTAGGTTTAAGTAGTAAGTTCTAGGGGACTGATGACCTCAGATGTTAAGTCCCATGGTGCTCAGAGCCATTTGAACCGTTTTTTGTTTGGGAAAATGAAGTCCGTGAATGAGTACAAATTGTTTAGAGGTAGCCAAACATAACAATTTCCAGTCAATAACCGGTGTAGCTGTACCAGAGGACCCAATCCATTAGATGTAATCACACCCCACGTCATTATGGAGCCTCCACCAGCTTGCACAGTGCCTTGTTGACAAATTGAGTCCATGGCTTCGGAGGTCTGCGCCATTAGCTGTTACCAACTGAAATCGGGACTCACCTGATCAGGTCAGGGTTTCACAGTCATCTTGGGTACAACCGATATGGTCGCGAGCCAAGGAGAGGCGCCGCAGGAGCTGCCGCGCTATTATCAAAGGCACTCGCTTCGGTCGTCTACTGCTGTAGCCCATTCACGCAGAATTTTCCTCTCGGTCCAAACGGATGTGTTCGTTGTACGTCCCACACTGATTATTGCGGTTATTTCATGCATAAATGCTTGCTTCATAGCACTGACGGCTCTACTCATAGGTCGCTACCCTCGGTGAAGGCCACTGTTTTGTCTGTGGTGAGAGGTAATGTCTGATATTTGGTATTCTCGGCACTCTCTTCATGCTGTGTATCTCGGAATACTGAATTTCCTAACGGTTTCCGAAGTGGACTGTCCCATGCATCCAGCTCTAGCTGAAATTCCGCTTTCAAAGTCTCTTAATTCCCGTCACGTCGCCTAATATTTCATGAGTATTAATTTCACTCGGTCAATAACTCCACTCTTCTATGCCCTGTGTAGGCACTAGCAGTATATCTGCATATCGCTGTCCCATGACTTTTCTCGCCTCAGTGTAGATTACTAGGCACATAACGCCATTAGCATTTTACATTTTTATAGAGGTAATCAAACATCTCCTCTCACATTAATCATTGTCGTAGTTAATTACTTTTTAATAGTTATTTATTGTGGACATAAAAATATTTACATATGAAGATAGTATCTGTTCTTTCGGACATGTTTTATATATATATATATATATATATATATATATATATATATATATAAAGCTCACCGGCCATTTGACCATCTTCTTCTGTGCGGATGCACAAACAGTGCCCAAACTCTTACGTGAATCGGCAAGGAGCCGTGAGTAATGAGAGTAATGAGTGTAATGGGCAGGGGCACTATGAATATAGTGCGGGGCGATAAGTTGGGAATGTGGCTCTCACGGGAGGCGTCCCAGAGATAAGTCCCTGCAGTCGCACTATCATCTGTGTTCTCGGTGGCTCAGATGGATTTGTTTGTTGTAACACTCAGTTACTAGAATTCTCATTTGTAAACGTTTCCTAAATGTAATCATGTAAAAAAAAAATAAAAAAAACATAAATAAAAATAAAAAGTGGGAATAGCTAGGGGCAACGCCTGAAAAGGATTAGTTCATTTGTTTTTTATGGCAGAGTTAAAGTGGCGGTGCCACGGAGGAGTTGATTTGATATAGTTTCTTTTATTTTCGAAGATTAAACTTATCTAAATGAGAAGATAGGTCCACAAATAAAAAAATGTGGTAATCGTCGCGAATTCTAAATTTATAGTCGCGTGTTCGCGTCCAACTGTATTTTTTTGTCACTTTTCAGCCCTCGTAAAAATAAATAAATAAATAAATAAATAAAGATGGGTAGAACGTCTGCCATGTAAGCAGGAGATCCCGGGTTCGAGTCTCGGTCGGGGCACACATTTTCAACTGTCCCCGTTGACTTATATAAACGGCTGTATGCAGCTAAGGGTATTCATTTCATTGTAATTTCATAAAAACATTGTCTCATAACAAACTGTTTGTTTTAAATTTACTTAGAACATACCTTGGATAGTGGGCAATATGTAGTGTGTAATGTGCAATGACGCTTGAACCAACTGCTGTTTCCTGGATGCACAGATAAGGAAAAAAATTAAGTTTCACTTCATCACTTTTTACTTAAAGAGAAAAGATAGTGGTCGGGGTAATGGCGTAATGTAGTGTAGATTGATGTGAGAAGAGGAAGGAGAGAGGAGGCTGAATGGAGGGGCTGATGTGTCGACGACGTTGTGCTGAATTGCAAGTGAGGTGAGGGAGGACATTCAGGAGGTCGAGCAGGGTCTTCTTCAAGTACTTGCGCCGGGGCACCATGACTGTACTTACACTCATGCTACGGTGCTTCCAAGATGGCAGCGGGGTTTCACACAGGACTGCCACTGACACGGCACATGTCAGTTCTTTAGAGTTCAGTATCCCATAGGCTATGACTACAGCGTGCAGCTTCTACAGAGTGGTTAGCCCACATGGCCACCTATTTGCTATGTTCAAGGAATGCTGGGTGTTAAAGGCATCTTCAAGCTTTCAGCACCTGGATTCAGTGCCTGGATTAAATCCTGTAACAGTAGAAAAATTATGTACTACACACCTTGTGGCTCTGGGAAGCGCAACAATGAAACTGGTTTATTTTTCTGTCTTTTTTTGTAGAAATGTTGATTATATTGTAATAATAAAATAAGGTACCTTAAAACGGTTATTTTAAAACATTAAAGCATGTGTATGAACCGATATCAGTAGTTACGTAAGTGCTACAAAGACGAACAAAAGCTATTGTTTCGATACTGCCAGGAGCTGTTAAAACAAAATAGATACAATACACTGAAAAAGCGAGAGAGGTGAAATATAACATGAGTATGAAAAAATGTAAGATACGTAATAATTCCTATTATAGAGTATATACATACGGCCAAAAGACTGTTTTACACTAATAACTCCTGGAAAGAGAACACTGCAACTACAGTATTGAGACAAAATGTATGCCACAAGAGTACCATTTGTTATTATTGAGGTGAGTTATACAATACCACATCCGCACATGTGGCGTTGCATTGTATCGTTAAATTCGTTACATGTACAGAGACTAGCTGCTGAATGGAGAGAGAGTGTCTGACATGAATCAATGTAAAGAAAAGAATCACAGAAGACTAAGATGACTGATGTCATCTATGGTTCGAAGTTGGGGTAAAGACGAATAACATTACTACAATCACCGCATACAATACGGCAGATTGTTACAGAACTGAATACAAGAAATGAAGATGACGCTAATGCAGTGTCACGTAATTAATAAGCTTTGTAACAAGTACAGCATTTGGTATTCCTCATTTCAACAAGTTTACGAATTGCACCCGTTCCACGTCCACTTCAATGATGGATCATGTGAAACAGGGGTTTCCAACCATTGAACTTACCATAGGCACATTGGAAGAAGAGGAGTATTTTTGTGCCACACGTAATATATTTAGCACCTACAATAACAACTGAGTAGTCAGACTATATAATTAACACAGTTAAATAATTTTGTATTTATTGATTTATTAACATTTATACTAAACACAAAATTTAATTAATTTCACATTTTATATATGAGATTTCAATTAATATATCTATATATAAGTAATTACAAATCATAGAATTAATGTCATACTGAAATGGTTTTTGGGAAACTGTCGTACCAATAAGGGTTCTATCAAAATGGTTGCAATTATCAGGGTCTACTTGCTTCCAAAGAAGGATGACATATACAACGCTGACTGTGCAGCAAGGGATATTTGCGCATTTAAGATTAGCAGAATTTCAACAAAGGTACATGATGATTTTTTCTTTTAATCGCGTGACAGGCCTATGAATTGCTTCTGAAAATCATATGACAACGTATCTTCAGTATTTGTAAATGATGTTGCATAAATGCAAAACAATTTATTATTTTTTCTAAAATCCTGAAATTTATTTTCAAATTCTTACATAAAGTCGAAATATTTGGATGCCTGTATAATCCCGTCCTTAGGATTATGTCTCAAATGTATACTTTCACAGTTGCAACTTAAGTAGCTGTAAAATAACAAACCAGTTCGTCTGACGGAGTGGCCGGTTATGAAAACGAGACTGTGGACGTTCAAATATAGCATGGGCGTCAGTGATAAGAACGCAATGGACCAATGAGAGAGTAGCATCGTGCGGCGGAGTTTCAAATCTGAAATATTCTGTTTATTGTAACCTTACATAAGGGAAGTTTTACGGAAATTTTGTTATCGATTGTGTAATAGCTGCTCACTTCTTGGGCTGCACTGGTACTTGCTTTGGACCACACGTGGCCTGTGGGCCGCAGGTTGGACACCCTAATCTGAAACAATGGTGTTTTGTTATGTACTGTGTAATTTACCATATCAGCTAGGCCGGAAGAAAATCCGTACGTCAACTGATACGCCATTAATACATAAACCGCGGTAGGGTCGACAGGCAGGCCAGACTTTTGGGGTGGCTGCGAGTGTAGAGAGAACGACACGCGGGGCTGGCGCTCCGCAGAGAAAGTGTTCCCCGCTGCCTGGGCTGCTGCTCGCGGCGGGGCGAGTCGCTGAATAATGAAACAGCTCACGGGCCTGTGGCAGCCTTCTTCTGAGTCAGCTCCTTGGATTCACAAGCCAAATTTCTGGCTAAAGCTCTTTTCAGTAATACAATTTTCCACCTCCACGTAATACACTTTCTGGCCTCCAGAGTCTTAAGACTCAGCTACTTGGTGTTTCGAGAGACGGAAACTTTAGTCAGATGTCGCGCATGGATGCCCTGTTTTCATAATGCAAAATAAATTCACCGAACGAAATATCTGTCAGCCTTAAGGTGGGTAGAACGTCGAAATTTTAAAAAAAATCGATTTTTCAAAAATGTGCCTATTTTGTTGCGCAAATCTTCCTGAATAGTTTGATGTATAAAACATATGTATTTGAGGGATTATGAGGCACGTTATTTGGTCATAGGTGTACCAAGATGCAGCGCCACACCACTTTTCACAGCATTCCTCTGTAATACATAGGTGTATTTCGCCCTGTAGGATTCGAGTTTTTATATCTGCGCCACAGATTGTCATACTTGAAACAAAGGGCTATTGATATCGACACTTCCTCTGCTGCTATCGACGTGCATTGATTTGAACGTTAATTTTGTTTGATCTCTGTTTTGAAAGGCTTGCAGTGTGGTGTGGTGAATTTCGAAATGGTTTTCATTTGGCTGCGTTGTTTTGTGTTCATTTGTGGCATATTATGGCACAAGATGCATAGAATTCGTTTGCTTCAACCGTAAACAACGTCACCAGGCCAACAGATACACAGTAAAGGGTACTGTGAGAAATGTTACACCAGTGGATGAAGACTGCAACCTCTCAGAGCCGGTAAACAAACCACCACCGAGTGCTTCCAAAAGGAAACAGTTCTACCAACTGCTGTAACGGAAGCCATCACACCCATATTCATGGATCTTGCAAATGAAAACTTATTGAAGAAATGTCTTCATGGTGGTACCCAGAACCAAAATGAAAGTTTTAACTAATGTGCATGGGAAAGATTGCCAAAAACCATTTTTGTGGGAAGAAACGCACTTGTTATTGGTGTTTATGCTACAGTTTCATGTATTAATGATGGTGTGCAAAGCAGGAAATATGTTTTAGAGAAAATGGGCATTAAGCCCGGAGTGAACCGCATCAAAGCTTTGTATGCGATAGACAGAGAGCGTGTAGTGAAAGCAGATAAATCAGTTTTGGAGGTGATAAAATCAAGAAGAGTGCATCATAGGAATGTGAAAAGGAAGAAAACTTATTTAGAAAATGATTAAGAACCTGCTTATGATGCTGGATAGTTCTAAAAGAATGTCAAATACAAACAGAAACTTTAACGGCCTTTTACCGCAAAACACAAATTTCTGTACTTACGTACATGTAACATCCAAAATAAATATCCTATTACTTTCAAACTTTGTATGCTTATCAAGCATAAACTCTTTAATGGAGAACTCTAGAATTTTACAAATCTATTACAAACTGTGGTAATAATTGAGATATTAAGTATAAAATTTGAGTTTTTCTAAACATGAAGTTTAAAATGTAACAGCTCATTAGTTTTTTCATAAATTAAATAAATTCTAGAGTTTCATACACCTGTAAGTATGCCTTGTATGCTGTGCAAAATTCATACAAGAACCTCTCTTGCTTATTAAGAGAAGTGTACCTATAACAACAAATGCAGCCAATAGTAAGTGCAAAATGATAAAATTTCACAAGTAAAAAAATATTTTGTTATGTTTTTGAACTTGCACTGCTGTAATTGTAAATCCTGAATCCTTCCTGGTCATGCTGACAAAGTTTTATGAATGTATTTGTAAAAGTATAGACAGTGGAAATTAAAATGTGCTGTGGTGCCTCTTCTGCTACAAGTCGGCCCGTTTGACGTCCTACCTCCCCTAAAAGACCACACCTGTCTTTTTAGAGAGTTTTAGGTGGTATGCAAGTGGTACCACGCAGTCCAGTGACAAGAGTACCACTAACGTACGTCATGGCAGTGAAGAGTTCACCAACCGTCCAAAACGTTCCAGGAGGGCTTTGTAGGGTGTAGGCGACGTCAGACCAGTAGCTGCGATGGCACCTTGTACTGACAACTGTAAAAAACACAAGTGCATTCGACCAGTCAGTTGTTAGCCGACAATATTAAGTAGCAGACGTTCGACGGTAGCATGAGCTGTTCTGTCTCAAATCGCAGCCTGGCAACATTTCTTAACATTTCAAGAAGTGAAAAGCGTGTGCAATATTTCCTCCGCACACCTTTACTCTTCAACAAATACAACGACGCGTGCACACCTGCCGCAACTTAACTGAAAGGCAAAAGGCGGACGGTTCTTTTCTGTAAAAATCACCACGCATGACGATAAGAGGTATTATCAAACACACCTACCAAGAAACGACAAAGTTCCTTCCGAAATGCCTTCACAAAAGAAGACGAAGTAAATATTCCAGAATTCGAATCGAGAACAGTTGCCAACATGAGTAACGTAGAAATAAATATCCTCGTGTCCGCAGCTCATGGTCGTGCAGTAGCGTTCTCGCTTCCCGCGAACGGGTTCCCGGGTTCGATTCCCTGCGGGGTCAGGGATTTTCTCTGCCTCGTGAACACCGAGTATTGTGTGCTGTCCTTAGGTTACTTAGCTTTAAGTAGTTCTAAGTTCTAGGGGACTGATGACCATAGATGTTAAGTCCCATAGTGTTCAGAGCCATTTGAACTTCAATCACTTAATAAAAGTAAGTCTTCTGGTCCAGACTGTATACCAATTAGGTTCCTTTCGGAGTATGCTGATGCATTAGCTCCATACTTAATAATCATATACAACTGTTCGCTCGACGAAAGATCCGTACCCAAAGACTGGAAAGTTGCACAGGTCACACTAATATTCAAGGAAGGCAGTAGGAGTAAGCCACCAAATTACAGGCACGTATCGTTAACGTCGATATGCAGCAGGATTTTGGACCATATATTGTGTTCGAACATTGTGAATTACCTCGAAGAAAACGGTCTATTCACACACAGTGACCATGGGTTTAGAAAACATCGTTCCAGTGAAACACAACTTACTCTTTATTCACATGAAATGTTGAGTGCTATTGACAAGGTTTCAGATCGCTTCAGTATTTCTGGAGTTCCGGAAGGCTTCTGACACTGTACCACACAAGAGGCTCGTAATGAAATTGCATGCTTATCGAATACCGTCTTGTGATTTCCTGTCAGAGAGGTCACAGTACGTAGTAATTGACGGAAAGTCGACGAGTAAAACAGAAGTGATTTATTGCGTTCCCCACGGTAGTGTTGTAGGCCCTTTTCTGTTCCTTATCAATATAAACGATTTGGGAGACAATCTGATCAGTCTACTTCGGTTGTTTGGAGACGACGCTGTCGTTTATCGACTAATAAAGTCATCAGAAGATCAAAACAAACTGCAAAATTATTTAGAAAAAAATATCTGAATGGTGCGAAAATTGGCAATCGACGCTAAATAACGAAAAGTGTGAAGTCATCCACATGAGTGCTAAAAATGGACTCGTTAAACTTCGGTTACACGATAAATCAGTCTAATCTAAAATCCGTTAATTCAACTAAACACCTAGGTATTACAATTACGAACAACTTAAATTGGAAGGAACACACAGAAAATGTTGTGGGGAAGGCTAACCAAAGACTGCGTTTTATTGGCAGGACACTTAGAAAATGTAACAGACCTACTAACGAGACTGCGTACACTGCGCTTGTCTGCCCTCTTTTAGAATACTTCTGCGTGGTGTGGGATACTTACCAGATAGGACTGACTGAGTACATCGAAAAAGTTCAAAGAAAGGCAGCACACTTTGTATTATGGCGAAATATGGGAGAGAGTGTCACAGAAATGATACAGCATTTAGGTTGGACATCATTAAAAAAAAAGGTGTTTTTCGTTACGACGGAATCTCCTCACGAAATTCCAATCATTAACTTTCTCCTCAGAATGCGAAAATATTTTGTTTTCACCGACCTACATAGGGAGGAACTATCACCACGATAAAATAAGGGGAATCAGAGCTCGTACGGAAAGATATAGGTGTTCATTCATTCCGCGCGCTGTACGAGATTGGAATAATAGAGTATTGTGAAGGTGGTTCGATGAACCCTCTGCCAGGCACTTAAATATGATTTGCAGAGTATCTATGTAGATGTAGATGTAGAAGTGTAGAAATTCGCATGAAGGGTCTGCGCTTTGGCGACATAAGATACCGCCAAGCCAATTTGACTCATGAAGTGAGCAACCTTCAAAGAGTGTTTTTTTTTAACAGTTTGTATGAACATTGTATTGCATGAACATTACGTTTGTTGTACAACACCTGAAGCGTTACAAGCAACACATTAAAGTTTCTCTTGTTTTTATTAATCCAATCTCAAAAATTTTAGGACTGGCACAGCATGTGCCAGTACATCGCACAGCATCAGTGCAGTAACATGGGCCAGAATGACATAAAGCTGCTACAGTATTTCTGCGTGTCAATGTCCACACAGCGAATTTTTTGTTTATCAGCACCGACTGCTCAAACTTAAGCGCCTGGCTGTAGCCAGCCAGACGTTCCGTTTTTATGAAGCACTTCAATTAATTTTGCAATGTGCTATGCAGATTTTCTGTTTATATATGCTTAGTGTGGATTTGATTCGTAGCTATGTAGGCCAGGAATGACAAACGCGGTGTCGCTCTTCCCTACATTGTAATGTTTCTTTCCATAGTAAACCTGTATGTAGTTACTGACCGCAGCAGTAGGGCCACAGCTGAGGTGGTGCCGTTATGGTGACAAGAGGGGCAGTTAGGACTGGGGGCCCAAAATGGGCTGGAACCTGAGCTACTGTACGGCCGTCATCGGCCATTGTCATCTACATCTACATTTATACTCCGCAAGCCACCCAACTGTGTGTGGCGAAGGGCACTTTACGTGCCATTGTCATTACCTCCCTTTTCAGTTCCAGTCGCGAAGAACGACTGCCAGAAATCCTCCGTGCGCTCAGTTGGGCGGTCACTAAGCGCCGTTTGAAGGGATTAAAGTTTAGGCGAACCTGGGGGGCGTAGGTGATATGATTCTCTTACAGTCAAAATCACATCTGCGAGGGTATGACATGTATCAATAGCGCTTATCACGACTGTAGGCGACCATGCGCAAGTGGGTGAGGACGACCGGACATTGTGTTGTGAACAGCGAGCGCCTCCGACCTGATCAGCATGATAATATCGGTTAATAACGTGGGAAATGCGTGGTACTACCTTTAAGGGACGGCTTTGGAGTCCGCTGGCACCGCTGTTTAGGGACGGCCCACGTGAATTCCGGACGTGGAGACCAAGTCGCATTCTGTCTGGTCGGCGTTCGCGTACTTTAGAAATAGTTGTGCCACTCGTTGGAACTATCAAATATCTGAAGAAGCGGTCTCCGACCACTTGCTTACCTCACAAAAGTGATAGCATTGGATAAAGCTTTAAATAAATCCGCATAATGGAGAGAAATACACTCCTGGAAATGGAAAAAAGAACACATTGACACCGGTGTGTCAGACCCACCATACTTGCTCCGGACACTGCGAGAGGGCTGTACAAGCAATGATCACACGCACGGCACAGCGGACACACCAGGAACCGCGGTGTTGGCCGTCGAATGGCGCTAGCTGCGCAGCATTTGTGCACCGCCGCCGTCAGTGTCAGCCAGTTTGCCGTGGCATACGGAGCTCCATCGCAGTCTTTAACACTGGTAGCATGCCGCGACAGCGTGGACGTGAACCGTATGTGCAGTTGACGGACTTTGAGCGAGGGCGTATAGTGGGCATGCGGGAGGCCGGGTGGACGTACCGCCGAATTGCTCAACACGTGGGGCGTGAGGTCTCCAGAGTACATCGATGTTGTCGCCAGTGGTCGGCGGAAGGTGCACGTGCCCGTCGACCTGGGACCGGACCGCAGCGATGCACGGATGCACGCCAAGACCGTAGGATCCTACGCAGTGCCGTAGGGGACCGCACCGCCACTTCCCATCTAATTAGGGACACTGTTGCTCCTGGGGTATCGGCGAGGACCATTCGCAACCGTCTCCATGAAGCTGGGCTACGGTCCCGCACACCGTTAGGCCGTCTTCCGCTCACGCCCCAACATCGTGCGGCCCGCCTCCAGTGGTGTCGCGACAGGCGTGAATGGAGAGACGAATGGAGACGTGTCGTCTTCAGCGATGAGAGTCGCTTCTGCCTTGGTGCCAATAATGGTCGTATGCGTGTTTGGCGCCGTGCAGGTGAGCGCCACAATCAGGACTGCATACGACCGAGGCACACAGGGCCAACACCCGGCATCATGGTGTGGGGAGCGATCTCCTACACTGGCCGTACACCACTGGTGATCGTCGAGGGGATACTGAATAGTGCACGGTACATCCAAACCGTCATCGAACCCATCGTTCTACCATTCCTAGACCGGCAAGGGAACTTGCTGTTCCAACAGGACAATGCGCGTCCGCATGTATCCCGTGCCACCCAACGTGCTCTAGAAGGTGTAAGTCAACTACCCTGGCCAGCAAGATCTCCGGATCTGTCCCCCATTGAGCATGTTTGGGACTGGATGAAGCGTCGTCTCACGCGGTCTGCACGTCCAGCACGAACGCTGGTCCAACTGAGGCGCCAGGTGGAAATGGCATGGCAAGCCGTTCCACAGGACTACATCCAGCATCTCTACGATCGTCTCCATGGGAGAATAGCAGCCTGCATTGCTGCGAAAGGTGGATATACACTGTACTAGTGCCGACATTGTGCATGCTCTGTTGCCTGTGTCTATGTGCCTGTGGTTCTGTCAGTGTGATCATGTGATGTATCTGACCCCAGGAATGTGTCAATAAAGTTTCCCCTTCCTGGGACAATGAATTCACGGTGTTCTTATTTCAATTTCCAGGAGTGTATTAGAGACATAGACACTCTCTGTTAGAGGTACAGACAGTTCTTTATATTGGCTGACGTGCACTTTTGGCGACATCGCTAGCAAAGGAGCGACAAAGCGCAGGTTTTAGTCTCATTCAATATTTTGATATTCTAGATTCAAGATTCAGGATTCAGGAGTCACGAATCACGAGTTGCGTTTCTAGATTCAAGATCTGGCACTTAATTTTTAACTTTTGGATGTGTTACATTCAAGAGTCTTCTTTCTGGTTAGGGATCTGGGCTTGGAGGCTAGTACAGCTTCAACGCCCGACGTTCGAGAGAGGCGCGCCAGGTCGTCGCCCAGCTCATCATAACAAGGGTAAGTTCGTGTGGCAATAAGGCGCGTCAGTAAGACTGACATGAGAATAATCGCGTTTTCATGCTTCACATAACTGGGGATTTAGATCGATCAAGCATCGTGGGATGATACCCTGGCCCATGGCTTTGCTATTTGGTTTTTATGAATTCTTCTCCGCTTCACGTTTGATAATCGACGCAATCATCATAAACAACGCGACCCAGCATTTTCCATGCAATTAGGTATATCGCGAATTTATCACGTGAGTTTCTTCCATTCCTCCCTAGGGTATCCTTTCCGATGAAATATCATTTGGGAATACTTTTTACTGACGGATTCCATATTGAGATAATCCAGTCTGCAATTCCTTGTCCTGTGTTACTTAATGCGCAGTCAAATTTTGTCAACAAATCTCATATTATCGAATTCCAATGTAATTTCAACGCGTTAGTGTACCCTCCTCTACACTCACATTTAGGAAATTAATATAAGACCCACAGCTATGATTCATATCTCAGGGTCATCCACGTGTTCTGTTTTCCTGCACGTGTCTCACTTTCATAACATCTGAGTTGCAGTGCGGCGATCTGCATATCGAGAGGCGATGCTCAGTATTGAGTATTGATCATTGATTTAATATGTTTATGTAGTCTCATAACACTAGTGGCATCTTGCATCATGTATACAAGAAACTGTGTACACATGCAGCTATCCAGGGAGAGCCCTAACGTAAATACGTATCCTACTGCGCACAAGTAGACGAAGAAATACACAACTGTACTCTTAGTCTGTTGGTGACATATCACTGGAAACAGTAATTATCGTAAAACACCTAGGAGCTACAATCTAGGGCGACCTAAAGTGGAATAGCTACTTTTAAGAAATTATAGGGAAATCAGATTCCTGGCTGAGATTTATTGTGTAAGAATGTTAAGGAAGCGCCATTCGTCCACGAAAGAAGTTGCTTACAAAACCCCAGTTCAACAGATTCCTCAATACTGCTCGTCAGTCTGTGACGCTTTCGTCACGGGATCGTTAAGTCAGAGCGGAAAGCATCATCTCGATGCTCAACAAACTGCAGTAGCAAACGTTACAAGAGAGGTGATGTGTGTGCCAAAGAGGTTTACGCTTGAAATTGCGAGCGAATATGTTCCTGTAAAACTTGGACAACATATTACTTGCTCCCACATACGTCACGCGAAATGATCACAATGAGAAAGTCAGAGAAATTAGAGCTAGTGTTGACGCTTACCGACATTCATACGTTCCATTGACTATTCATGAATGAAACAAGGAAGATGGGGAGACGGAAGCGGTACCAAAAGTACACTCGGCCACACCCCATAAGGTCGCTTGTAACACGGTGTAAGAACAGTGGTCGTGAATGGATACCAGCGACAGGAACTGCTGACATGTGCAACGCCTCGCTAACGACAACTGTTTTCAAACCTGAAAGGTCCAGCAGCCGCGCGGGATTAGCCGAGTCATGGACTTTGCGGCTGGTCCCGGCGGAGGTTCGAGTCCTCCCTCGGGCATGGGTGTGTGTGTTTGTACTTAGGATAATTTAGGTTAAGTAGTGTGTGAGCTTAGGGACTGATGACCTTAGCAGTCAAGTCCCATAAGATTTCACACACACACACACACACACACACACACACACACACACACACACACAAACCTGAAAGGTCCCTAATGACGAAAGGAAACTAACGCAGCAATTGTAGTTTTCCCTTCATCAGGCATCGGTAAGATATAGTTACATATACTTTTTCTTCCGTAAGTGAGTGAAGTACTCCTCAGCTTTGTGCAACATGTTACAAAAGAAGAATACGTAATATAAACAAATAAAATGACACAATTTCGGAGACTTCACTGGACTCATACAGATATGATTTTATGCATATAGACGAAGTGGAGAGTGAAAATTTGTACTAAGGCCGGAAATCAAACCCGGGTCTCCTGCTTACCATTCAGGTGCGTTAGACACTAAGCTACCTGGACACAGACTTTCACACAGTTGCACTGGTTGACCCGGCACGCGTGCCTGTTCGACCCAAATTCCCCTTTACACAGCAAAAGAATTGCCGAGGCTCTCAATGTTCTGGAATGGCACCTCAGCACAGTGTGTAAGGTGGAATTTAAGTAGAATGGGGTGGCAGTGAGAATTTGGATGGAGGAGGGTGATGTGCCAGGGTGATCCGTGCAGTTGTGTGAACCGTTGTGCCAAGGTAGCCTAGTAACCAGGCCATGTCCAAGTTTTAACTCGCCACTTTATCTACACGGAAAAACATAATAGATATATACAAAAGAAGACACGTGCTACTTCCCATCCAAAATAAAGTTGTTTTCATGGTGTTCTAGCAAGTCAAAAGCTCTTAAACATTATTTCATTTAAAAGATTGTTACCAATTTTATATAAAACGTGTCAATGCGTGATGGGTAAATGATAACCCTCAACCAACCATAGCCATGCATCATCAAACAGAAAATCAGATTTTAACATTTACGTTAATCAGATTAATGCATAGAGAATGTGCTAGCCAGAGTATAACGTCTTCTTCCTCTTCTTCTTCCTCTTCTTCTTCTTCTTTCCATCGGTCTTCTAACAGGTTTGATGCGCCCAGCTACGAATTTATCTCCTGCGCTAACCTCTTCATCTCTGAGTAGCACTTGCAACCTACGTCCTCAAATATTTGCTGGGTGCTTTCCAATCTCTGTCTTCCAGTACAGTTTTTGCTCTCTACACCTCTCTAGTATCATATAAGTCATTCCCTGATGTCTTAACAGATGTAATATCATTCTCTTCTGTTCCGGTTTTGCCGTAGTCCATGTTTCGCTATCATACAAACCTGTACTCCAGACGAATGTTCTCAGATCTTTCTTCCTCATATGAAGGCCAATATTTGATATTAGTAGACTTCTCTTGGCCAGGAATGCCCGTTTTGGCATTGCTAGTCTACTTTTGATGTCCTCCTTGGTCGGTCCGTCATTGGTTATTTTACTGCCTAGGTAGCAGAATTCCTTAACTTCATCTACTTCGTGACCATCAATCTTGATGTTAAGTTTCTCGCTGTTCTCATTTTTACTACTTCTCATTACCTTCGGCTGTCTTCGATTTACTCTCAATCCATACACTGTACTCCTTTAGACTGTTCATTCTGTTCAGCAGATCATGTAATTCGTCTTCACTTTCACTCAGGATAACTATATCATCAGCGAACCGTATCATTGATATCCTTTCACCTTGAATTTTAATTCCGCTCCTGAACCTTTCCTTTATTTCCATCATTGCTTCCTCGATGTACAGATTGAACAACATACGTCACAGGTATGTTATTTTGTGATATTAATAGTGCGTATATTAATTGGTTCAGCTAAAAAATTCGTGAGTGGAGTGGAAGAAGTTGACCGCTGATAAATCTTTATCATTTTTGTAGCTAAATATTTTGTGTCTGCTGGTACACTATGTGATTAGAAGTATCCGGACACCTGGCTGAAAATGACTTACAAGTTCGTGTCGCCCTCCATCGGTAATGTTCGAATTCAATGTTGTGTTGGCCCACTCTCACAGACATACGTTCAATCAGGTGCTGGAAAGTTTCTTGGGGACTGGCAGCCCATTCTTCACGAGATGCTGCACTGAGGAGAGGTATCGATGTCGGTCGATGAGACCTGGCACGAAGTCGACGTTCCAAAACATCCCAAAGGTAAAACTTCCAGTCAGATTCAAACTGTGTGCTGGACCGAGACTCGAACTCCGGACCTTTACCTTTCGCGGGCTAGTGCTTTACCGACTGAGCTACCCAAGCACGACCCGTCCTCAGAGCTTCAATTCTGCCAGTACCTCGTCTGCTACCTTCCAAACTTCACAGAAGCTCTCCTGCGAACCTAGCAAAACTACCAATCCTGGAAGAAAGGATATTGCTGAGACATGGTTTAGCCACAGCCTGGGGGATGTTTCCAGAATGAGGACGGGTCGTGAGTCGTGCTTGGACAAATCAGACGGTAGAGCACTTGCTCGCGAAAGCCGAAGGTCACGAATTCGAGTCTCAGTCCGGCACACTGTTTTAATATGCCAGGAAGTTTCATATCAGCACACACTCCGCTGCAGAGTGAAAATCTCATTCTGGATCCGAAAGGTGTTCTATAGGATTCAGGTCAGGAGTCTGTGCAGGACAATCCTATACAGGGATGTTACTGTCGTATAACCACTCCGCCAAAGGCCGTGCATTATCAACACGTGCTCGATCGTGTTGAAAGATGCAGTCGCCATCCCCGAATCGCTCTTCAAGAGTGGGAAGAAAGAAAGTGCTACAAGATCAATGTAGGCCTGTGCTGTGATAGTGCCACGCAAAACAACAACAAGGGTGCAAGTCCCATCCATGGAAAACACGACCACACCATAACACCAACGCGTCCGAATTTTACTGTTGGCACCACACACGCTGGCTGTTGAGGTTCACCGGGCATTCGCCGTACCCACAACCCGCCATCGGATCTCCACATTGTGTACCATGATTCGTCACTCCACACAACGTTATTCCACTGTTCAGTCGTCCAATATTTACGCTTCTTACATCAAGGGAGGCGTCGTTTGGCATTTACTGGCGTGATGTGTGGCTTATGAACAGCCGTTCGACCACGAAATGCAAGTTTTCTCACCTCCCACCTAACTGTAATAATACTTGCAGTGGATCCTCATGCTGTTTAGAATTCCTGAGTGATGATCTGGACAGATGTCTGTCTATTACACATTACGACCCTTTTCAACTGTCGGCAGTCTCTGTCAGGCAACAGACGAGGTCGGCCTGTATGCTTTTGTGCTGTACGTGTCCACTATACCCAATCACCTGACGACGTTCGAAGGTCGTGAGTTCCGCGGAGCGCCACATTCTGCTCTCTCAAGATGTGTAATGATTACTGAGGTCGCTGATATGAAATACCTGGCAGTAGGTGGCAGCACAATGTGCCTAATATGAAAAACGTATGTTTTTGGTGGTGTCCGGATACTTCTGATCACATAGTCATGTTGCATGAACTGAGCCGTCAGGTTCAGTAAGAGAGACCCTGACGGAAAAAACGGAGGAGGAGTTGCGGAACATAAACTAAAGTTGGTAGGTATGTTTCTACACCTGAAAGATGATGTCTATTCAAATATTGCGCCAGTCACATAAGAGTGACGCTAGTAGCGCCAATTTGAGGACGCAAACCGGGTTTGCTTTAAATATAAATACACTGTAACGTTCATGAGTATAAGTTACGTCTGAGATTGGACGTGGTGAGTTGTTGATATTAACGAACGCCTTGAAGGCGACAAAGACGCTGTTATCAGTGCCTCATTGAGTTTGAACGAGATCGTGTAATAGGTCTACAAGGAGCTGGATATTCCTTCTGTGATACTGCAGAAAGACATGGCAGAAATGTAGCCACAGTACACAATTGCTGACAATGGTGGTCACGAGAATGCAGGTCCCAAGAAGACCGGACTCGGGATGGCCACGTGACACTGTCGAGAGGGAAGACAATGGCGTTCGGCATATGGCTCTGGTTCGTCGTACTGCACATGCATCAGCAGTCAGAGCAGGAGCTGGCACCTCAGTGATACAACGAACTGTTGCACATAGGTTACTTCAAGGACAGCTGCTGGCCAGGCGTCCTGTAGCGTGTATTCCGCTGACCACAAACCACCACCATCTGCGACTTCAGTGGAGTCAAGCGAGAGCTCGTTGTAGGCCAGAGTGGAGGCCTGTTGTGTTTTCTGATGAAACCTGGTTCTACTTCGGTGCCGGTAAACGCCGTGTGTTCGTTAAAAGGAGGTCATTTGAGGACTTCCACCCTGCATGTCTGCGTAATAGACGCACTGGACCTACGGGGCATACACCTAGACTTATGGTCTGAATTGCGATTTCATGACAGCAGAAGCACTCTCATGGTGACCGCACGCACCCTGGCTGTCGATCTGGTGATTCAACCTGTTTGGCTGCCATTCTGAATAGCGTTCCGGGGAATGTTTTACAACAGTATAACGTTGTCCCAAACAAAAGTCGACTTTTGCCTTGTCTTGCTCGATCACAAGACCGGTCTCCAATCGAGCACATATTGGACATCGTAAAACAACTCCAGCGTTATTCACAAACAGCATTAACCGTCCTTGTACTGACTCACCCAGTGCAACAGGCATCCGATAAAGTGATATACGGCATCGGTACAACACAGTGCATACTCGTTTGCGTGCTTGTATTCAACTTTCTGGCGGTTACACCGGTAATTAATGTACCAACATTTCATATTTGTAATGACATATCGAGCACTTTCATTAACCTGTGACGATGCAATGTTAATCACTTAAATATCTTACTTAACGAAATGTGTTCCCGAAATTTCATTACTCTACATTAATTAATTTTTGCTGCGATTTTTTTCGTCAGTGTATATTACTCGTATTGTGAAAAGCTTAACTAGGAAACATATATATTGGAAAGCCGTTGTCAGTATTCTCAGCCCTCTGCGGAATGTTCTTGACCCGATAGCACGAATAATTCGTATTACGCAGATTTAGGTTCGTAAAACATTAGTTTTGCTTCATGAAGTCCCCACAGAAATGTCCCCAAAAGACTTAATGGAATGAAAGTAAACGAACTGAGCTACTTTTCTTTATCACCTATACCTGACACTTACAAATGAAGATTTTAAGGCGTGTCAGCAGTTCTGTGGTTTGCCGCCCCCACCTAAATTAATTATCAAGTTGTAAATTGGAAACTGTCAGCCCGATCTATTTGCTTGTCATATTTTAGATATATACTGGAAAGAAACCTCTTACACATTTTGAAGCGGAATACAGTTTGTGTTTTCAAAGGTGAGTGACAAAGAATTTGTTAGGCACCATTTATTAATGTAAAAGAAACTTTCAATAAAAAATTTCTATAAAACTATAGATTACTTACCACTTACTTTGAAGTCGTATCATTTTAAAACGAAACAAACTGGTGTCCAGGTTTATTGCCTATGTGGAGGTATTGATACATACAATAAACATTAATGGTTTTGGAAGAGGATATGTTGTTAGTTTATTGTTCAGTGATTACCATCAGCTTCATGCAGATTTAATTTCCATTGACATCCTTTGTTTCCTGTTATAGAACTACGGTTTGATTCATTTTGTTACATTTTCTGTTACATTATGATATTATAGTTTACTTGAAACAATATTTAAATTTATAGATGTGCCTTCTATCGAAACCTTCCGCAAAAATTTTGTATTGTTCGACTTTGTGCTTCTCTGAAGGAATGGCTGGTAGCGTGGAATGTCTTTACCAGAGAGGCTTGTGGCACGAATGTGGTCCGGGGCGAGTCGGGGTGGCTCGAGCAGCGAAGGACTCTTTGAGTTAGAAGCGACACCAGGAAGGTGGCGAGCGGGGCCCTGTGCTGGCACCAAAACGTGTAAGTACCGAGAAACAACTTGGCCGCACGTGGTGTGATGGAGCCACCTAGTTGAGAGCCGTTGTTTGGAAAGCTGTAATTTGGAAAGGAGCTCCCCCTATTGCAAGCAAGAGCGCTTCGGTTGCACAGTACTGATATTGGCCGAAGGAGATCGGCGGTTAAAGCAACGATTGGAGATCTGTGCAGCCGTCAGTATACTGTCGCTGCGCCATGATTGCATTTACACACGAGTACTGTATGGCGTCACGCGAAGCTGTGTTACTTCATTATTGAACACGTGCCGATCTGTGAGTTTTAGTTGTTCGTCTTGCAAAATAGTAACTGAGTCTGCTCTTGGAAGTCATGCATGGTTCTGGTCACGCAAGTGAAACGTTTAGTGATTGTAATACAATGGGCACTGGTATAGGATCTACATCTACATCTACGTGATTACTCTGCTGTTCACAATAAAGTGCCTGGCAGAGGGTTCAATGATGTTGGAAAATTTATAATAAACTACCCAATTCTTTCCCGATGTGTTTGCAGCTCCCTCAGATTTTGCAATAGGGACTAATGAACAAATTATGCAGTTACTATGGCTCACAGAGCGGATACAAAATTTGAGCGAAGCTTTGTCAAGCGCCTGACATAGTGAGGTTACAGATAACGTTTCCTCGTACTGTAGGGAAACTTAAAAGACTTACTATTGAAGTCATTAATGAAAATTTATCATTAGGTAATTTTAGTGGAAACTTTTTGTAAAATCAGTTCTCAGCTTGTAAATTCTCAGCTTATAAATTCTCATGTGTATCGAGGAAATCCTAGTAGCATTGTCGGCGCTGTCTGTAGAAATCTGAATGTGATGCGGTAAGAAATATAATAGAGGGCCCCCCGGTAGAAGACAGATCGAGAGCGATATTTTTCAGTAACCCACAGACACTTGTTGAATTAAATCAGTTACTACCCGTCGTGATAGATAGCCTAAGACTTGCCTGCCCCAGGAATTGGTGCCTGCCATATTTAAGTGTTTTTGTTAATCCGCTCGTGAGGGGCACTTAGGTACCTTTAAGATCATTATGAAAATTAAGGAGAACTTAACGTGTCCAAACCTAATTAAGGAGGTGGGGCGATTGGTTAACCAATGCCAAAAACGTCTCAGAGCTAAGCCGAATCCGAATTCCAAGACAAGTGAGTTAAGTTCCGATAGGGTGATTGGTTAGCCAATGCCATTCAGAATTCCAGGATAGATGAATTAAGTTCTGATAGGGCAGAACGCTCTATGGAAAAGCTGTTCATTGATTATCTAGGTCCTCTTGGTTGCAGTAAATGCGTTCTCTCGCTTTGTTTCCTTGTTTCCGAGAGGAGTGAGTACACCTGGTGCCACTATTCGACATTTTTCTAAGGTTTCCTCCCTCTTTGGGACACGTCTGATGCCTGGTAAGTCATAATGCTCAAGCCTTTTTGTCGAGTAAATGTAAGAAGTTTAGTTATGGCAATGCCATCCGCCAAATAAGGGTGACAACTATTGAAATACATGAAATGAAATCGTTATAGCTCCTGAACGGTTGCGTTCGGATGTTCAAACTTCATGGTTGGCCGCTGGAAATAATGTGAATTGGGCGGTATATATGGCTTGGTTTAGCGACGAAGCCCACTTTCATTTAGATGGGTTCGTCCATAGGCAAAACTGGCGCGTTTGGGGGACTGAGAATTCGCATTTCGCGATCGAGAAGTCTCTTCTCACTCAGAGTGTGACTGCCTCATGTGCAGTGTCCTGTCACGGAATAATCGGTACGATATTCGTTGTTGGCACTGTACTATCGAACGGTACGTGAAGGTTTTGGAAGATTTTGTTACGTCTGCCACAGACGGCCCCTAACAAGCAGACTACACTCAAGACACCCTTGTGTACCATATAACATACACAAGCTCTTGTAGGTGCAACCAAGAGGAAAACAATTCTTCGACATAAACAGAACTTGCTAAAGACTAATACGAACTTTTTCCTGCAGAGGTCGCCTCACAGACACAGGGAAAGTTGGAGTACTCCGCCGACCTCCGCCGGCTTTATAGGGCCAGCGCAGCAGCAGCGCAGCCAGTTCCTCGGCGACCTAGGACCAGCTCCGACGGACCTCACCGACGCTCTTGATGAATAGTCGCCTACATGTCATTTGTTTTCTTTGTGTGTATATAGTGATCATTCGAGAAGTGTAGTTCAGTTTCAGTAAACGATTATAGTGAGTGTTCTACAATCTGAGTATTCTTCAGTGACGAGGATGGGATTCGAACCCAATGAAGAATACTCAGTATTGTAGAACACTCAGTATAATGTCGTTTATTGGAACTGAACTACACTTCTCGAACAATCACTATATACACACAAAGAAACAAATAACATATAGACGACTATTCATCTAGAGCGTCGGTGAGGTCCTAGCTCGGCGAGGAAGTGGCTGTACTGCTGCTGCGCTGGCCTTATAACGCCGGCGGAGGTCGGCGGAGTACTCCAACTTCCCTGTGTCTGTGAGGCGACCTCTGCAGGAAAAGGTTCGCTTTAGTCGCTAGCAAGTTCTGTTTGTTTTGAAGAATTGTCTTCCTCTTGGTTGCGCCTCCAAGTGCTTGTGTATGTTATATGTTACACAGGGTTGTCTTGCGTGTAGTCCGCCTGGCAGGGGCCCTCTGTGGCAGACATAACAGTTTTCATCGCCATTATCCAAAGTGACCCTGATTTTGACAAGATGGAGCTCGATTCCATCGAAGAAGGAGAGTGACGTCCTGGAGGAGAACGTGGGGGACCGCATTCTGGCTCTGGTGTACGCAGAGGCCACTGGCACTGTCCTCGACGCCCGCCATATTCTCTGAATCTGACCATAGGCGACTCCTATTTGTGGGGCTATATTAAGAACAGCAACAACCCCTAAAGCATTTCTGGGCTGAAAACAGTCATTCAGGATGTCGTCGACAGCATCGATGTCCCGAAACTTCAGCGGTTCATACAGAATTTCGCTAATCGTCTGCACGCATCATTGCGAATGACAGCAGGCACATCGTATATGTCATAACCTAAATCCGAATATCCCTAGTGACATTTACATGTTGAACAAAAGGTATGCAAGCCTCAGTTTGTAACTAATTCACATTTTTTCAAATAGTTTAATAATTGTCACCATGTAACTACTACTACTTACCACCTGCTAACATCATTTGCAGAGCGCGTGAATTGCTACTTGAAATCTGTCCTTATTACATTTCATTCAAAGGCTCGGACCTGGTGAGACCAGTCAAAAGGTAGCATTGGACACTGCGCACCATGAGGCTCATCTGACTACACCTGCTAGTAACATACTTGCCTGTACTGTTAATTTATCGTTGTCTAATGTCCGGTCGATAAACGACAACTACCCGTGGATGGTAGTCGGGAGACTATAACGAAAAATTGACGGCCTGCTAGGAACAACTTTGCGTGCGTACAGGAGGAAGGCTGTTGCCAGTCAGGTGTACGTAAATTATTTTGGCCGCAGAGTAAAGGCGCTGTTAGAGCTACATCTAAGATGATGCCTAGGGTTTTAGGTCCATATGAAGCAACCAAAGTTCATTCTCCAGTTGCGTTCCTGGTATGTGAAAAATTCGGTGTTAAACTAGTAAGGGGAACTGATGGCGGAGGAACCAGAGTGCATGAGACAGGTCCACTGATGGCGTCCCGCCCTTCTACCGGGGGGTTTTGACCTAAAGAGGGGGTAATTGTGTCATGTGCAGAAAACGTCCGCAAGGTTGGGTGTTGTTGTTGTGGTCTTCAGTCTTGAGACTGGTTTGATGCAGCTCTCCATGCTACTCTATCCTGTGCAAGCTTCTTCATCTCCCAATCCCTTCTGCAACCTACATCCTTATGAATCTGCTTCGTGTATTCATCTCTTGGTCTCCCTCTATGATGTTTACCCTCCACGCTGCCCTCCAATACTAAATTGGTGATCCCTTGATGCCTCAGAACATGTCCCACCAACCGATCCCTTCTTCTAGTCAAGTTGTGCCACAAACTTCTCTTCTCCCCAATCCTATTCAATACCTCCTCATTAGTTATGTGATCTACCCATCTAAAAAAAAAATGGTTCAAATGGCTCTTAGCACTATGGGACTACACTTCTGTGGTCATCAGTCCCCTAGAACTTAGAACTACTTAAACCTAACTAACGTAAGGACATCACACACATCCATGCCCGAGGCAGGATTCGAACCTGCGACCGTAGCAGTCCCGCGGTTCCGGACTGCGCGCCTAGAACCACTAGACCACCGTGGCCGACTACACATCTAATCTTCAGCATTCATCTGTAGCACCACATTTCGAAAGCTTCTATTCTCTTCTTGTCTAAACTATTTGTCGTCCATGTTTCACTTCCATACATGGCTGCACTCCATGCAAATACTTTCAGAAACGACTTCCTGACACTTACACCTATACTCGATGTTAACAAATTTCTCTTCTTCAGAAAGGCTTTCCTAAAAATAAACGCAAAATATATCTATTTAAGACAGCAGATAAAAGTTCACTTGATGCCTTCGTAAGAAAGAGTCTCCATTCCTTCCAAGCTAATTATTGAAGTGTAGACCAGATATGGCTCAAATTCAAAGATACAGTATCGACAGCAATAGATAGATTCATACCGCATAAGTTTATAAGAGACGGGACTGATCCACCATGGTACACAGAACACTGTTGCAGAAGCAACGAAAAAGGCATGCCTAATTCAGAAGAACGCAAAATCCCCAAGACTGGCTAAGCTTCACGGAAGCTCGAAATTTAGTGCGGAGTCAATGCGAGATGCTTTTAATATTTTCCACAGTGAAACATTGTCTCAAAATATGGTAGAAAACCGTAAGAGTTTCTAGTCGTATGTAAGGTACACCAGCGGCAAAAAACATTCAATACCGTCGCTGCGTGATAGCGATGGAAATGTTACCGATGATGGTGCCACTAAAGCGGGGTTACGAAATACAGTTTTCCGTAATTCCCTCACGAAATAAGACGAAGTAAATATTCCAGAATTCGAAACCAGAACAGCTGTTAGCATGAGTTAAATAAAAGTAGATATCTTAGGTGTTGCAAAACAACTCAAATCACTTCATAAAGGTAAATCTTCCTGTCCAGATGGTATACCAATCAGGTTCCTTTCAGGGTATGCAGACACATCAGGGCCTTTCTTAGCAATCATATACAACCGCTCACTTTACGAAAGGTCTGTTCCTAAAAACTGTAAAGTAGCACAGGTCACACCAATATTCAAGAAAGGAAATAGGAGTAACCCAATGAATTACAGACCCATACCACTGACTAGAAAATTATGAATCACCTTGACGAAAATGACTTATTGATACATAGCCAACACGGATTCAAAAAACATCGTTCTTGTGCAACGCAGCTAGCTCTTTATTCCCATGAAGTAATGAGTGCTGTCGACAAGGGATCTCAGATCGATTCCATATTCCTAGATTTCCTGAAGGCTTTTGATACCGTTCCTGACAAGCGACAAATAATTAAATTGCGTGCATATGGAGTATTGTTTCAGTTGTGTGACTGAATTCGTGATTTCCTCTCAGAGAGGTCACAGTTCGCAGTGATAGACGGTAAATCATCCAGTAGAACAGAACTGATATCCGTCGTTCCGCAAGGTAGTGTCATAGACCCTCTGCTGTTCCTGGTTTACATGAATGATCTAGATGATAATCTGAGCAGCCCCCTTAAATTGTTTGCAGATGACGCTGTAATTTACCGCCTAGTAAAATCATCAGACGAATAATCCCAATTACAAAATGATCCAGAGAGAATTTCTGTATGGTGCGAAAAGTGGGAATTGGCACTAAACAAAGAAAAGCGCGAGATCATCCATATGGGTATTAAAAGAAATCCGATAAATTTTTGGTACACGATAAATCGCACGAATCTAAGGGCTGTCAATTCGACTAAATACCTAGGAATTACAATTACGAGCAACTTAAATTGGAAAGGCCACATAGATAATATTATGGGGAAGGGGAAACAGACTGTGCTTTGTTGGCAGAAGACTTAGAAGATGGGAGAAACTCATTAAAGACACAGCCTACATTACACTTGTCCGTCCTCTGCTGGAATATTGCTGTGCGGTATGGGATCCGTATTAGGTAGGATTGATGGAGGACATCGAAAAAGTGCAAAGAAGGGCAGCTCGTTTCCTGCTATCGGGCAAAAGGGGTGAGAGTGTCACTGATATGATACGCGAGTTGGGGTGGCAGTCACTGAAACAAAGGTGGTTTTCTTTGCGGCGAGATCTATTTACGAAATTTCAATCATCAAATTTGTCTTCCGATTGCGAAAATATTTTGTTGACACCCAACTACGTGGGGAGAAAGGATCATCATAACAAGAGAAATCAGAGCTCGAACGGAAAGATTGATGTGTTCCCTTTTCTCACGCGCCGTTCGAGAGTGGAATGGTAGAGAAGTGGTATGAAAATGGTTCGATGAATCCTCTGCCAGGCACTTAAGTGTGAATTGCAGAGTAACCACGTAGATGTATATGTGGAAAAACATTCGCCATCGTCGGGCTTAAAGGTCTACCAATCGTCATCCCGTCCAGTTGTTCATAAGATTAGTCATTCCACCTCAATTACATGGTAGTAGGATTTTAATACCACGTTTATTTGTGGGTCGAAATGAATTTTATTTAGAAAACTTAAAACTATTTTTCCTACCTTCCCTCAGTTTCCTAACTGACATCAACGGCTGACGTGCACTACTCGTATACCGTTTCGTTGTTTGTAGTCCACTGTGGTGACGTGTAAGATTTCTTTTCTCTTCCAGTGAAAACATAAAACAACGGGCAAACGTTTATAGAAATCTACCTTTATTAATTAAACTGTAGGCCGGCCGCGGTGGTCTAGCGGTTCTAGGCGCGCAGTCCGGAACCGCGCGACTGCTACGGTCGCAGGTTCGAATCCTGCCTCGGGCATGGATGTGTGTGATGTCCTTAGGTTAGTTAGGTTTAAGTAGTTCTAAATTCTAGGGGACTGATGACCACAGATGTTAAGTTCAATAGTGCTCAGAGCCAAGCCAATTAAACTGTAATCCAGAATGGGCAACATGAAAAGGAATTCTTAAATGTTCTTCCCATTAAAATGAAACTACAGACTCTGTGAGGTTTTTAATTTTCCAACACCAGTTATAGAATTATTGTTTTTGAAACTTGGAGAATATGTTGTCACTGACTGATCTATTGAAAATCTGCTACGAAAAGTGAAGAAAATTCGTCGAGACAGAATAAAAACCAGTTACACAGGTACTTGAAAACGTGAATAGGGTTTACAAACAATTCAAATACTTGCTAGCTTTACACCTCTCCGTTGCGGCTTTATGTCGACGAAACAGCTGACTTGTCAATTTGTTGCTGCAGTAAGTGGAATTTCTGCCCCGCGCGTGCGAACGGAGGCCTTAAAGGAACTGCTATCGTGGAATTAACAACGGAATCTCAAACTTCTGCCACAGGCTTGCAACTCAGCTCCGGGGAGCTGTCTTGCCCCATGGATTAGCGAGCTTCGCTGGCTCCATAAATTAAGCGCAAACATGCCGGAGCTAAACTCTGCCGCACGCCTCGGCTTCTCATTGTCCTTCACAAGCTGGCAAATATCGTCGGCGATTCTTTGGCTCAGCACTGAGTACTTTTGAACTTTTCCGGACGCTGAGAGCTGATCCTGCTGTGGGAAATTAACTTTTATGTTTTCGTAGTGACTTCTTATTTTTTCCTTTTTAAGATGACGAAACAATACGTCTTTATAAATACTTTACAAACCACTGTGCAATGCGAGGCGACTAATTCTGTCGCGAATGCTGCCTCTGTATCTACGTCTTTATTTGCCTTATGACGGAAAGTACAACGTTCAACCAGCTGTTCCATTTTCTCATTTTTCTATAGTCATTTACATCCACCTACTTGCCGCTATTCAGCCTTAGGATTATAACACACTACTTGACCAAAGGTACTAGTGGACATGAATATGGCGTGTGTCTACCCTTCGCATCTGACGGCTTTAACTACGCTGGAGATACTTTGCTAGGTATGAATGTTTGTGGAAAAATGACCTCGAAGTTTTCCTCGAGAGCTGAAACCAAACCAGGCAGTGATGACGATCACTGGGGATGGTAGCGAAGTCGACGTCTTGACTCATTCCAAAGGAGTTCCACTGTGTTTACGTCTGGTCTCTGGGCAGCAAATTTCGTTTCAGAAATGTCACCGTTCACAAACGTGTGCATCAGAGATGGTTCTTAATAGCAAGGCGTACTGTCATGCTGATACAAAAAAAGGTCATCGTGTCTAAACTGTTGCCGGCCAGTGTGGCCGAGTGGTTCCAGGTGCTTCTGTCCGGAACCGCGCTGCTGCTACGGTCACAGGTTCGTATGCTGCCAGTGGCATGGTTGTGTGTGATGCCCTTAGGTTAGTTAGGTTTAAGTAGTTGTAAGTCTACTGGACTGATGAACTCAGACGTTAAGTCCTATAGTGATTAGAGCCATTTGAACCATTTATGTACTGTTCCTGTACCGTACGCGGTACACATTGCTGCTCACACGCATTTAGGTTTTCTCAAGCGCAATGCGAGGACCACACCTTAACCATTTAGAATATCCCCATGCTGCAAACCCACCTCCTCCATGTTTCACCTTTGGCACCGAACATGATGTCAGGTGATGTTCTGCAGGCATTGCCAAACCCTATCTCTTCCATCGGTTTGCTACGCGGTATAGCGTGATTCATCACTCCTAACTACGTGTTTCTAGTCATTCAGTGTCCACCGGCACCGCTCTTTACATCACTACAAGCGTCGTTTAGCTACTTAATTTGTGGCTTACAAGAAACTGCTCGATCATTTTACTTCGTTCTTTTTAACTTCTTACGCACAGTCATTGTGCTAGCTGAAGTTCTGGTAGCACTTTGAAACTCACAAATGAATCCTTCCGCTGATTTCACGCGGTTTTTTCATCCAACCTCCATATTGGTGGACTGTCCCTGCCTGAAGTGCATGAGGTCCCACGAGTCTTGGGTTTGGACGTGGCTGTTCCTTCTCCTATCCATTTCATAACCAGATCCGCACCAGTCATTTGGGCAACTCTAGAAGGACTGAAATCTCTGTGTCGCTTAGCCACCAAGAGTTGTTGAAGGACGATTGATGCACGGATCCAGTTATATGGCCCTTTCCGTGTATAACGATTTTACGACTATGACGAGTGGGGCCTGAAGATGGCATCAATGTATTGCCGAAACTGGTAGTACATAGAAGTTCGTAAAATAAACTTCTACAAATTATATCCCCTTTCTCTCCAATTTTGCGGAGAACGTCCTCGTGCCTCATTTAATCAGTCCACTTAATTTTCAACATTCATCTTTAGTACCCCATCTCAAAAGCTTTGATTATCTTCTATTCCAATTTTCCCACAGTCCTTGTTTCACTACCATAAAATGCTGTGCTCCAAACGTACGTTCTTAGGAAATTCTTCCTCAAATTAAGGCCAGGAATGCCCTTTCTTCCATTGCTAGTCTGCTCTTGATCTCCCCCTTGCTCCGTCCGTCATTGTTTATTTTGCTGTCTAGATAGTAGAATTCCTTAACTTCACCGAATTCGTGACCATCATTAGCCATGTTAAGTTTCTCGATGTTCTCATTTCTACTACTTTTCATTACTTTCGTCTTTATTCGAGTTATTCTCAATCAACATTCTGTACTTATTAGACCATTCCATTCAGCAGATCGAGTATGATCTTCATTTTCACTCAGGATAGCAAAGTCATCAGCGAATCGTATCACTGAAATCCTTTCATCTTGAATTTTAATTCCACTCCCAAACCTTTCTTTTTATTTCCATGATTGCTTCTTCGATACACAAATTGAAGTGTAGAGACGAAAGACTGCATCCATGCCTTATATCCTTTTTAATCGAGCCCTTCGTTCTTAGTTACCCACTCTTATTATTCGCTCTTGGCTCCTGTACATTTTGAATGTTACTCATACCTCTCTATAGCTTATCCTATTTTTCGTAGAATTTCGGACATTTTGCACTAGTTTGTATTGTCGAACGCTTTTTCCAGGTCGACAAATACTATGAACGATTTTTATTTAGTCTTGCCTCCATTATCAACTGTAACTTCAGAATTGCCTCTCTAGTGTCTTTACCTTACCTGAAGACAAACTGATCATCATATAACACCTCCTCAATTTTCTTTCCCATTCTTCCATACGTTATTCTCGTCAGCAATCTGGATACATGTCGTTTTAATCTGATTGTGCGATAATTTTCGAACATGTGAGCTCTTGCAGCCTTCGGAATTATGTGGATGATATTTTTCCGAAAGTCGGATAGTATGTCGCCAGACTCATATATTCTACATACCAACGTGAACAGTCGTTTTTTACCACTTACCTCAATGATTTCAGAAACTCTATTGGAATGTTAGCCATATCTTCTGCCTTATTTGATATTAAGTTCTCCAAAGCTCTCTTAAATTATGATTCTAATACTGTATCCCCTATCTTTGCTAAATCGACTCCTGTTTCTTCCTCTATCACGTCATCAACAGGTTTTCCCCACACAGAGGCCTTCAATGCATCTTTCCACCTGTCCGCTCTCTCCTCTGCATTTAACAGCAGAATTCCCGTTGCACTCTTAATGTTACCATCCGTACATTTAATTTCACCGAAAGTTGTTTTGACTTTTCTAAATGCTGAGTCAGTGCTTCCGACAATCATTCCTTTTCCGATTTCTTCACACTTTTCATGCAGACATTTCTTCTTAGCTTCCCAGCATTTTCTATTTATTTTATTCCTTTGTGCCTTGTATCTCTGTGTTACTGAATTTTCCTCAACATTTTTGTACTTCCTTCTTTCATCGATCAACCCTAGTATTTCTGCTGTTACCTATTGTTTCTTTCTAACTTCTGTGATTGTCTTTTTTAGAGATGTCCATTCATCTTCCATTTTACTGCCTACTGAGCTATTCCTAATTGCTGTGTCTGGAGCCTTAGAGAAGTTCAAGCGTATCTCGTCATCCCTTAGTTCTTCCGTACCCCATTTCTTTGTGTATTGATTCTTCCTGACTAATCTCTTAAACTTTTGCCTGCTCTTCATCTCTACTACATTGTGATCATAGTTTATATCTGCTCCTGGATACGACTTACATTCTAGTATCGGATTTCAGAATCTCTGCCTGACCATGATGTAATCTAACTGAAATCTTTCGGTATCACAAGGCCTTTTCCAAGTATACCTCCTCCTCTTGTGATTCTTGAATAGTGCATTCGCTATTAATTAATGAAATTTATTACAGAACTCAGTTAGTCTTCCCCTCTCTCATTCCTTGTCCCAAGCCCATGTTCTCCTATAACCTTTTCTTCTGCTGCTTCCCCTACAACTGCATTCCAGTCCCCCACGACTATTAGATTTTCATCTCCATTTACGTACAGTATTATCCTTTCAATATACTCATGTACTTTCTGTATCTCTTCATTTTCAGATTGCGACGTCGGCATGTATACCTGAACTATCGTTGTCGGTGTTTGTTTGCTGTTGATTCTGATAATAACAACATAATCACTGAACTGTTGACAGTAACACGCTCTTTCCAACCTTCGTGTTCATAACGATGATGATGATGTTTGGTTTGTGGGGCGCTCAGCTGCATGGTCATCAGCGCCCGAAACAAGTCTCAATTTTTACACAGTCCAGTTTTTACACGATCCAATTAAGCCAACGTCACGAATGACGATGATAATGAAGATGATGATTATAATGACGATATGATGAGGACAACACAAAGACCCAGTCGCCGGGCAAAGAAAATCCCCAGCTCGGTCGGGAATCGAATCCGGGACCCCTTGATAAAGAGGTAGCGACTCTAGCCCCTACACCACGTGCTGCAGATATAATCATAGGGAATCCTACTCGCGTTACATCATTTGCTACTGCTGTTGATATTATCTTATGCTCGTCGGACCAGAAATCCTAGTCTTCTTTCCATTTCACTTCACTGACCCCGACTATATCTAGAATGAGCCGCTGCATTTCCCTTTTCAGATTTTCTACCTTCCCTACCACGTTCAAGCCTCTGACATTCCACGTCCTGACTCGTAGAACGTTATCCTCTGTTGATTATTCAATCTTTTCCTCACGGTCACCTCAGCCTTTGCAGTCCCTTCCACATATTTGAATAGGGAACTATTCTGGAATCTTTCGCCAATGGGGAGATCGTCATGACACTTTTTCAATTACAGGCCAGATGTCCTATACATACACGTTATGTGTCTTTAATGCAGTGTTGAAATTGCTTTCTGCATACTCACTCCGTTGATCGTTGATAATTCTTCCTCCTTTAGGAGCAGTTTCCTACCCCAAGGACAAGAGTGTGCCCTGAACCTCCGTCCGCTCCTCCGCCCTCTTCGACAAGGCCGTCGGCAATATGAAGGTGACTTCTTATGCCAGATGATTTTTAATAAAAGTTTACGTAAGGCGCCGAGTGGTTCTATGCGCTTCAGTCCGGAACCGCGCTCCTGCTACGGTCTCAAGTTCGAATCCTGCCTCGGGCATGGATGTGTGTGATGTCCTTAGGTTGGTTAGGTGTAAGTAGTTCTAAGTCTAGGGGACTGATGACCTCAGATGTTAAGTCCCATAGCGCTTAGAGCCATTTGAACCATTTTTACGTAAGGCAGATTTCGAACGAGGACGTTTTGATTACTGATCAAAGACGATACCACTAGTCCACGAATCATCTATGACCAAGATAGCCGCACTCAAGTCGACTCTGCGTCATAATTTTCTGTGATATGAGATATCTTCGCCAGGTGATACAGATTATGTTCTGAGACTCAGGGTCCTTTGCGCCGAAGGGTTCAAATGAGCAATAGGTCCAGCCTCGTACCAACTGGTAGCAGTTTTCCTCCTGTGCTGAATCTAGAGACTGTAGCAGTTGTCCCCCTGTGCTAGATCTAGAGATGGTTTATTTTGGCATAAATCATTTACTGTAGTCAAATAAGACGATCTATAAATAGTTTTGTTGAATAACTATTAAAAAATCAAGATCACTGTCATTTCCTGTAACAAAAAATCCTCGTTTAAGGTGAAAATAACTACACTGAAATGGGAAGCATCTGGACGAAAGTAACTGTCACATGATGTGTCACAGCCAAGTAACGTAGCCATACGAATGTTGGACCATACACGGAAAGAACAACTATAGTATAATACAGTACAGTACAGTACAGTACAGGAAGTAACTGAAAGGAATATGCAGTGAGGCGAAGACAAAAGACAATTTTTCAAAGAAAAAAATTGTAGTAAAAGATTTATGATGGTCCTCCGGACGTTACAACGGTGTTTCTTACAAGGGTGTGTAATCACCACGGATGGCAATGTATTCTCTGCGACATACTTCCAAGTTGGCCACAAGAGTTGTAAGGAGATACAGTGGTAGGACGTTCCGTTCCTTCACCAGTGCTATTGACAACTGCTGTTTGGTCGTTGGTGCATATGGATGTGCTGCAGTTGGTCTCCCCAACATATCCCACAACTGTTCAATGGGATTTTAGACGACGGAAAGGGTAGGCCAATCCATTCGCCCAATACCCTCTCGTTCCAAGGAATGCTACAACTGCAAAGTCCGATAGAGTCGTGTATTATCATTGATGAAAATGAAGCCATTTCTGAATACCACCCCTGAAACACGCACATGAGGAAGAAGCAAAGTGCCACGTTAACGTTGGCTAGTGTGTGTTCCACGCTGAAGTATATGGCGGTCACCTCGCACTTGCATCTTGTCTCCCGACACGCGACACAAGGACAATCAAAACGATCGACGGTTTTCCCTGCATTACGGTATTACGGTTTCCAACTCGTCACCATATGAGGGTACGTCCAGAGTCACTACTTAGAGTGAATCTTCTGTCATCCGTTGATCCAGTCCCTTAGCTCCTGGTACCATTGTAAACGGTACGTCGTCAACGGAACACAAGGTACTACTTGTCGGGCAAAGTCACAGTGTCACCGTGAAGCGTAAGATAGCGTGCCTTGCAGTCGGGTTAAATGTGATTGAAACTGTATCCTCTCTTTGGCAGGGTATCTTCTTGCCTGTTGCACAATGCAGCTGTCATTTGCTGCTGTAGTTGACTATGGTCAATCACTTCCAGGGTTCCTCTTATTTTGCTCCGTGTGAAGTCACAGAAATGTTGTCTCCTGGCCAAGTTGTAATGAAGAGCACCTCCGCTGTACAACGGAACTGCTCGTTGATTGACATACACTGTCTTATACCACTCCTTCAAATGCCTCGCCTTGCGGGGCCAGCCTCATTTTGAGCTTTAGTCACGCTGACCTCGGGGTCACGTAACACGTAACTTTCCGTGCACGACAGGGAGGCCTCTGGCATCATACTCCCGCACTTTTTTCCATTTTCATCCGTTTGTTATCATTTTATGTTACTTTACCTCTCTTGTCCATAAATTTTGCTGATAATTCTATTAATGAAATGATTTTGATGATAGAAGATATCCTCGTAACACTGTCATAGACTCAATGGTGGTGTGTGCTCGTGTATAGTCCCACATGAAATAACCGTAGTTCGCGGAAGTTGTTAGTTCTCCAAAAAATTTTGACGCGTATTATAGTTCTCATTCCAATTAGAAGTTATTGATTGGTGGTAGAAGATAGGTGCAATCCAGCTATTCTAGTAACTCACGAGGACTGTTAGAACTTCAAAGTCGATTGTTCTACGTGCTCACGTAGATACATACAGCCATACTTCATCAGAAAGAAATGCATTTCAGGATCAGTTTCACCATCATTCCTAGACTTCTATTACCTGTTGCGTTACTGACGTCGAGCAACAGTACCTGAGTTGTTCATTGATAGCTTTGCCGTTATTTTCTAAGATTTCAGTTCCAGTTTATGCATAGCTTTATGAATATATGATATTACCATCTGGCTGAGCCCGCCCGGCTGGCCGCGCGGTCTAACGCCCTGCTTCTCGAGCCACTGGGGTCCGAACCGCACAATAACCCTGGGTTCGGTGTGGGGCAGTGGTGGGGCGGGTGGACTGCTGCGGACTGTTATGGGGTTGTAAACCACTGAGGGCTACGGCGTGACGAAGCCTTTCCGTCGTTTCTAGGTCCCCGGTTCAATACACAATACACATACACACACCATATAGCTGTACTTTGCAGTTGTCACTCGTCTGAATAACTGATCGTCAGTTGTGTAATTAAAAATAATGTATGTTTTCCGGCTACTTATGCCCCATACGTAAATTTTACTGTGTTGAACTTGAATCGCTGGAGCACACATGCGTGTAATAAACATCCATATTTTCTTACGGACCTAGCGGGTCAATGCTGAAAGTCGCATGTGTGTAATAAATACCCATAATTTTCTTATGGCCCTAGCGTGAGTTACACAAGACAGGGAATTCGTTTTATTTAATTCACTCGCGTATTGGTTTTTTCAAGTTCCTTTTCAATAGTCAATGAGAAGAAGTTTGTGTTACTTGTCAAGTTGTAAGAAGCTGGACTACCTGCATGCAAAATGGTGTAGCAGCACGCTTCTTCTCGCCTTCTTCTCTAATTCGACCTGCTGCGAATCACTTGTACTCTGCTTGTAAGCTTGCCGCAAACGTTTCTGCACATCTTTTTCTTTTCTTTCTTTTCCATTGGTGCTGAGCCACAGTCATGTAATAGTTTTTGAAAGAATAAACAGGCATTTGACGGTGTATTACTGTACTTACCTTCTGTACTATCTACATTAAGGCTTTTTTGCCATTATCAAGTAAAATGCTTAGACCATTAACACGTCATATCTGTTAAGACAGTCCAGAGTAAGTCGTCCCGATTCTTTTCGATGCCATTGTTCCTATTTGTTTTATACCTTCCTGACAGGTATTGTAATTTACATATCATATACGTTAAGTTGAATAAGAATGTATTTGCTTTTACTTTCTGTATTGAAAACGCTGCTCTGTCAGTCAGAAAACTTTTATCTTCATGAAAACTTGCCAATTTGAAGAGGGATGTGGTGTTTAAAAGTATCCTCTCCTGGGGAACAACTTCCGTTAGGGAAGAAAATATTGGCTGATGCTTCCCAGTGACACTCGGAATCCTTCAGTATCGGCCGGCTCTGGATGAAATTTCACCGAACTAACGTGGTCTACTAACCAAGTGTGCAGCAGTCTTACCCAGGAAATTAGTAAAGTGATTTTCAAACAGAAAACCGCAAGAATGATTGTCTCTAAGTGGTGAAACATGTTTTACTGGTGAATCAGGAACTTAACAAGGCCTACAGCCTTTCAAGCGGAACAGAAGCCTGAATGAAAGGTAACACACATTGCGCAGGTACGCCGCGAAGTACCTAACCCACCTGCTCGTGGACATAAACAGTCTTAAAGGGCGTCCAGAGTCACCGGGTGGCGTCAGCAGATATGTTGCCTCTAATAAAAGTTGTTTCCCTTTACATGATCTATCACCCACAGATATTCGTCGCAAGTTCTTTGAAACACCCAGTATGCCAGCGACCACTAGTCCTCTGTAACTGAACCTTTGTGAAACACCCAGTACTTATTTCGGCATGGACATTAAAATTTAACTCTTCACATATGTTATAAGGAATATTTTTCCTTTACTTTACGTCTACGGTCATCAGACTACCGGTCTCGGTCTATAATCTGTTTTACACAAACGTGTCCCAATATACTGGAGCCATAGTGGCTCAAAATCTGAACACAAAATCATCTCCAGCGTCATCAAAAATATATAAATAATCGTTGACCCAAGAGTCATCTTGTCAGCAGCATTATTGTTTAAAACAAACTTTGTTTGCTTGTTCATATATTAGGGAGAATCAAATAAATCGAAACAGATCGGAAAAAAGTGAATAAACTGCTCATTATCAAAATTAGGCGCCATTACTGGTAATAGAGTTATTCTGTTGTGAAACAAAACTGTCAGCACCTTCATGAGAAATGTTTGCGTTTGCCTGTGGAATCGTGATTGTACCCAGGACTACACCTCTTCGTACGAAGCGAATCGACTGCCAATGTCTTTCTTCAAGGCTCCAAAATATGGAAATCACATGTGGAGAGATCGAGATTGTATGGAGGCTGTGCAAGAAATTCCCAGCAAAACTTCTGCACCGTAGTCGAAACAACAAGCACACCAGCTCCAGGAGGACCGCGATGACCTTTTTCATTGACTACAGTGAGGCACTGATCATTGACATTCTAGTACACTGAAACCATTAACGCACCGTAGCACGTGAGTACTTTGAAAAAATTGAAGCGCGCAGTCGAGTCCGAAAGATCAGGAATGTTAACGGACGGCATCATTCTGTTCCAGGATAATGCCCTCACACGTATTGCTCAACTTGTTTCGACTACGCTGCTGAAGTTAGGCTGGGAAGTTCTTAGCCGTTCTCCATTGAGTGCCGTCTCTCCAATGTGATTTCAATAATTCTGGAGCCCTAAAGATTTGACTGTCGGTTTGCTTCGGACGAAGAGGTGCGCACTTGGATACAGTCATGATGACGTTGGTAAACACGAACGTTTTTCCGCGAAAGCATTAACTTTCTTGTCTGACAGTGGGGTAAAGGTAATAACTGTTATGGTGACTATTTTTGAAATAATAAATAGTTTACTCACTGAAACTTCCTGGCAGATTAAAACTGTGTGCCCGACCGAGACTCGAACTCGGGACCTTTGCCTTTCGCGGGCAAGTGCTCTACCAACTGAGCTACCGAAGCACGACTCATGCCCGGTACTCACAGCTTTACTTCTGCCAGTACCTCGTCTCCTACCTTCCAAACTTTACAGAAGCTCTCCTGCGAACCTTGCAGAACTAGCACTCCTGAAAGAAAGGATATTGCGGACACATGGCTTAGCCACAGCCTGGGGATGTTTCCAGAATGAGATTTTCACTCTGCAGCGGAGTGTGCGCTGATATGAAACTTCCTGGCAGATTAGAGCACTTGCCCGCGAAAGGCAAAGGTCCCGAGTTCAAGTCTCGGTCGGGCACACAGTTTTAATCTGCCAGGAAGTTTCATATCAGCGCACACTCCGCTGCAGAGTGAAAATCTCATTCAGTTTACTCACTATTTTCCAATTGTCTCATTTTGATTTGGGTGTCCCTAATACGTTAACAGTAATGTTTTGTGTTGGAGGAAATGCAGTGCTTTAAATATTTCTTTTAGAATGTTAAGCACTCTTGAATAAGTTGACACCTACACAGTGTTCTTTGAGAATTCCTCGGCACATGTTTGAGAAGTGGCGTCTGTTTTCACACGTGTCTGTTTACCGCAGGAAAATCCGTTCTGTGTATGTGACGGAAACAGCCAAACTGGAGAACCCCCAAGTGACACAACGTAGGTAGAAGACCTAATGACAGATTTCACAAAAGAGTTGAAGAACACATTCGGAGCATAGGTCTTTAGTGGATCCGCAAGATGTCTAGGAAAGCGTGGGGACGCAAATCGATGTCTGTGGAAGGCGCGATGCAGCACATACAGTTGCACTGGATATACAGGGTGTAAATTTTAAGTAGACAAACCAGAATAACTCGAAAAATAAGCTTCACACGAAAAAATGTGTAGAATCCAAAGTTGATTATTTTCGAGGGGGACATCTGCCCGTGTTAAAATTAGCCCGATATCCCTGCCCCCTGGGGGTGGGGAGGGAGGCAACTTTAAAATTTCAAATGGGAACCGACAATTTTTAATGCAGAATCAGATTCTACATAAAAAACTACGTACATTTTGTCTTAAACATTTGTTTTGATTGTTGGTAGATAGTGCTGTAATTCAAGAAAATCCATGTTCTCATTTTTGCGTGGAAAATGGTTAGGGATAATAAAAAATGGTTATTTACTTCGTAAATTTTGATTCGCTGAAACAAAAACTCTCCCTCTCTCCTCATTGGATGGGGTTCAGAGTGAGAAATTAGAGTTTTACAAATCAGTATTTTAAACATAGCTGCACAAAAGCAACTGCTCCACGTAATAAAATTATAAACATCCGACCAGTTGCAATGGATAAAGAGTTCTTTACCTAGGTTTCGACAAATATAAAGTTGTCTTCTTCAGAAGGTGGCCTAAGGACAATGAACATCATAGCTTACATTAGAAAAGTATGAAACTTAAGACAAGAATAGATTTTAACACAAATCAGAGAGCTCTTGCATTACAGAAATATGAGAACGACGACTGGTACTTACAAGTTTACATTAGTAAGGATTAATGTACCATCGCCGGTTTTTACAAATGTAGGCATAGATCCATTTGTCAAAATTGAAATATAGCTCTAGAATTAGGGTTTCCCACGTAAATATAAATTAGTACATGGATCTTGCAGAGCTCACAACCGACTGAGTGTAATCGGCGAACGTAGTTACTCTGCGACCAGGGCAGGTGGCGCTCATGGCGCGAACCATGTGCCAATTGGCGTACAAAAGCAACGTGTAAATTAACAGTATTAATAACGTCCTTAGATAAAGTAACAATAAAAAGAAGGAAGGCGTTTAACACTCCCGTTATAACAGTATGGGAGCATTGGTACAATTAATGTAGTTATACATCAAAAAGGCAGGTGGCGCTTACGCCGAGAGAATTACGCACAGTGGCATATACAGCCAAAATATAAAAATTACATTACTATATTAGTGAAGCCCACAAACGGTATATATGTCAGAACTTTAAAATTGACAATAATGGCTCTTAAGACGGAATTACGAACCCTGGTACACAATTCAGTTAATACACATTCGTAGGGAACCAAGGTTTTAGAGCCAGACAAAATCACATAAGGGCCGATGTAGTGGCAACCATACATCGTGAGAAAACCACATTACATAAAGGGTGGTGAGCTTAAAGCATTGAAGGTGCATCATAGCTTCCTGAGGAAATAGACCACTAAGGTTGCCAGCGTTAATGTTATGCCATAAACAGTACAGGTTTAAAGCCTTCGAAAAATTGTCTACAAGCAAGGTTCAACTGGTCGTTCAGTATATTACCGTCCTTGATCTCAAGATGTTTGAAAATTTTTAACTCTTCCCACAGATCTAATCTACGCCCTTTGACTTCTCTGTGTAGGATAACAGTGTTTCTAACTGTATAGGTGCATATCACAGCATCTTCTTCCTGTCGGTTAAATTTCGCGTCTGTAGCACGTCATCTTCGTAGTGTAGCAAATTTAATGGCCAGTAGTGCATGTACGTGCACCAATATATTGTTGTGAGCTACGGATATGGAAAATTTTTGCAAACACTATGTGGTATTAATGGTACTAACGGACGGCCCTGTGCAGGTCGAACTTTTTCCTCAGTCTTATATTCACTCAGTGAATTGCCGAGGACGACGACCCGTGGAGTCAAATACCCGTCGTGGGACATGGGGCTTGTACGGCGCTGCGGTAAATCCCCCGTCTGAATAAAAAGCTCATTCTGGCCGCAGTGACGGGCGCACGTTAATGGCGGCCATTTGTATCAGTCAGCCGCGGCAGGCGGCTCAGCAGTGGCAGCAGCGGGACTCCGCCCGGATGCAGGCCGCCGCTCCCCTGGGACGTGGGGCACTGGACGGCCGAGCTCCGCACACCCAGCGCTACCGCGAATTCAGCCGTCCGCGCCGCCGGGCTCTATGCGGACAACGGACCGACAGCCCAAAGGGAGTCTGGTCGCACGTAAAGTATACGAGAGGCAAGACACAATCAATACCTCCACTGCATGACAGCGATACAATATTGGCGACAACAGCGGCAACAACGCAGAGATACCAAACTGTGTTTTCCGCAATCATTTCACCAAAAGAGGTGCAATGCATATTCTAGAATTCGAATCAAGAACAGCTTCCTACATGAGTTACTTTGATGCACAAATCTTCGGAGTAGAAAAACAATAAATGTATGTCTTCTGGTTCTGATTTTATACCAGTTAGATTCCACATCAACAAAAGCAAAACGAGGATAATGGAATGTAGTCGAATTAAGTCGGGTGATGCTGAGGGAATTAGACTAGGAAATGAGACACTTAAAGTAGTAAAGGAGTTTTGCTATTTGGGGAGCAAAATGACTGATGAAGGTTGAAGTAGAGAGGATATAAAATGTAGACTGGCAATGGCAAGGAAAGCGTTTCTGAAGAAGAGACATTTGTTAACATCGAGTATAGATGTAAGTGTCGGGAAGTCGTTTCTGAAAGTATTTGTATGGAGTGTAGCCATATATGGAAGCTATACATGGATGATAAACAGTTTAGACAAGAAGAGAATAGAAGCTTTCGAAATGTGGTGCTACAGAAGAATGCTGAAGATTAGATGGGTAGATCACATAACTAATGAGGAGGTATTGAATAGGATTGGGGAGAAGATAAGTTTATGGCACAACTTGACTAGAAGAAGGGATCGCTTGGTAGGACATGTTCTGAGGCATCAAGGGATCACGAATTTAGTATTGGAGGGCAGCGTGGAGGGTAAAAATCGTAGAGGGAGACCAAGAGATGAATATATTAAGCAGATTCATAAGGATGTAGGCTGCAGTAGGTACTGGGAGATGAAGAAGCTTGCACAGGATAGAGTAGTATGGAGAGCTGCATCAAACCATTCTCAGGACTGAAGACCACAACAATAACAACAAAGATTCCACGACAGAGTATGCTGATGAAAGAGTTCCATTTTCATCAATAATATGCAACAGCTTGCTCTTTCCTAACGACTGGAACCTTGCGTAGGTCATACCAATGGGCAACAGGGAAAATAGAGAAGATCTATTGAATTATGGAGTCATTTCATTAACACCACTTTGTAGTAGAATTCTGGAACATATTCTGCGTTGCAACATTAAGAAATATCTAGAAGGAAAAGACCTATTCACAAATAACCACTATGGATGCAGAAACTTTGGAATATAACTGGCTCTTTATTCACGCGAAGTAATGAGTGCAAGTGTCATGGCATCTAAAATTAATTGCAGAAGGCTTTTCACAACGCTCCTCACAAGCGACTTCTAATAGAACTGCGTGCCTATCGTCTCAGCTGTGTGACTCGATTCGTGATTTGTAAAGTCGTGAGAAGATCAGACACAATTACAAAATGATTTAGAGATGATCTCTGAATGTCACGAAAAGGGGCAATTCATCCATGTGAAGAAAGTGGAAGGTTTCCTAAATGGCACCAACTTCCCACAGACACATAAAAGAGTCCACACAATCCTATAATGATTAACTTAGAAGTGTTATCAAACTGTACAAAAGAGTATCAGGCTCTGATGTCTACTTCTTCACCAACATGAATCCTATAGCTCATGAAGATAGTCCTATAGCTCCATTAAGATAATATCCCAATCCGTCCTGCGATGTCTTCATTCTCAGTTCCATGTTACAAATTAGCCAGAGAATTAAATGACCCTGTCAAGACCAAATCCAAGTTCAAACCTAGTCGTGGGATCCTTACTTCAGTTGACTTAGTGAACAAGTTAAGGCTTGTGAGTCCCCCCTATAGTGCCACCTCATCTCTTTTGATTTTAGCAACTTATTCACTAATATACCTGGTCAGACGTACTAGATAAATCAGGAGTTAATCCAGTTTTCACAGATGAAATAATATTAGCTAGAGAAATTACTCTAACACAAAATGAGTTAAGTTTCGATGATAGAATATACAAACAACTGGATGGTCTAGGTATGGCATCCCTCCCCTTAGTCCAATACTTGCTGAAATCTTCATGAACAATTTTAAACACAATTATTGGATTAAAGGATGGATGGGATGAATAGTGGTTTAGGTATGTTGATGATGTGGTGTGCTTATGGACATGTAGTAGCAGACAATTTCAGCAATTCCTCAGACAACTAAATTCTAAGCAAAACGGCATAAAATTCACAATGAAGTTTGGAGATAACGGCCTTGTCGCAGTGGTAACACCGGTTCCCGTCAGATCACCTACGTTAAGCGCTGTCGGGCTGGGCTAGCACTTGGATGGGTGACCATCTGGTCTGCCAAGCACTGTTGGCAAGCGTGGTGCACTCAGCCCTTGTGAGGCAAACAGAGGAGCTACTTGATTGAGAAGAAGCGGCTTTGGTCTTGCAAACTGACATACGGCCGGGAGAGCGGGTTGCTGACCATATGCCCCTCCATATCCGCATCCAGTGACACCTGTGGTCTGAGGATGACACGGCGGCCGGTCGGTACCGTTGGGCCTTCCAAGCCCTGTTCGGTCGGAGTAAGTTTTGGAGGAAGTTGCATTCGTTATTTCTATCTAACTGTTGACATCAGGGTCCGTGAGCGATGACCGTGAGAGATGGGATGCCACACTCATTTTAACAATATTGCCTGTTAGAATAAAATACAAATTTAACAGCATGATGTTGGTGTTCCCTTGTACTACATTTTCTATGTGTGATTAACGATTTTTTATAAGGAGGAAATTGTGGGTAGAATGTTCATACAGAGAGTTTGTACCCAGGGGGCCACAGTTGAGGCAATCAAGAACAGGGAGCGAGATGATTTGGGGGCCTTAAACGTGGAACACAGTGACACGGCAATGCGAGTGATTCTAGGAAACGGTGGTCAGTGGTTCTTACCTGCAGCGTTACTTATGACTGGAGCTCTCTTCTCCTTTAGCTCAGGGTCAAAGAGAAGGGCGCCCTTTCGCAAAACAATCTACCTGGGCCAGGCGTAGTCTGTTGCGGAAGACAACCAGATGGCTGAAACTGGGTCGAGGAAACAATGTAAGAGAGCCTGCTGTAAACTGAGTGGTTGCGCAAATGGTGGGAAGGTCATAAAATTCTGTACATTTTCATGTTAGAAGTTGGAAAGATATGGAAAGAGTGGCTTATGTATGTGTCTATTGGAGGTGGAACTGTAATCCTCCCTGATACCAGGAAGTCCCCGGGTTTTTTTAGTGAGCGGCAAAACCTTATATCTCATAGGCACAACTGTCTGGCTTCTTTCAGAAATTGGCCCAGAAAGATCAGATCATTCCATAAATGAGTGACCGTTGTCCTACTTTGGTAGATGTTTTTCTTCAAAATATGGCTATGCTTACCGTAAGGAGGATGCCTTCCTAATGTAAAATCTTCATTTTCCAGACAAGGGAGATTTGGAGTTGCTAATTGCTTCCTCGCAGAATATACAAAGTAGAGGCTTGCTCTCCCTGCGTGGGAACCTTGGTGCTGTGTATGGATTGGCTACCAGGTCAACAGAGCTGTGAGGAGGGGAGTTTCAATGACTAGAGGATAGTTCAATTGGTTTTTACAACGTGGGAGCAGCGTCGATTTTGTTAATTCGTCTCCTGTACCGAGACTTTGTGGCAATTAGTTGTGATTTTTGGCTTTCTTCGTCTTGTGGTCCTACCCTGGTGGAGTACTTCAGGTCTTTCCCTAGTAGGTGACACTTGTGGTCTGTAGTTGACAAATTTTCATGGACGTTTCAGAACATTACAGCTGTCATAGCGCACCGACCCTCGCCCACAGCGCGCCGTTTTCTGCTGCCGCCTTAATCAAGGTGAAGGGGTAAGATATTGCTTGTTACATGATTTTCACAGCTCTCTGTTCGCAGGTGAACAATAGTTTGTGGAATACTTGTTCGTAGTTGATTCCATTTGAACAGAGTTGGGCCTCAGGCCCAACTCTGTTCAAATGGAATCAACTACGAACAAGTGGATTCATGGAAACAGTGAAAGGGATTAATTCAGGTGAGAATTTGTATAGCTTCCACGTATGCCTTGCCTATCTAACAACATTCCTCATCTGATCTGTGTTTGTCATTTTTGTGTGAGAATTATCAGCTAGTTGTAGTTACTAAAAGTTTAATAAAACTTGTAATTATCTTGTAAACTTAAATATGCCACTGTTCTCATTCATACGCCCTCTACTATTCACTGTTTTTATTTTATCGTGTGGGTACATGATTAGCTTCACTCAGACATATATTAATGATTAAAGCGATTGACGGTTTGCAACCGTGTTTATACTTTCAAGATTTAAAGCTAATCTGCCACCAGAGATGTAGTAATACTAGCAATTCTCAACACCCAGTGAGCCGTAAACATACTACATTTTACTTTGTGATACATCGCCTAATATCTATCCTCAATATGAAGACAACTTCCAAATGGAATTAAATGCCATCAGTAGAATAGCATCAAAATATTGCTATCCTCCTTCACTGGTGGACAGAGCAATGCACAGAAAGCAGAAAAAACAGATATACTCTTCTTTACCCTGCCCTAGACACACCAGCTCAAGAATTCAATAAATGGTGCACAATTCCATGCTTAGGAAAGTCTCACTGGATGTAGCTAGAAGCTTAAATCTAGGGATGCTAAGACATAATTTTATGCCCACAGTACTGTTTGACACTTTTTTGCCCTATGGTAAAGACAGCACTCCTGCTTTGGAAAAGAGTGAAATAATGACAGTTACTGGTAACTGTGGAAAATGCTGTATAGGTCAGTCTGGTAGGACAATATGTACCCGCTTGAAGGAACACCACAGAAGCTGGAAATTTAGAAAAGAAGAATCTGCTTTTGCAGACCACCCGCTTAAAGAAGGCCGTGGTTGCAAGGTGAAACATGAAATATAACCTCACATTGACAAAGGAAGGAAGATGAAGTAGCTTGAAATAATGGAAATTAGAAGTAGATGTCTATTAGCCCAAGCTTAGTACTGAATGACCAGAAACAGTTCCCCTATTCACCACTTCTAACTGCAGATACTTCTCATAATACCATCAACGTCAACTTGTAAGTTACCCCTCTTACTCACATGCCTCGTTTCCTTTATTTCAGTTACTACACTTTCTCTCGTCTTGTTAAAAAGGAAATTTATACTCTCTGTAGTCACAGCTGCTTCACTCAACTGCTTAGTATCACTATTACATTTCATCTGTTTGTAACTCAGGATCCATTAAAGGTAAGATTATTTTCTTCAGTCACATATTTGGAATATGTTACGAAAATTTATTGTTCAGTTATGTACTTCTATGTACTACTATTGTAATTTGGCTATGTTCATTGGTTGTCGTGTCACATACTTTAAATTAGTTACATAATGTTACACTGCATTTACAATGAAATAATCCCGCTGGTTTTATTCCTAATTCTAACATTAACATTTTTCATCTCTGAAAAAGTAAATTCTCTCTATATCCACTAATTTAAAATCTTTGATCCAACAAAATTTCACTGCATCACATACTTATGTTTGTACCTGATGATGGCGCAACACGAGAAAGCCGTTGGTGTAACAAACAATACATATTTTAGAACATAACACAAGTGCTGTGTGTGTTCATTCATAATAGAATTTTTGATGTCCTCCACATGAGTATTAAAAATATTCACGTAAATTTGGTTGAATGATAAAGTGCACGGGCTGTTGATTCGATTAAATTTTTCTACATCTACATCTACATTGATACTCCGCAAGCCACCCAACGGTGTGTGGCGGAGGGCACTTTACGTGCCACTGTCATTACCTCCCTTTCCTGTTCCAGTCGCGTATGGTTCGCGGGAAGAACGACTGTCTGAAAGCCTCCGTGCGCGCTCTAATCTCTCTAATTTTACATTCGTGATCTCCTCGGGAAGTATAAGTAAGGGGAAGCAATATATTCGATACCTCATCCAGAAACGCACCCTCTCGAAACCTGGCGAGCAAGCTACACCGCGATGCAGAGCGCCTCTCTTGCAGAGTCTGCCACTTGAGTTTATTAAACATCTCCGTAACGCTATCACGGTTACCAAATAACCCAGTGACGAAACGCGCCGCTCTTCTTTGGATCTTCTCTATCTCCTCCGTCAACCCGACCTGGTACGGATCCCACACTGATGAGCAATACTCAAGTATAGGTCGAACGAGTGTTTTGTAAGCCACCTCCTTTGTTGATGGACTACATTTTCTAAGGACTCTCCCAATGAATCTCAACCTGGTACCCGCCTTACCAACAATTAGTTTTATATGATCCTTCCACTTCAAATCGTTCCGTACGCATACTCCCAGATATTTTACAGAAGTAAATGCTACCAGTGTTTGTTCCGCTATCATATAATCATACAATAAAGGATCCTTCTTTCTATGTATTCGCAATACATTACATTTGTCTATGTTAAGGGTCAGTTGCCACTCCCTGCACCAAGTGCCTATCCGCTGCAGATCTTCCTGTATTTCGCTACAATTTTCTAATGCAGCAACTTCTCTGTATACTACAGCATCATCCGCGAAAAGCCGCATGGAACTTCCGACACTATCTACTAAGTCATTTATATATATTGTGAAAAGCAATGGTCCCATAACACTCCCCTGTGGCACGCCAGAGGTTACTTTAACGTCTGTAGACGTCTCTCCATTGAAAACAACATGCTGTGTTCTGTTTGCCAAAAACTCCTCAATCCAGCCACACAGCTGGTCTGATATTCCGTAGGCTCTTACTTTGCTTATCAGGCGACAGTGCGGAACTGTATCGAACGCCTTCCGGAAGTCAAGAAAAATAGCATCTACCTGGGAGCCTGTATCTAATATTTTCTGGGTCTCATGAACAAATAAGGCGAGTTGGGTCTCACACGATCGCTGTTTCCGGAATCCATGTTGATTCCTACATAGTAGGTTCTGGGTTTCCAGAAATGACATGATACGCGAGCAATAAACATGTTCTAAAATTCTACAAGAGATCGACGTAAGAGATATAGGTCTATAGTTTTGCGCATCTGCTCGACGACCCTTCTTGAAGACTGGGACTATCTGTGCTCTTTTCCAATCATTTGGAACCCTCCGTTCCTCTAGAAACTTGCGGTACACGGCTGTTAGAAGGGGGGCAAGTTCTTTCGCGTACTCTGTGTAGAATCGAATTGGTATCCCGTCAGGTCCAGTGGACTTTCCTCTATTGAGTGATTCCAGTTGCTTTTCTATTCCTTGGACACTTATTTCGATGTCAGCCATTTTTTCGTTTGTGCGAGGATTTAGAGAAGGAACTGCAGTGCGGTCTTCCTCTGTGAAACAGCTTTGGAAAAAGGTGTTTAGTATTTCAGCTTTACGCGTGTCATCCTCTGTTTCAATGCCATCATCATCCCGTAGTGTCTGGATATGCTGTTTCGAGCCACTTACTGATTTAACGTAAGACCAGAACTTCCTAGGATTTTCTGTCAAGTCGGTACATAGAATTTTACTTTCGAATTCAATGAACGCTTCACGCATAGCCCTCCTTACGCTAACTTTGACATCGTTTAGCTTCTGTTTGTCTGAGAGGTTTTGGCTGCGTTTAAACTTGGAGTGGAGCTCTCTTTGCTTTCGCAGTAGTTTCCTAACTTTGTTGTTGTACCACGGTGGGTTTTTCCCGTCCCTCACCGTTTTACTCGGCACGTACCTGTCTAAAACGCATTTTACGATTGCCTTGAACTTTTTCCATAAACACTCAACATTGTCAGTGTCGGAACAGAAATTTTCGTTTTGATCTGTTTGGTAGTCTGAAATCTGCCTTCTATTACTCTTGCTAAACAGATAAACCTTCCTCCCTTTTTTTATATTCCTATTAACTTCCATATTCAGGGATGCTGCAACGGCCTTATGATCACTGATTCCCTGTTCTGTACATACAGATTCGAAAAGTTCGGGTCTGTTTGTTATCAGTAGGTCCAATATGTTATCTCCACGAGTCGGTTCTCTGTTTAATTGCTCGAGGTAATTTTCGGATAGTGCACTCAGTATAATGTCACTCGATGCTCTGTCCCTACCACCCGTGTATCACAATGAGAAAAAATGTAAACTCAAACTTTCACAAAGAAAACGTTGTGGATATTGCGAACCAAATACTGCGTTTTAGTGGGAGAACACTTAGAAGATGGAACCAAACTACTAGTCGGGCTGCTAACACTGAACTTGTCTGTTCTCTCAACGATTCCTGTTGCACAGTATGGGATCCTTGACTGATATGACTGACAAAGAACATCGAAAACGTTCAAAAAACGGTAGCACGTTTTTCATTATCAAGAAATAGGGGAGAGATATTACGGGTTTGAGAAAGGAGTTGATCGTGGTATGGATGGCTATACAACGCCTAACCTCTCCCCATTAAGCAGCTTGATAACCTGTAATTAAAGACACTAGTATGCATTGTGTAATTTAACCAAATGTTTCATCGCAGATAATGACATGAGGCTCTCCTCGTATACTGAAGAGATATTTTCAATATTCTATAAAAGTATTTTATTTCATAATTCCTATGTTAGATGACAAGATGTTTATTATGTCACCAAGGACGTGTGTTGGTTCAAGTATTTCCACGACTACATTTTGCGTCGTCGGTAATATTATGGAATCTTTTATGAACGTTATGCACATATTTTATTCGTTTCATTTATATCATTTCTAGGTTGCATTTAAAGTTGTTTCCGCTGTCAGAAATTTTCACTGTAACTTTCGCCTGTAACTTGAGAATCACGACGCATGTGGAATTACATTTTTATATGAGTTACTATTGCTCTAAAGGATGTTTGTTCAATTCCCCAAGGCCAAAAATTGGTTGTACTTTATTTTATTTGCCCCTGTGTTACTAGTAAGGTTAGTATTACGATGTAAGAGTGTTTGTTTAAAGAACAAACATTTTTGTCGTGTACACACACCACCACTGGCGGCCTCTATTTGTTACTACTACGGACATGTCACCATTTTATTCCTACTTTTGATTCATATTAAGTTCTTTGTGCAATGACAAGAAATATGCTGCCTATGGGAAAAAAGTTTTACACGTTTGATCATGACTGCATGTTTAACGTCGTATGTGACGTTATAAGGCCTTTGCCATTACTGTGGATATCTTGTATTATGTTTTCTTTGTATGTATATATCTGTAAAAATTGTTTCGCAAGTTGCTGATTTGTATTGTAACCTGGCTACGTATTTGTGAGTTACGGCTTGTTATTACTTTAATGGAGTCTGGACTTTGTGATTTTGTGATTTGTAATGTTAACATTACAGTAATAGAGCTTTTGGGTTAGACAACAAATACTTTCTCTTACGCGCACGCCAATGCTAGCAGTCTCTAAGGGTGTTACCAGGAAACTGCTGGTGGCTTACAGCATCGTACTGTCCACTGTAACTTGCCTACGGCATGTTAAACTTAAGGCGTTGCTCATTGTATTGTCTGTTGTGGTTGTTCCAAACATGCGCACTTGACTGTATTTCAATTACTTGCGAAGACACTATCTAACCTTTCACGTAACCTGTTATAAGAACAACTACTGTCAATATTCATGTCTCATTGGTATAATTAAACAGTATTAACATGTGCTGTAACTTATCTTTTATAGGATGATTTCAGAATGGACACAATATTCGAAACTAGTCACCACCAATAAATAAAGGATACTTATTATTGCAACTCACAATGGACTTGCAACCATTTGTTTCAATAAAGAAAAAGTTACTGTAATATTTTTATTTCTGTGTGCTGGATGTCCATATACTTACGACACTGTAATTCTCTCAGTTTACTGTACGAAGTGTAACCCTTCTATGATGAAGAAAGTATGTTTGGACAACTAATGTAGTACTGAGTTTAGGTTTTCCAAAGCTTTCTGTTACATGTGGAGATGAGTTTCGTGATCGATAGAAGAATTCGACTATAAGTTTGGCACCAGAAAACCACGCTTGCAGTTCCAGTTTATATCTTAGTATATCTATGTATATTGTCTTCTGTGAAAAAAATGGTAATGTCATTTACTGCTAGCATATCCTTCGCTTATACACTTAGCCTGTCTCCAGAAAACTCTTTTCTATCAATTTCAGGTTTTAAACAACTTTCTGTGTCTAGTACTCTCTAAGCGCCACTGTCTTTTTATAAGCGCTTCAAACTCTGTATAACACCTCTTCTTCTTGATGATTGGGTTCGATTTGTACCTGGCCTCGGCTAAAACTCTGCGACAGTCGGTAGAGTTTTGAGATCGTTATCAAGTTACGAAGACGACGTTACACAAAATAACAGTGCTGAACCGAAATGTCAACGTGCGTGAGATATTTACTTCACCAAGAATCGTAATTAATCGTTCGTAATCGATGTTTAACTGATTGATGATGAAATATTTGTGATAAAACCCATACAGTCACATCCACAACAAATTCCCTACAAGCTGGTCGTAATTTCAAGTATCTAAGAAATCGTATCAGTAATCTTGTTATTTGAGTCAAAGATTCTACACAAGCCGCGAGCGCTACAGTCAAACATTATCGCTGCGCGTAATTATTACTCGGGAGTTTCATGTCAATAATTTGATAGAATTTTAAAGCACAAATGCACGACTTGGCACGAGTGTGTGTTTTATTGCACAATATCAGTCACTTCCTAACTTCGTAAGACGGAGATCGTTGTACCATTAAATACTCACAAGAAAGGTTACCTTCAATCTCCGTTTACTAGTATTTACATAAGGCATAAATAGACCGCGGATTCTAGGTAAAAACCTATTTTGTTCCTGAGTTCCTATTTGGATAAAAATTTGTACTTATGCGTTTCATGGCTATTTACACTTAATAGCGTTAATTCTATAGAACCTAAAAAAGCCTATTTCGACGTTAGTGCCTATTTTTGCCTATTTCCGCTTTAATGTCCTAAAAAGTGCCTATTTCATCATATAAGACAGCGGCTCCAAGTATTTCCACACTATACGACAGATGGGAAAAAATATTTTCTGCCCAGCGTGCAGCAATGTGGCTAGTTGATATCCGCTCATGCTTCGTATTTGTCTAAAACTTCGGTCTTTTTTTATTTTTTTATGTCGCTATCCCTGTTAATACCAAATACTCTTTATAGGTGTTTTTTTATTCGTTTGTAAAAAGTAGATCACGGATCTTTAGGTTAAAAACCTATTTTTTTCCTAAGCTCCAATTTGCATATAAGTTGGTACTTATGCGTTTCATGACTAACTAAACTGAATACCGTTAGTTCTATAGGATGTAAACTTGCGTATTTCGACGTTGACGCCTAATTTTGCCTATTTCGGCATCAAAATCCTAAAAAGTACCTATTTCGTTAATCTGACGTAGAGTTATTGTGTTTTGAAAGATTAGAAAAAGGAAGTAAACTTGGGGCTTTACGTCTCGTCGAAGGCGAAGGCCGTAAGAGACTGTTTACAATTCCTTTGCTTGCCTTACTTTTTCATACAAAGTGGGTTGAATCAACATAACACGATAGTTATCGGTTTTATTCGCGACTGCAACCGTTCCTGCAACACCACGCGGTAGTCGAGACAGGGCCTCTGCTATTACATTGTCTCTGCCACGAATGTGCGTTATCTATAATAAATATTCCTGCAATAGCAAAGCCCATCGAGTTAATCGTGCGTGCAATAACCTACAAGTCATTAAAAAAATTACTGCTTGGTGGTCACAACGTGCAACGATTGGTTTACGATGAATAAAATACCTAAATTTTTTCAACGACTACACTAAGGCTAAAACTTCCAGCTCTGTAGTAGTATACATTCTTTCACAACTGGTGAGCGTGCGACTTACGAAGCTTATAATTTTAATGGTATTAATGTCTTCAGGAATATCCATTTGAAACAATGTTGCCCCCAGACCCGCGTCGGAAGCGTCAGTGGCTATACAAAACTGCTTATCCATCTGAGGATGCTTTAGTATTTTGGCATTTAATAACGCGTGTCGTATTTTTTCGAATGCTTCGCAACACTCAGGTGTCCAATGCCACGAAGTGTTTTTCGGTAGCAGATTCAACAAACAGTCCTGGTTCAGAATCTGATCTGGCAGAAATTTTCTGAAAAAATATACTAATCCAAGAAATTATTTTAATTGCTTACGATTACCAGGGTATGGGCACTCACTTATTGCATTTAATTTCTTTCCCAAACTCCGATTTGGAAATGTTCACCGTCACTCCATAACTTTGAAACCTACAAAACACTCGTCGCAAAAACTCCACGTGACGCTCACACGTATCTGTAGCCACTAGGAGATCAACATACAATGTCAATTCATTCACCAAGTCCGGGCTCAACACAGTATCAAGTGCGGAAATAAAAACTCCACCACTGATATTCAAACGAAAGGGCATAACTTTAAAGTGATAACTCTTACCCATAAATATCAAAGCTGTGTACTTTCTATATTCTTCATCTCAGGGGACCTGCCAATAGGAACTACGAAGATCTACTGAGGATAGATACTTTACACCACAGAAACGCTGTAACAATTCATCTAGATTTTCTGCCCTGGTTTGGACAGGTATTAAGATTTTATTAATATTCCTGGCGTCAAGTACCAATCTTACGTCTCCATTAGGTTTTATAACTGCTAAGAGTGGACTACTGTATACCGAGTTGGATGGTTCAGTGATACCCCACTCCAACATCTGTTGAATTTCTAACCTAACACCGAGCGAGGTGGCGTAGTGGTTAAACACTGGACTCGCATTCGGAAGGACGACGGTTCAATCCCGCGTCCGGCCATCCTGATTTAGGTTTTCCGTGATTTCCCTAAATCGCTCCAGGCAAATGCCGAGATGGTTCCTTTGAAAGGGCACGGCCGACTTCAGTCCTTCCCTAATCCGATGACACCGATGACCTCACTGTCTGATCTCCTTCCCAAACAACCCAACCCCCCTCTAACCTAACAGCTTCACGTTTTGACCAGGGTATAGAATATGTTGTCTTACAATAGGTGTCATGAGTTCTCACACGCATTCTATATTGAAATCCTTTAATCACACCAGGGTGACTACCAAAAACCGGAGCATAATCATGTATCAGCTCTGATAGTTCCCGTCGCTGTACGCTAGACAAACTTTCCTATTCATTTATTTTATCTCGTATAAACTGTTCAAGATCTGGATTGGGATCTGCTACTGACATGATCTCGGTGTCATACGAGATTACATTACTATAATTACATACTACTGATGGACTCTGACAACATTTATCAGGAATCCTCATTTCTTTCAATAGAGACAGTTCAACAATTCCGTTGTCTGTGTGGAAAATACATCCTCCCTTTTTTATGTCGATGACAGCCCGTTGTCGGCCAAATAATCCCACCCTCAAATGCATGGTAAGGATAAATTCTTAATAATCAGGTAGGTGCTTATTAGTCTTCCCTCCCGAGTACATAGTTCCGCCATCACTTGAGCTTTAATGGGTTTAACAGAAGCTCCAAAATCACCGGAAACAGTTCATCCCATAACTGGAAAAGTAGGTACTTTCTCCACTCTATTAATACAATATACAATTGAATAAATCGAATGGCATCACATTTGTCATAGCCTCCGTGTCTAAAAAAAAAAAAAACAAAAAAAAAAAAAAACAACTCTGAGCACTATGCGACTTAACTCTGCGTTAAGTGACTCAATGAGATCGGATGTATTTGTTGCATGTTTAACGTCGTATGTGACGTTATAAGGCCTTTGCATTACTGTGGATATCTTGTATTATGTTTTCTTTGTATGTATATATCTGTAAAAATTGTTTCGCAAGTTGCTGATTTGTATTGTAACCTGGCTACGTATTTGTGAGTTACGGCTTGTTATTACTTTAATGGAGTCTGGACTTTGTGATTTTGTGATTTGTAATGTTAACATTACAGTAATAGAGCTTTTGGGTTACACAACAAATACTTTCTCTTACGCGCACGCCAATGCTAGCAGCCTCTAAGGGTGTTACCAGGAAACTGTTGGTGTCTTACAGCATCGTACTGTCCACTGTAACTTGCCTACGGCATGTTAAACTTAAGGCGTTGCTCATTGTATTGTCTGTTGTGGTTGTTCCAAACATGCGCACTTGACTGTATTTCAATTACTTGCGAAGACACTATCTAACCTTTCACGTAACCTGTTATAAGAACAACTACTGTCAATATTCATGTCTCATTGGTATAATTAAACAGTATTAACATGTGCTGTAACTTATCTTTTATAGGATGATTTCAGAATGGACACAATATTCGAAACTAGTCACCACCAATAAATAAAGGATACTTATTATTGCAACTCACAATGGACTTGCAACCATTTGTTTCAAAAAAGAAAAAGTAACTGTAATATTTTTATTTCTGTGTGCTGGATGTCCATATACTTACGACACTGTAATTCTCTCAGTTTACTGTACGAAGTGTAACCCTTCTATGATGAAGAAAGTATGTTTGGACAACTAATGTAGTACTGAGTTTAGGTTTTCCAAAGCTTTCTGTTACATGTGGAGATGAGTTTCGTGATCGATAGAAGAATTCGACTATAAGTTTGGCACCAGAAAACCACGCTTGCAGTTCCAGTTTATATCTCCGTATATCTATGTATATTGTCTTCTGTGAAAAAAATGGTAATGTCATTTACTGCTAGCATATCCTTCGCATATACACTTAGCCTGTCTCCAGAAAACTCTTTTCTATCAATTTCAGGTTTTAAACAACTTTCTGTGTCTAGTACTCTCTAAGCGCCACTGTCTTTTTATAAGCGCTTCAAACTCTGTACAACACCTCTTCTTCTCGATGATTGGGTTCGATTTGAACCTGGCCTCGGCTAAAACTCTGCGACAGTCGGTAGAGTGTTGAGATCGTTATCAAGTTACGAAGACGACGTTACACAAAATAACAGTGCTGAACCGAAATGTCGACGTGCGTGAGGTATTTACTTCACCAAGAATCATAATTAATCGTTCGTAATCGATGTATAACTGATTAATGATGAAATATTAATGATAAAACCAATACAGTCACATCCACAACAAATTCCCTATAAGCTGGTCGTAATTTCAAGTATCTAAGAAATCGTAACAGTGGGCTTGTTATTTGAGTCAAAGATTCTACACTATTTTTATTGCACAATATCAGTCACTTCCTAACCGAGCCTTGAGAAGAAAACTTCCCAGGTGTTGGGGGGATTTAAATTATATGCTTCGGACCTATCACTGAAGTTCCATAAACCACGGGCTACTATGAATGAAAATTGTCTATCAGTGTTCGTTTCCTAAATCACTGTCTAAGTAATGTTTAGTTCAATTATCTAGTTAAAAGTTCACTTTATCCTAGTAGGTGAAAGTCCTCCGTTCAAATTCTAATGCCATGATATTTTAAGTCAAAAGATCGCATTACTGCGTAATAATAGATCGCAATTATCCAATCTCAAAAACAATCTAAGCGCGCCTACATGTACGAGCATTCAAATATAAGACCTGCTTCGGCTAATTCTCGTAACATAGTGACAATGCACTGAATTATACTTAGTCGTTGCTCACGATTCCCAAAGAGTACTCACACGGGGTATTCTTTGGGATTGTTGGTTCTATTTTGCGAATGTTAATTTACGCTAATTTTGCTGTTTATTACGATTTTGATTTTAATTTTACTGAAATTTAATATTTCTTTCGTAGATTGCTAAACTGTCAAGTCTTAGATTCCTGATTTAATTTCTTGTTATTGTCTTAATAATAGTGATAAATGGAACTTCGTTCGCTTATTCACTTTTCAGGGAATTTGTGACTTGGGGGGAAATCTTTGGGTTATTGGGAGCTAATTTTTAATTTTTATTTCTCGTCCGAGGAAGTGGCATTACATCTGGTTCTTGCAAGTATATCAGCAGTTCGTCACTAGAATTTTAACAGCCTCACCTGTAGAGGGAAATTTATGGAATCTTGTACTGACAATAAGGTTCCCCTACAGCCCTAAAGGTATCATTATCAGAACTAGACGGAAAGTCATCTTAAAGAAACCCTTGAGTACACTCAGCACAAAGTCATCTACCTGGGTCACTGGCGCGTAGTGCCCACATGACGCACGTAAGGGAACCATACAATTCTCAGCTCTATGTTGCAGGCAATGGAAGTTGCAGCCCAGCTTGTCACTGAACATTTGTTCAACCTTTCTACTTGACAGAAACTTGGGACAACCATCAGTTCCTGGACATTGAGTTTTGTTCGAGAACAACGTTGTCCATCTCAGTCTCTTCTACCAGTCACTGCAACGAATGCAGTATGACCTTGGAGACTAGACAACAGGTAACATTTGCTCCAATGTTCACCACGGTACGCAGTTGGCTGCGCTCTGATCTTTCAATAGATGCTGGAATGATGTCTCCAAGCACCTAATTTTCGTTCTCATCTCCCGGTGTCATTTTCTGCGGAGTACCATTTATGAGAGGTATGTTTGAACTGCCGACGATTAATAGCTACCAGTTCTTTTGAGTTTGCTTCCTCTTGTCACAGGTTATAGCAAGTTTACCAAAAGGTGAAGAGAATCTCACTGGCTCCATTTCGCGTTTCACTGGAAGACAGCACTTCCAATCTGTTGATCATAGTACAAGATGACGCTGGGCTAAGGCTCTAGTCAATCTGTTTTGCCAAAGACATTCATTGAGTATTCCCTATAAAGGTGCAAGTTTCCCACTACGGTCCAGGCGTACGTAAAGGAAATTTGGGCACGAAAACGGAAAGAAAGGGTTGGTCCTGACACATGGACAGCAGTTGTGTGCCCTCATTAAACATTAATAATTACTAAGTAGTAATGACTGTCTTCTACTGTGATGAAACAATGGCTGTAAATTACGTACATTTATTGATATGACTCCAAAGATTGCTCAGAACAAACAAGGATCAAATACTCATCAGGGCAGAAAGAGTGCATATGCACATGTGGATTTCGAGAGGAACTGGAATAATTCTCGTAAAATAAACCGAATGAGCAAGAAATTGTGTTAAGTGACAGCTAATCGTGACATTGAAGTGTTGGCGATGACTGCATCGGGAGGTTAGTAACAGAAATAGATCTCCAGAGAGTAAATTCATGGCTGAAAGGTCACCACGTAGTAACTGATTAATTTGAACCAGTGCGCCTGTTATCCCATAAGATTTCTGTACGCCTTGGCTGTGGCACATTATTTGGTCGAGACAGCGCACAATGAGAGGGCAGGGAGTGACGAATCCTAGAGTGGCGCGGCCCGTCTGCTGGTGAAATGCCTTCTCCTCTCGTGGTACAGAAGAGAGAGTCCTCTGTACCTGTCGTCGACCACGTTCGTGTACTATGACTCCCAGTAAATAAGTTCTCTATATGGCTATCGGCGAGGAAGTGTCTGATACTTTACTCTACTGCTCCTTCTCAGTGAGAGCTCTCCAAAACTGACATTTTGGCCAGTCTCAGACGGTGTACTTCATTTGGCAAATCAAAATCCGCCTAACAGTTTTGTTCTAGAACGTTCAGTGTCGATTCTTGAGAACATTCTGTACGCCGACTCATTCAAACTCTTCTTTCCCGCTACTTGCCAATGCTGCCCTATGGCACATCGCCGTGCCCAAAGATTCCTAGCTCTGGTCCGCAAAAAACTTTCCGTAACGTTGTATTATCAGTCTTTACGCTCCAGGCGTAGCGGCATGTATGCGCTAGGCAAAGGACTCGCCTGTGGAAGCACCTTCTGGCTACTGAAAAATATTATAGTGTTACCGCACGGGACGCGGCATTTGCGTGGGTGGTCTGTATTCATATTCGCCAACTGGCTAGAACAGAGCGAGTTCGCTGAACGCGGCATGCAAATGCATTCTTTCATGAGCACGGCTAATTCTGTGGAAGACACACGTCGCCCTCTGCTGCTGTGAATGAATGCGACGGCGGGAGGCCGCTCACAGCACTAAGGTGGTCGGAGCTACCCCCAGCTCGCATCCAATCAGCCGCCTCGTTCGCTGAGGGCACGCCAATGGAACGGAAACCGTACGGGCCAATTTTTTTCAGTCACCAGCATGAAATAAACATGCACTTCAGAATTAAGAAAAATTAAACGAACAACTTTACAATCATCACCCACTCTAAAGGAAAATACCATACTTTTGCAAATACATCAGAATTTATTGATTAATTAGATGCACCTTATCGATTAAGTGGGCTGAGTATAAAGGAGAATGAAACACGAGGACCGCTACAGTATGACACATTTCAAGGGGGGAGAGAGAAATAACACCCATAGTTCTCTCTGGTCCCTGTCTGTTCTTTAGAGGGTGCCTAGACCGCCACTAACAATTATGTGGACCAGTAGTGACAGATCCCTAACTTCCTGCAGAAGGAACTAGATCCACAGGACAGGATAGTACTTCGGGTACCATTGATATCTCACCAGTCTAGAGAGCTCTTCCATTATTACCCCCATTCGCATCAGTTGCTAGTCGTTTGAGAGTTGTGGTGGCTGTTTTCAGTTGATTACCAAAATCAACTACAGCTTTCCTTATTCGAAAACGAGGTTCGCAGCGGAGCTGCATAGTAGCTGGTGGAATATTTTGCTGATTCTATTTTAGGTTCTGGGTCTGCTAAGTTAAAAGTACTGTTAATTCTCTTTAGAACTTAAGCAGAACTAGATTTCTATTAACAGAAAAACATGAAGGTTTTTTTGAGATTATAGTTTCGAACAAACTTGAAATTATTGTCAGTTTACGATAAACGCAGACAGTATACAACCTGTTGAAAGGGAATACGAAATTCAACACGATTTGACAGTTATATTACGTGGTACAGTAAACAAATAACAAACACACACTTTCAAAAGTTATGCACATAACTAGTAACTCGCGAAATTTATCAAAAATTTACGTTTTTTCACGTTGACGTACGTTTAAATTCTGGGTTAACGATTACTTGAACGAAGACACTACTGCTACATTTACATAAAGCACAAATGTTGATTGAAGCTAATGCTCTAGTAAAATTTACGGTTTTTCGCGGCACTTGACGTACGACACTGCACAGTAAATCATGACAAATGCACGATTTTTCATGTAATTGACACGAAATTCACGTTTAAATCTTACATGAAGTTTTTGTAGCTAAAAGTTTCCGAGGTGAATTTATCTGACACACACGATTTTAATCGGATAGAGAGGAGTTATCGGAAGTCGGCGTATATAAGTATAAATGAACAAATATGCGAATTGCTTTGATTTTGCACGTAGATGGCTTTTTGACATCTTTTACACTAGCTGACCGAAGATGAACACTGCAACAGCTGGAGCTTCCACAGAAGCGACGTAAACTGTGTAATACAACAAAGCCTGTCTCATCCATCTGAATTACGTACCCATCCGCTAAAAGTGAAGGTGTATTTCAATTAAATAGGACAGACATTTTGATTAAAATATTCATTAATAAGGGTGAGGCCTTTATGTCTGAAGTGAGACACCACGTACCACGGTGCAGATTAGTTACATTAATAATTCTCATTACACTCGCAACAAAGGGGAACTTCTATGAATTCAAGTATAAAATTGAAAGGTTTAACAATGATTACTCAATATATTTCAATTAAATGTTCGTCAGGAATGTTGTATCACAGGGCGTCTGATATTCCAAGTCTTTCACCTGAGTTAAAGTCGTCATTCCACTAACATGACAACCGCCTGTAACTGGAACAGGAAGTTGCACGGCAACATCGGATCGAACGCCTGTATGAGAGAGTTGCTATGCTGACAGTAAGTGGGGGCTACGTAGGACGAGAACTGAGACACTTTTGGTTTAAAACATTAGTCAAGTAGCTCCTCTAGCCAAGCATAAATATATGGTGATTCCAAAGCTACAGCCCTCTTTCGCTCTGTTCACTATCGAAACCTTTGTTATTTTATGGCCGATGAGCTTCGTTTAGACGCTGCAATTCCACGAAATCTGTAGGGTGTGATAATTTTACGAACGAATGATTTTCTGTTTTGCCCTTATCGTTGTCGTGTGTGAGCTATTACAGTGATAGCTACATAAATACCGGTTTACGTGAGAAATAATAAACAACTGTTCGATTTCTGTCCGCATTATCTCTGCGTGGTAGGATTTTCCATACAATTCGAAAAGTTACTCTGTTACTGAAGTTACACGATCAATGAAATTGGCAGTAGGAGCCCACTGATTGTCTACATCTACCTCTATGCATTTTGAATGAAGGAAACAAAAATCAGTCTGATTGCGTCTATACACCTCTCATCTTCTCTACTTTGTTTTCCACATCTATATGCGAGATAGACAACGATGATAGAGGAATTATCGTACATTCTTTCCAGAGTACCAGTTCGAATTCGAAGTCTTCTGATACGCCTACTGTATAACAAATCCAGACCCAGTAACAGAATTCGTCGCAGTATCCTTCACGGGATTTTCCCAGAATCTTTAAGTTTTCCTTTCACCTTTATTGCAACAGGTTTTATGTGTTAGTCCAGTTTAATACAGCTAACTAATTACACGACTAAAAAGGTTCAGACGTACACAGCTAGAAATGTAATCGGATATAATCAGATTCTTTCTCTTTGTCGTGGGCGTTACACTCTGTTTATCCCTATTTAACTATAGCCGCTATAATTACACAAAGTGAAGGTTTTATTCAAGTCCGTAGGCATTTCCTTATGATTGACCTACAACGATAGTTTCCTGTAGACTACATCGTCAGCAAACAGCTTGAGAGCTCCAATAATCCGGCCAGATAAATCATTTATTTATACCGGGAACGTTAGTGGAACGCTTCCTCGACACTCCTTTTATGTTATTGTGGAAATTATCCGTTCAGTACGGCGCAGTGAATTATATTGCACACAAAATTATCGAGGTAATTGCATATCTGTCAAGATCCCGTAAACTGCTGGTAAATCGATATTTTGGTCTAATGCTGAACATATTTCGGAAATACGAGAAGACAGAATTTACCCGTTGTCTTGAATGTATCGTCTGCACGATAGCACGCGTGAAAATGTCAAGCTGTGTGTCACACAAGATTTGTTTATTCTGAATCTATGCGTGTTATTCTAGGGAAGCTTATTTTATTTGTTGTGTTTGAACAGGACAGAATTCTCTAGAATCCATCAATAAACGCAAGTCAGTCTCAATTATTTATTATTCTGCGCAACCATTCTTTTACACTTTTTGTAAACATGAGTGACCTGCACTTCTTCCAGTCAGGAGAATTATTCAATAAGTGAGACATTGTCGACAGAAACGAGATGGAAATTAGATACTTCTGCAGTGTATTCATTGTAAAACCTAGCTCAGTTTCTGTCAGAACGTATAACCTCGTTCACAGTGGTTGCTCCGTACTCAGGTTGTTTATATTAAAATATTTCATTTGTAAACACTCAAATATTTTCGGTGAACAAGGGATTTGTATTCACTTTAAACGTGTTTGTACATTCACTGTCACGAAGAAACCAACGATTTACACTTCAATGAGATAAAAATAAACTATTAAGGAAAAATCAATGGAAATAAACTTAGCAACTTTCATATACTTGAGTGAAGTATGCTAGTAAATTGTCCATTATGTATTAGATAAGACGTTAGGAATTCCCGCTTTCAAGAGACAGTCCTGATTGTCTGCATGTAGTGTTAGTCATGTGAAAGTGAGATAAAGTTCCCGAAATATTTCAGAATCGTGGAACTGAGGTGGTACTTGGGTACCGAGCTGGTATTCATCTAGCGGGATTTTGGAAACCGCCTAAAAACCATATACAGACTGACTGTTACACCAACAGTGATCGTTAAGTCGCTGGGTGGATTCGATCCGGGACAGTCGCACCTCCCGTCCCGGAATCTGAGCCTTAACACGCGCGGATTCCCGGACGGGTCGCTGTTCCAGTACTGTACAAATTTAGACACGTCATACCTTCATAAAACGGTCTGGTTGTTGTGGCCTGTAGTTCGAAGACTAGTGTGATGTTCTTCACACTAGTCTCTCCTGCGAAAGCCTCTTCATCCCTGCGTAATCAACCAACATCCATCTGTACCTGTTTGTTGCAGTCAAGCCTTGGTATCCCTCTATAATATTTACCGTCTGCACTTCCTTCAGTTATCAAACTGACAATTGGTCGCCATCTCATGATTTGTTCTATGAGCCGATCCCTACTTTTAGCCAAGTTGTGAGATAAATTTCTTTTCCCGCAATTCGATTTAGTACTTTCTCAATGATTATTCCATCTAATCATCTAATTTTCATCATTCTTCTGTAGTGCCATATTTAAAAATTTTCTATTCGTTTGTGAACTGTGTATCGTCTACGTTTCCCTTTCGAGCTAGACTGCTCTCCATACAAACGCCTTCGGAAAAGGTTTCGTAACACTCAGTTGCATGTTCATGTGAACAAAGACTTCGTTTACATGAACAGTTAACTTACCATAACTAATCTGCATCTTATATCGTCTCTACATCAGCCATCATCAGTTGTTTTGGTGCCCAAATAGCAAAACTCATCGACTAGTTTTAGTATCTTGTTCGCTAATTTAATTCCCTTAGTGTTGTCTTTCTTAATTTAACAGTATTCCATGAAATTTGTTTATTTTTTGTTGATATTCATCTTATCGTTTCAAGACACAAGTCATTCTGTTCCAAACCGTAACCTTAGTATTTTATCTCCATCAACGTAAGTTCCCTTGAGAAGATCTCCTTGGTTTCCTTTACTGTTTTCTTCATTGTGCAAACTGAATACGGTCTGGGTACTCCCATCTCCACTATTGGTTACCTTTCATGTCCTCCTATTTTTATAACAGCATTATGGTTTCTGTACAAATTACCCGTAAGTTTTTGCTGTTACCTCCAAAATTTCAAAGAGTATCTTCCAATCAAAATCGTTAAAATATTCCTCTAAATATACAAATACAGTAAATATAGAGTTTCCTTTTTTTAGATATTTTATAAGTTGCACCGTTTTACCTACCGTTCTCCTACATTTCTCCGTAATCTAAACTGAGCTTTCCGCTGTCGACTTCTACTAATTTTTATATTTTTCTGTAAAAAAATTCATGTCAGTGTTTTGTAAAGTGATTTACTGAATCTATGACTTGGCAGTATTAAAACTTGTCAGCACTTGCTTACTTTGGAACAGAAATTATTACATTGGTCTGTAAGCCTGAAGACATTTCGCTTGTCTTACATATTTTGCCATCTGTGCTCTTAATATTCATAAAGCTGCTTCTCTTTCCTCCAGAGATCTCTTGAATTTCCCTATATGCTACACCAATCTTTTCCATAGTGGTACATGTTTGTACAATCTCCAATTTGTCTTCTAGCAATTCTTACTTTGCCAGTTTACACTTCCCGTCAGTCTCATTTTTAAGCGTCTTTGTTCTGTTTTGTCTGTTTCATTACCTTAATTTTGATATTTCCACCTTTCGTCAGTTAGATCAATATTCTGTGCATTATCTAAGGATATCTTTTCTGTTGGGCTCATTGATCCTCTGCAGCTTGACCGTTTCCTCTCTTAAGGCTTTCGTGGCTGTTGGTTTCTTGTCTGTCTTCGCTACTGTCATGCGTTCACTATGATGTTAATAGTAACTTACACGCATTCCGCTTTCTAATTTATTATTAAACCTAATTCTGCACAACCATATCAGATTTTTTTGTTTATAACACTGTATTCGCCTGACTAGAAGTCCTATTCTTCGTCAGACTGTAGAAATTCCCACTACGTCTAACTCCACCCGATCCATTACCGTTTTTAATTCTGTTAACCTACCTGATTAAGGCAAGTAACCTTCCACGTTATGACTCGACGCTTGTTTTGTTTTTCCTGATGACAAAACCTTGTTTAGCAGGAACTGCTTGGAGATACGACTGGGGAACTATTTTATCTCTGCAATATTTCACCTAAATGAATGTCGTCATCATTAAGCCAGAGATGCAAATCACCAGAAAATATAGCGTCCGTAGTTTCTCCTTGCTTTCAATCGTTTTCAGTACCAGCCTAGGAAGGCCATGTTGGTTAGTGTTAGAAGGCCAGCTCAGTCAATTATCCACATCGGTGCCCAAGCAAGTACAGGAAAAGATGCTGTCCTCTGCAGAAACCATTTTTTATGGCTTGTCCATAGATACCACCACGATGTGGTTGAAACTACGGCACGTAAATCTGTATCGCAGAGGACATACGAACAACCCCACCCCACCGAGATGGGGATGTGTCTAATGTTACATCCAATATAGTACCATTAAGACAACAATATATGTACCGGCTGGTTGTAATTAAAGTTACGCTATCACAGAGTTCCAGTGTGGGCTGTAATTATCTTACGGCAGCGAAACTTGGTAGATATTCTCATGCGGAAGTGTGGAATCAAATTACGCTGGAAAAAAATTAGTTCAAATTTTGACCATCAGGCGCAAATCGGACATTGTGAATGCAAGAAAGGCGTATAGAAGAAATGTTTCCGTATGGAATGGATTAAGTTGGGGGGGGGGGGGGGGGCGTGAGCAGAAGAGGTCAAACAAGTGAGAAGGGCATAATTTTGATTTTATTATTGACTGTCGCTTATGCAGTTTGTTCAGTATGAGCACCGGAAACATCGACAAAAAGCTGCATTTGTAACACGACGAGATCAACTGTTGATAGCTGTCGTTAAGGTGGAATCTGAGCAAAATGTTCCTGTTTACTGGCCTTCATGGCAGGTAGAGACCGAACGTGTCCCTGTGAAAAGCATTCCCTTAGACATCCACAGAGCCAACTGTCACATGGAGTCAAACCAGGTGATCTTGCAGGCCATGTTTCTGAAAACCTCTGAAAATAACACATTCGTGAAATCTTGCATCAAGCATATCTGAAAATATTCCACATATTGTACTTACATGTCAACGTGTATGTCATGCCGTCATAGAAACATTGTTTTGCAAGAGATTTGTCCCTGGTGGCTGAAATCGGAATTAATTTTCTTCAGTTTAAATTGGTTCCACATTAACGCGTTAGTATAGCACCAAGTTTGGCTGCCGTACTATAATTACAGACCACACTCGACCTCCGTTAGTACCTGCACTTCAATTATAACCACTTGACAAAACAGAAAATGTAGAAATTCAACCTATATGTGTATTATGTTAAAGATCAGGTTATTATCAAAGCAGTATACAACAGCGTAAACGTAAAAACATTAAATGTAAGTAAATATATGCTCCGATCATTATGAACAGTAAACATAATGCTACAAAATGAAATATTCAATGTAATATTATGTCTGTATTCCAACGAAAACAGTGGACCTAATGTCCGGAGAGCCATTTTGACAATAGGCTGACGCGTCTAGTTCCTCAACAATTAATAACTTGTAACTTCTTAAAGATATTTGTTATACTTTCGTCTAGACGAAGGCTCTTAAAACAAACGTCAAACCGTTTTTGTAACTTAAAAGTCACCCATGTGAGGTTAACATTGTATTTTTTCCTTTAAATGAAAGTACTGCGTGTTTACTCCAGAGGAGCAGATGGTATGAGAGGAAGAGGAGATTAAAGTTACTGAGGAAAATTTGTGGCGTGTTAGGAGATGGGGAGAAGGTGCAAAGTGTTGACAGTGTCTAGCCATCATGTTTCGGCTCCTGAGGATGGGAGATACAGGAGGGAGACTGATATTGAATTCACCAGAATAGTAGAACAAGTGAAAGTATTCTAGAAGCTAACGTATAGGAGAAAATAATCAGCTTCAGTAAGAATGCCAGCGTCCTTGTCATTCCAATTTGTGGAAGGAGTGGTGAAATGTATGAGGATGCGCAGCAGCTATGCTCATCATTTGCTGGACTCAGTATGAGTCAAACGAGGGCCTTGTACCTATAGCTGATGACTGTGAGATTTAGTCCCCCTGTTAAAACGGGCAGATGGTTGCTTTGCTGGAAATGGAAAACCAACGAAAGATTAATAATTTAAAGTACATATAAACCGAGATGGGTCGCGTATTACTGGATTTGTTTGATTAGCACCATAGGAAGAGAAATGGTTGCAGAAAAAATGCTAATAAATGGAAAACATCATTGTCGTCGAACGAACGGATTCACTATGCGGACAAATCAAAAATAACATTCGGACAAAGTAAATGCAAAGACTTCAAGACTGAAAGTGCAAAACGAATTCCACTGTTGAACGTAGAAAATAGAGTGAACAGGTGGAAACAGTACTCTGAGAGCCCCTATGAGAGGCATGAACTGTGTTAAAAAATGAAATGGGTGTCAGTTTGGAGGCCATATGGGGTCCATTATTAGAGTTTTAGAGAGCTAATAATTTAGAAATACGTGTAAATAATCGTTACTGAAAACATTAAGTAGTGAAACCACTTTATTGCAGGCAAAAATACATTCCTTCTCAGTAACGTATACCTACACAAGCTAATTTCATATCTTCCCAAATATAGTATATAGAATTTAACTTTTTAAATAATCTTAAAATATCTGCATTAAATACATCAAACAAGATTCAATACATAAGCAACGCTGGAATACGAATTGGGAAGCCAAACAGAAAACACTTTCAGAAAAAAATTACGAAATGCCAGTTTCATAAAATTAAAGTCCTTGTTTTAATTTTAGTTTTGGCAGTGTTATTTTATTTGTATATGATTTGCACTTTACTTTCATTCAAACCGCAGTTGTACGTACTGCCTCTGAATATCAAAGAGAACAAATCGACTGATTTACTGAGGTGACCGAACGCTGCCGACAAGCGTTGATATGCATCAACGGGGACAGTTGAAATTGTGTGCCCCGACCGGGGATCTCCTGCTTACATTTCAGACGCTCTATCCATATTTTTTTTTTTTTTTTGGTATCCACTTTTTTTTACAAAAACCTCTATTGTTTGTGGGAAAATAATTGATGCCCTTGATGTGCTTATATCACTGATGTGCATATTTTTAAAAGTAATTAAATAAAGAAATGAATAAAACCGAAAATGTCCAAATGAAAATGACATAACGACATCGCTGATGGTACAAATACAAAAGAAACATGCTCCTCTAGCAACGAAATGAAATTCAAGTCCGGGGCGTCACCTAATCACCACCCGACTTTCGATAGATCAATAGAGCCATCTATCGACCTCCAAACGTTGGCGTAAGACTGGGTCGTCTTCTCGAAAATTAACTAAGGTTCTCTTAAGTGTGATCGATGTCTGTCTCGGATTACTTCGTCTTTCTCATGTCTCACCCGTCACACCCCATCTGGCCAGCGGGTCTGTAAATGTCCGCCGCAGATAATTACCGAAGTGTTGCCTATATTTCTTATGCTGTTGCAGCTTCGCATGCCCATCCAGGAGAAAATACCAAAAATCCATTTTGTCCTTCTCCGATTCGTTTTAGACGTAGCCCACAACCATTCTCCATACCCATGTCACTGCATTTGTTTTATGGACCGGATAATAAGATTCTTTGGGGAAAAGGAGTGTGTCGTGCCAAGTGCCATACCGGAGCCGCTATACTACATGCTAAACGATGTTCATCAGTGTCTATTGTTGCAAATCTTAAACATAATGGAGTGTCTGCTAAATGAATCGCATGCCGCCGTTGGTTCGTTGCGAACTTCCTATTTACCACCAGATGCCATGTAGGGCGTACCAACGTTGGGAGTTAGTAAACGTTCCGTATAATACGCCATGTCTGTCGCCAGTTCTTGTCTGGGTACTTCTTTTCCAGGGTATTCCTGGGGCATCGGCACGGTAATATTTGGTACACATCACGCGTCGTCGGCAGTCGTGTTGTTGGGAAGGCTTGTCTGACATAGCTAAGCTCAAAAAAAGAAAACTTGAAATGTGACATCTTCGGTGAAATATGGCCCTTGTTGACTGGGGGCGCCATTGAAGTGGACGCCAGTGCATCGGCCAACGCACCCGAGATACTGCGAAATTGACCTCGCCACTGTCGAAAAACCGTACTGACGAATAACGCCTGTGCCTTTTCATATACGTTCACCACCTCTCCAGGTGGTAGCGTAAGCGTTGTGTGTTGCATCTTAAACGGGCGTCCCACACTCACGTATGTCCCGAAGGTTGCTTGTATCCGTGATGCCATTGTGCACGTTAAAGACAGGACATACGCTACGTGAGTGAGTCTCGGTGCTAGGTACACGTTAACATCGGCCACCCTTCGAATCATATCCACCACACGTAATTTCTGCAACAGAACCATTGTCCGCTTCAGCTTCAATGTGCGACGGTAGTTATCCGCTGCTGTCCGTTGCACATCTGAGTGAAACGTGACACCTAAACATTGAATGGTGTTAACTAACATGAGCGGGCCTTCCTGCCCCGGTCGTAATCCTCGACCGAAATTCATGCAGCGTGACATACGTAGATTAAGCACGCTCCCCGCCGCCATCCCGTATCACTGTTATCCATGCCAACGCCGTACGTACGAGTACTTCGCCGCCTGTCCGTGCCAGCAGCATCACATCGTCAGCATAAGCGCGGCAATGACAGGTCAGCTGTGGCAACTGCACTCCCTCCAGCCGTCTTCGGAGACCATATAGGCAGAGTTCCAACTCCATCGCATATAAAAATATCGAAAGGGGGGAACCTTGACGAACTGACCTTGAAATGACAATGTAGTCCGTGCCCCGCCCATTCACTGAGGCCTTGGATCGCACACCGCGTGAAAGTCGCATGATCACTAGAATGAAGGCCTGTGGGATTCCTAAACTGCCCATCCCGTCGTGCAGAAAGATATGATCCACCCTGTTGAACGCATGATCGAAATAAATACGGACTAGTGCCCCGCGCAGTCGGCACGCCCCTTCTAATGTGACGATATCTCGGTAATCACCAAGCTCCGTATGGACATTACTTTTACTGCTGAGGCATGTTTGATCTGTGAGGAGTCTATCAGAGATTAAAGACTTCAGGCGAGCCCCAAGGATGCGCGCGAAAATCTTGTAGTCGCAGTTGAGGAAAGTTAGTGGCCTATAACACCCTGGCTTTCTGCCACGGCGTGGTTTGGGTATTGGGATGATAATACCCTTCGTTAATTCAACAGGTATCTCAGTCTGCGGTAGCAGGAGTTCTTTATACATCTTAATATATGTCTGACCCATGAGGTACACAAAGGCATGGTAAAATTCAATTGGGAAGCCGTCCTGTCCTGGGGCTTGTTCGGAGCTCCCCTGGCAATTGTGTCTGTCAGTGCGTCCTCCGTTATCGCTGTGATGAAAGTCTCTCCATCCACTGGTGGTCCTCTACCTGGCATTTCCGAGATGACATCATTTAGTGTCTCGTGGTTCACTTGTACAGGCCCATATAACTGGCGGAAGTAGTCGGTAAACACCTGCGCAATGTCATGTTGGGGCACAACTTGCTGGCCAGTTTGAGAGATTATTTCCCTGATCAACGTCCTTCGTCGTCGTTTGAATTCACGTTCTACGTGGTGCATTGAGGGGGATTCGGCAGAAACTGTGTCCGTCAATCTCGCCCGGACCGTTATCCCTTCCAATCTTAGTCTCGTCAGCTGTAATAATTTGGCTTTTATCCTGCGCATGGCCGTGTGCCTTTCCGGCAATGGTTGTATGGTCATCAGCTCCCTCAGAGCTGTAAATTAAAAATCCGCCGTCGCGCGGTTCCTCTGCGATTTGTCCTGACCGTACTGTATCAACGTTCTCCGTAACGTTGGTTTTGCGCATTTGATCCACCAATGGAGAACTGAGGTGTATGCCCGCTGGCGGCGAACGCAGGTCTCCCAGACCTCCTCTATCGACCGGCGACATGCAGCGTCATGTAAAAGTGTTCCATTCAGTTTCCAGTAACCCTTACTCCGCTGTATCTTCTGCCGCGTTAGTGAAATCGTAGTCTGCAGGAGAGACGCTCAGTAGCTCGGTACGGGCTTTTGTTGAAGTTTCGAGAACATACCTTCACCGTGGAGTCAAGCAGTATACTGCTCCCTCCTACGTATATCTCGCGAAGAGACCACGAGGATAAAATCAGAAAGATTAGTGCCCACACAGAGGCACGCCGACAATCTTTCTTTCCACGAACAATACGAGACTGGAACAGAAGGGAGAACCGATAGAGGTACTCAAAGTACCCTCCGCCACACACCGTCAGGTGGCTTGCTGAGTATGGATGTAGATGTAGATACGATCCGTAAAAGCCGCTGGCCAGATTTCGTCATCCAGTATCGCCGTCCATAGAGCACGCGTCACATACACTCGGTCAAGTCTTCTCGCTGAGTGTCCCGTAACATACGTGTAACCTGTTCTATAGCCATGCTGCAGTTCCCAGGTATCCTGAAGTTCCATTTTGGTAATCGAAACGCGCAATTCCGTGCAGGGCACATAATGAGTTACTTGGTCCTTTTGGGATACGACACAATTAGTTGCTGCGTACTAGGTAAGTGTCATCTCGGCCAGCGAACAGCGGTGCTATCTCTTCGGTGTAAAAGGTCGACCTTTCTCTTCTTTTTGTGGAGCCAGACGGCGCATATACATTGATAAACGAACGCCGTCGACAGTGATCGATATTCCACGTGCCGAAGGAAGGGACATGACTTCCTCCACTCCTATTCCTTCCCTGGTGAGGTTCGCCACACCGCATCCACTCTCATCGTGAAGTGAATAATGTGCTTCGCAGCAGTAGAACTCCGGCGGCGATGTGAAACGCACTCCTTGTAGGAGTACAAGAAGTCTGCGGTGTGTAACATATCTTTCAGAATTTGAAGTTTAAGTGGTGTCGGATTGTCATTAATGTTGATCGTCGCAATGCGGTACGCCTGGCGTGTGTTCATCTGTTGGAGGCTGGTGTTATCAGGCGATGGTGTTGAAAACCGAACTCCTGTCGGTCATCGGCGCCTCCGTCGCTGCTCATCACACCAAGTTGCTCAACATTCCCCGACTCCTCCCGGCGATCCCCAACTATCCTCGATCGCCGCTTCCATGTCTTCACCCTGCTCCTGTTGGTCCATTTCTTGCGCCCAGTCCCCGAGCGTATTTCCAGATCCGGCCGAAGGATGGCGGACTGCGATGTTACCGCTCTGATCTTGGACAATCATCATCACCACTGCTGCCTTCCGGTCACCAGAAGGAGAAGTCAAGTTATCGTTGCTGTGCAACTTCTGCACCGTCATCTCGGTATCTGTTGAATGCACTGGTGGCAGATCGATATTGTCGTTGTCGTCCACTGTCCCCTCGGGACTATGGCTATCGTCAGCAGAAGTCAGTCGGCGCTTCTTTCTTCTCTTCGTCGAACGCTGTTTCCGTTGTTGTCTTGCTTCGGCGTCGGCTGTTTGGATGGCGCAACCTCCGTCTTGGGCCTGGTCTATCACGCTCTCGGTGGAAGCACTGGCAGCCACCACGGTTGACTCTGGAGCGAACTTCAGCTGTATTTCTTCTATGGGGTCCGGCGTCTGCTACGGTTGAACCGGTGGTCGGAGTTCTAATCCGTTGGTGTCCATGTCTCCTATAGTGTGCAGTTGCTGGCGTCCATTGGAAATCTTCCTTACTTCTTCTCTCGTGGCCTTCACAAAGGTCATCAGCAATACAGTCATCTGTTGTGCTGCCTGAACGTTATCCCACGGGGTTTGCACTAAACGACGGTGGAGGCATTCCGAGCAGACGTGGCTTTCATTTCCGCACCCTGAGCAGGTGGGAGGTTGTACATCGTATATTATAATCGCGCGACAACCCCCTATATACAAATAAGAGGGAACGTGCTTTCTCAGTTCTATCCGTAGTTGTCTCACCCCATTTAGGACGGGGTATGTCGTAAAACTCGCCATTTTTCGGCCACATGTGATAGAACTGTGCCGTATGGTCGAAAGGCGTCGATCACAAGTTCTGACGGGAACTCAAACGAAAGCTCGAAGTCTCGTATGGTGCGTATCCCCATTCCCACGTGTACGACTGTAACCGCACCAACATTCCCGTCGGCATGACAGAAACGATATCCATTCTCCGATATTTGGAGAAGTGTTTCACAAGCCGCCTTGTTCATAAGCTTGACATAGACGACGCTGGAAACGATCGATAAATGGATTCCCACCATTTCCAGTGGTTCTATTTTAACGTCTTCTCTGAAAAAACGTTGAATCTCGTGTGCCTTTGGTCGTGTATAGTCGTTCACAAAACTGAACTTCAAAGTCCTGTTTTCTGTGCGAGTGTGCCATCTCGTTCTAGACGCAAAACACCGCAAGCGCGAAGCTGCTCCGGCGTAAACAAACAGGCGCGTGCACCGCAGCGCCGCCACAGGGCAACACGGTCCGCACTGTGTCACTGCCGAAGGCAGACTGTCTGTCTGAGTCACCGAGGGCACAAAGGGTAGTGCGATTGCAGGGACTTTTCCCTTGCACGCTCCCTGTGAGACCCACATTCCCAACTTAATGTCCGCACACTACATTCGTAGTGCCCCTGCCCATTACACTCATTACTCGCCGCAGACAATCTTACCGAGTCCCGTAAGAGTTCGGGCAATCCGTGTGTATCTCCACAGAAGAAGAAGGTCAAAGGTCGATTAGCCTTAACTATATGAAGATGGTATCTGTTCTTTCGGAGATGTCCGAAAGAACAGATACCATCTTCATATACATTTGTATAGATTTATTGGGGTGTCATTTTTAATAATACTAAAAAGGGTTTGTTTTATGATTTTTCTTTCTTTCTAATGAGTAATGCAAAATACACACACACACACACACACACACACACACACACACACACACACACACACAATGTAATCAAAAGACGAACTACCACGATTATACACTACTGGCCATTAAAATTGCTACACCAAGAAGAAATGCAGATGATAAACGAGTATTCATTGGACAAATATATTAAACTAGAACTGACATGTGATTACATTTTCACGCAATTTTGGGCGCATAGATCCTGAGAAATCAGTACCCAGAACAGCCACCTCTGGCCGTAGTAACGGCCTTGATACGCCTAGGCATTGAGTCAAACAGAGCTTGGATGGCGTGTACAGGTACAGCTGCCAAACAGCTTCAACACGATACCACAGTTCATAAAGAGTAGTGACTGACGGATTGTGACGAGCCAGTTGCTCGGCCACGATTGACCAGACGTTTTCAATTGGTGAGAGATCTGGAGAATGTGCTGGCCAGGGCAGTAGTTGAACATTTTCTGTATCCAGAAAGACCCGTACAGGACCTGCAACGTGTGGTCGTGCATTATCCTGCTGAAATGTATGGTTTCGCAGGGAACTAATGAAGGGTAGAAATGGTTCCAATGGCTCTCACCACTATGGGACTTAACTTCTGTGGTCATCAGTCCCCTACAACTTAGAACTACTTAAACCTAACCAACCTAAAGACATCACACACATCCATGCCCGAGGCAGGACTCGAACCTGCGACCGCAGCGGTCGCGCGGCTCCAAACTATAGGGCCTAGAACCGCTCGGCCACATAGGCCGGCAATGAAGGGTAGAGCTACGGGTCGTAACACATCGGAATGTAACGTCCATTGTTCAATGTGCCATCAATGAGAACAAGAGGTTATCGAGACGTGTAACCAATGGCACCCCTTACCTTCACGCCCGGTGATACGCCAGTATGGCGATGACGAATACACGCTTCCAATGTGCGTTCACCGCAATGTCGCCAAACACGGATGCGACCACCTTGATGCTGTAAACAGAACCAGGATTCATGCGAAAAAATGACGTTTTGCCATTCGTGCACCCAGGTTCGTCGTTGATTACACCATCACAGGTGCTCCTGTCTGTGATGCAGCATCAAGGGTAAGGATAGTCCATGTTGCTGCAAACGTTGTCGAACTGTTCGTGCAAATGGTTGTTGTCTTGCAAACGTCCCAATCTGTTGGCTCAGGGATCGAGACGTGGCTGCACGATCCGTTACAGCCATGTGGATAAGATGCCTGTCATCTCGACTGCTAGTGATACGAGGCCGTTGGGATACAGCACGGCGTTCCATATTAGCCTCCTGAACTCATCGATTCCATATTCTGCTAACAGTCATTGGATCTCGACCAACGCGAGCAGCAATGTCGCGATACGATAAACCGCAATCGCGATCTTTATCAAAGTCGGAAACGCGATGGTACGCATATCTCCTCCTCACACGAGGCATCACAACAATGTTTCACCAGGCAACGCCGGTCAACTGCTGTTTGTGTGTGAGAAATCGGTTGGAAACTTTCCTCGTGTCAGACGTTGTAGGTGTCGCTATCGTCGCCAACCTTGTGTGAATGCTCAGAAAAACTAATCATTTGCATATCAAGGCATCTTCTTCCTGTTGGTTAAATGTCGCGTCTGTAGCACGTCATCTTCGTGCTGTAGGAATTTTAATGGCCAGTAGTGTAGGTAGCGCAGAGGAACGACTTTAAACGAGTTTTTTTTTATTGCTGTATTACACTTAAACTGCATACTTTTGTAATAGATGATGAGATCTTGTGCAGTGTGTACATTAATTTGAAAATTTGAAAATGAGCGAAGACAGTGATGGAGGAACAAGACAGAAACGAAACATGTACGAATATAATGGTGGAACAAGACGTAAGAACATCGATATCTCGAAATAACACATACAGGGGATAGTTATTGTAATATGCAAGTATAACTAATGTGAAAATCGAATTTTGTAGCAAAATAAACATATTTCTCAAAACATGTAATTGTTTGGTCACATAAAAAATGGCTCTGAGCACTATGGGACTCAACTGCTGAGGTCATTAGTCCCCTAGAACTTAGAACTAGTTAAACCTAACTAACCTAAGGACATCACAAACATCCATGCCCGGGGCAGGATTCGAACCTGCGACCGTAGCGGTCTTGCGGTTCCAGACTGCATCGCCTTTAACCGCACGGCCACTTCGGCCGGCTTGGTCACATAAAACTGGCGCCACAACTGACGTAATTTAATTGTTATACAAAATTAAGAAGAAATATACATGCCTTGCTTATCGGCACTTCTAGTTCAAGCAGCACTTGCTGGCGATAGAAAAAGCCACAGACAGAGAATCTTGAATGTCTCCAGGTGTAAGAAAATCTTCCGACAACTTAGACAACTGCTGACAGATGCACACGCCGTCATTACTGCTTTCAGTTTAAATATTAGCCGTTTGCACAGTAATGTTAAGGAGACATGTGAATGACATCAACAAATGACCTTATGAACTGAGACGGTTTTTTTTTCTTAAATTTCGGTTGAAATTTTGCTGTCTCTCTGTAGACGAACAATAGGAGGACAGAATTAACGCTACTTGCCCAGCCGTTGGTAATTAATATTCGCTATGGATAATTTCTAATGTTGTTCGTCTCTGGTTGTGTGGTGGCGCTAGTTGTTTATGTTACTTCCGCTATTGTTTAACATATCCCGTATTATCGTTCTTGATCGGCTTTGCCCAACTACCTAGGGATTATATTTATTTGTACAGCTCTCTCTCTTTGCACTTGTGTCTTTAAAATGACGGCATGTTCACCTGTGGAGATAGTAATGGTTGCCGAAGACGTAATGTGGCTGCATTCTCGTACGTTGTTTTAAGAAGAGATAGATTGTTAGGGCACACCCTGTGGCATCAAGAACAGAACCTTGGATGTACATCTGCCCGTCATTGTCCCCATGTACAGATCTCTCAACTGGCGTATCTTAGCAAATGTCCATTTTGCCGGGTTCTCTGCCTCCCCTAAATTCTATCTTCAACCCCTTGAAAGATATACATTCTGCATAGTCTTTCTTATCAGCCTACCATCCCCAATTCACAACCCATACCAATTCATCCACCTCTGACACCTGTATCTTTTCTTCGCATGCAAAACATTAAGTGACAAACCCAGTCCCAGCAACCAGTGTACTATCCACTAGTCGCAAGTCCAGGTACTCTACAGCACTACTGCATCCATATCCCATCTTCCATGCAACTACATGCCTTATTCTTCCTCTTCTGCTTCAAATAACAGTATACAACGATGAAATCTGTCTGAAGTTAGACGCTTCTTTCCGGCGCTCTCCCTCACAGCACCTACCCACTTTCCTCCCTCGCGCTTCCTCTCCTTCGATGACTTTACAAGGTACCTACGGCTTAGCAAGGCCCCATGGTCATACACATTATTCCAACTCCATCATGAACATGAAAATTTTCATGCACGACCAGCATCACATTGTACCACAGCAGCATTAACTTTATCATCAGTGACAATATTTTAAATGTTACGTAAAATCGTACAAAACCTTAAAGAATCAAATTCCCCATCCAAATGTATCTAAAATAGCTATTCACGACTACTTTGTGACATATTTTAAAATTTGTGTTAAATGTGCAAATCAACTCTTTTAATAATTGTTTTACAGTGCTGCCGGCTGTTACCTTTGTAGGGAACTGAAGTAACAGAATCAGGAGGGGATGTATCACGGTATCTTCAGTTTCATAAAAGAGTGAAAAGAGGGGTGGGGTGTCTCAAAGTTAATTAAAGAGGGAGGCCAGGACTTCAATACAATAAGCAAGTTGCAGTTGTTATGCAGAGAGGAAGAGGGTTGCACCGAATAAATTACTGTGCAGCCCTACATCAAATCAGTGTTAGGACTACAGGACACACCAAGAGCTCTTACAAGATTTGTCTGGAACGAGTATAGCAAATTTTTCAGTAAACATTCCTGAATAACCTCTGAAGTATAGTCGGTGGATTCCGTATATCCATTGTGGATGAGTGACTACAACTGGGATTTATCTACGTATGATATCCAGTCAGTCACTTTTTGTATTTGATAACTTTATTGTAACATTAACTAGTTTTCGAGTCACAGCAGCTCCATCATCAGGTGAGGTGTTTCAGGAACGCTCTGCCCTGGATCTTCTGCCGCCAATCACGTTTTAGGAGAACATGACGCATTCCAGTCTATCCTACATCATAACAATATTTTCAGTTCCTAAGTATTTCATTAACTTATGCCTATATTTTCGATATTCTCCCTAATTCACATGGCACAGTAAAACAATGTTCTTCATTTCAAACACAACGCCTATTTCCCTGTCGTTCCTGCATCTCTCTTTCCTTTAGGTCTATGGTCTGGTATATGTCTATTCTTTCTGGCCCCATTCTTCCAATTTGTTGTCCCGTATTCTATTCTATCATTTATACAAAATGTATTAAATTCTTTCCTTATATCAGAATTATTTCTTTCGTTTCTCAGAGCACATCGTTGTACTTCCGAAAAAAATTTCATATCTGTTGACAGTACCCTTCCTCAGTCTTTCTCAGTTACTGCCGAGGTCTCTCTTCCGTATGTGGGCATAAGTGATGCCATTACTTTGTACATTTTTCTATTGTACATTTTATTGGCCAATGTGCTATTTATAGTGCCACATACAACTTTGAACTTGTTTAACTTATTTCAGATGTCATTATCATATTCATAAATGTTCAAATGTGTGTGAAATACTAAGGGACCAAACTGGTCAGTTAATAGGTCCCTAGACTTACACACTACTTAAACTAACTTACGTGAACAACAACACACACACTCATCCCCGAGGGAGGACTCGAACCTCCCGTGGGAGGGGTCGCACAATCAGTGATATGGCGCCTCAAACCGCGCGGCCACTCCGCGCTGCTCATAGTCATAACTTACAGCACATACTAAAAGCTGAAAGTGAGTTATCTGTTCATATGACTTTCTATTAATAATTATTTTGGAACATAGTAGGTATTTTCCTTTAAAAGCCACAACTTTTGTTTTATGGTTCAAATGGCTCTGAGCACCATGGGAATAACATCTGAGGTCATCAGTCCCCTAGAACTTAGAACTACTTAAACCTAACTAACCTAAGGACATCACACACATCTATGCAAGAGGCAGGATTCGAACCTGCAACCGTAGCGGTCGCGCGGTTCCAGACTGAAGCGCCTAGATCCGCTCGGCCACACCGGCCGGCGTTGGTTTTATGTTCTGATCTTTCTTCTACCTGTTAAGCCCAAGTTATGAGGGGCAAATTGAAACATCATTCTCCATCTTTTGTAAAATTGTTTAGTCATTAGCAAAGACTACAACATATGACTGGGTCTTTCTAAGAGCTAATTTTTCTTGTGGGTTAACTTTTTGTTTCCACCGCCTAATCACATTCCTGTACCGTACCCATTTGATGATAAGCCTGCAGTGGGTCACAAACTTTCTAATGATGCAATAAATCGTATTAAAATCGTAAAAGCGACTGGTTGCACACGGTACCTACCTGCACTGGTCAGTCAGAAAATTAAGACCACCCGATAGCCAGTATGTCCATCTTTGCACGGATAACAGTGGCGACGCGTCGTATCATGGAAGCAGTGAGGCTGGAGAGTGTTGGCACCACAACCGCACGCACAAATCACCTACTTTCCGTAAACTCCAGGGACGAGGCGATGAGCTTTAACGTTCAATCACGTCCCAGACGTGTGCAACCAGGTTCAGATTTGGTGAATTTTGAGGGGCTGTACATCAGCTGGAACTCGCCACTGTGTTCATTGAGCCACACCAGCACGCTCTTCGCCTCGTGACATGGTGCATATCTTGATGAAAAATGGTAACATCAGGAAACTTCATCGGCTGCAAACAGTGAATGATGTCATTAGCCCTCACGGTGCCTTCCACTAGCTCCACTGGAACCATAGATGCCCACGTGAATGTTTCCCAGAGCAAAATCGAGCCGCGGCCAGCAGTATAGGTGCCAACCAAGATGACAGATCGGCCTGGTGAAGAAGTTATCGGGATTCATCAGAGCATGAAATGCCCTTCCAATGCACCAACGTCCTGTGCCGATGGTCACGTGCCCATTTTAGTATTAATTGCCGAAGTCGGACGTTAACATTGGCATATGCACACGCTGCGGAGGCTCATTGTAAGGAGTGTTCGGTGCACTGTGTGTTCAGACATATTTGTACATTCCCAGCATTAAAATCTGACATTAGTTCCACCGTAGTTCGCTGGCTGTCCTGTTTTACCAGTCTGTCCAACATACAACGTCCGACATAGATAATGAGGGGTGGCTGCCCAAAGCCACGTCGTCTGCGTGTGGGCTCACCTTGGTTTCGCCAGTGTCGAACACTTCCGAAAAGTCGTGCAGTTTCCGAAATGCTCGTGTCGAGCTTGAGGGCAATCACAATCGCCCCTTGGTCAGACAGATAGATTGCGCGCCTTCGCCACTATACACACGCACAGCACGCTCACTGGCAGTACATCCACCGTGCATGTGTCTGACTAGCAGCCATTCCTCGCCAGGTGATGCTGCTATCACTTGGACTGGCTTATATCGATAGTAGTTCGATGGTCATAATGTGCACTTGATTAGTGTATAACTGGTTGCTTCTAATAATTAATTTTATTTGTGGGTTAACTTTCCATTGCCTAATAATGTTCCTGTAGCGTATCTATTTGATGCTGGGTCTGTAGTGGGCTGTAAACTTGATAATCGTATAACCATTCGTATCAAGAACCATAAAAGCGACTGGTCGCATACCATACGATAGCTATATAAGCTGCATTTTGCCGAGAGAGCTCGAGTTTACGCCGTAATCGCTGTACGAATAATTTCAGTGTTGACGAAGATACGTACGGACATTAGTGTAATTTCTCATTCGTGGAAGCATCCTTGAGGAGGACGATGTTCGTGATGAAGCTTGAGATAGCAGCCCAGCCCAGGCCAGTCCAGCTCGGGCGCGGCGGACCTTATCCTGGAGACGCATCGCTGGTGAGGCCTGCGCGGCTATTGTGCTCGGCCCGGCTGGGAAAACAGCCGGGGGCCGGTCTGGGCGCTGCACCGCGACGCTCTGCGCTCAGCCGCACGCCGCTGAATAGTGGGCCGCGGGGGCGGCGGGAGCAGTGGGGGCGGCGCCGCAGTCATTAGCGGCAGCGCAGGCGCTGGCTGCTCGCCCGGCACACCTGCCGACTGCGGCGCGGCGCGGCGCGGCGCGGCGCGGCGCGGGGCGGGGCGTGCAAACGCCGCCGGCCTGCCCTTTGGCTCTGCGTTGTTGCCTGCCAAAGCTTTGCAGACTGGCGCTACGACCGAAGCGTTAATGTACTTCCCCTGTTCTCCACGGCTCCAACACCTGCCACTATGAAATACGTGCTCTCTTGTCACCCGTGACATGTACACGGCTGTGTGACATATTCTGCAGGGGCGAAGCCTCGTACGCTGACGGCAAACAGTTCGGGCAACAAGGAAAAAAATGAATAAAAAAGAAACAGCGATCAGGGCCTGAATACCACACGGTAGTCAACGGACCCTCGTGTAATCTCCAGCATTCATCATAGGATGTGGTATGGGGAGGCATGAGGTCAATTCACTGCACTCCTAGACGTCTTCGACGTTTTGGCAGTGGAGCCGCTATCTCTAAATGAAGTAGCTCCTCAATTGGCGTCACGAGTTTGTGCAGCCTGGTTCAATCACTCCCCGAGGAGGAATTCCTGAAACCACCAGAGATCGAACCTGGCTCCCCGGCATCAGTGCCTGCCCCATCGACCATTCGACTACAGAGGCGGACACGAGAGATTATAAGCTTGGTAGATTGACTACGAAGGCTTTCCCGGCGTAATAATTGATAATATTCTTCTCGGGTATGCAGCCGGATCATAACGTCTTCATGAAACAGTATTTCCGCGTTCCAACTGGCCGCCATCTTCAGGTGAGAGTGCTGGTGCGCGATCTCTCCGGCGAGATCGTGCACCAGCACTCTCACCTGAAGATGGCGGCCAGTTGGACCACGGAAATATTGTGCCATGAAGACGTTATGATCCGGCTGCATACCCGAGAAGAATATTATCAGCTTGGTAGATTTGTTCTCCGTAGACGTCGGCCCTTCACATCTTTAAAGACAACGAAGAACAAATCTACAGAATTAGTTTGTCATAATTATCCCTCCAATAGCTCAAACGATTGGATGACTTATCTAGAAAGGTGTATACGGTCCTGAAGATGGTGCCAGTGCGGCACCGAAACAGGCAGCTAAAAACATTATTGAATGAAAGTAAAGCTGCTGGGATGTATTTTCTTTAAAGGTTGTTGAATTGTCATGCTGTTGAAGGATCCTGAAGATTAGATACATACATCAAATGAACGATGACAAATAGAGGAAGAAAGAAATATCTTCCACATGTTGACTGAATGAAGGGGCAGTTGATAGGACATTGCTGAGTAAGGATCAGAAAGGGTGTGGAGGGGGTGTCAGTTGTACAGGGGGCCAAGACATGAGCGTAATAAACAGTGAAGCAGAGATGAAGTGATTTACACAGGACAGACTAGCGTGGAAAGCTGAATCAGACCTGCCTTCAGACTCAGCACCATAACAACAACGGTTCAAATGGCTCTGAGCACAATGGGACTTAACTGGAGTCCCCTAGAACTTAGAACTACTTAAACCTAACTAACCTAAGGACATCACACACATCCATGCCCGAGGCAGGATTCGAACCTGCGACCGTAGCTGTCGCGCGGTTCCAGACTGTAGCGCCTAGAACCGCTCGGCCAATCCGGCCGGCAACAACAATGGTCTGTAGAGCGTTAAGTGCTGTTTTCCCCACCGAAAAACACGTATTCATAGGGCTGCATATACGTGTAGGGTATTAAGGCTGTACCCTACAGTCGATTCGACTAAAGAAGATACCTGACAGTTAGAGTGGGCTGGATATGGCAGCATTGCACGCTTACTTGAACCAGTCACACAACAGCATTTTGTAAATGTCTCTACGTCTCAGTGTCGTCGATGATGTACAGACAAGTACTGCTGTTGCCTAAGGCCGTCAGAGGTACACAGCTAAAAGTTGGCAATGACAGTGCTGCTTACGTAACTCTGCTATGCGGGCCCTTCCCAGACAGACAACCACACAGCGAAAATCCTTGGTGGGAAGGAGTTAAGTCTTCTGGCTTGATGTAGCCCCTCTCCTGCCCAAGCTCCTTCATCTCACAGAAGCACATACACCGAACTTCCTCAATTATTTGTTGGATATATTTCAATCTTAGCCTTCATCTCGCTACAGTCGCAGGTTCGAATCCTGCTTGGGCATGGTTGTGTGTGATGTCCTTAGGTTGGTTAGGTTTAAGTAGTTCTAAGTTCTAGGGGTCTGATGACCTCAGATGTTAAGTCCCATAGTGCTCAGAGCCATTTTGAGCCATAACATCTCCCATATTGTCCAGAAAGTAATCAAGGTGACTTTTCTAAAAGTGAACTTTCAGGCCCTTTAAACACCCTGAAGTTATAAACCTCTTTAACATTGTAGCTATAATAGAAACATATTCTGGGTCTTTTTCATGTCCTAAGAACTTTGCAACGACTTGCTTGAATGATATACATGCTTCTGTCTCATTTAAGGTCATTGTGGATTTAAAGTTAACATCAAACATCAATTTTCTAATGTTTGGTCCGACAAATAGGCCTTCTTTTAGTTTAGCTTCTGAAAGGTGTGGATACTTTGGGCAGAGATACTTAAAACATGATACACCTTTAGACAAAGCATTTACAAACTGTTTCATTAGGCCTAACTTTACATGTAGAGGTGGTAGCAGTAGGTGTTTTGGATCTACAAGGTTTTGGCATAGAATCTTCTTCTCACCAGGTTTTAAAGACTCCCTCACAGGCCAGTTCTTTCTGCACCATTGTTGATCCCTAGCCCTACTGCCCCATTCACACAAGAAACATGGAAATTTGGTAAAGCCATCTTTCTGTCCAAGGGGCATGAATGTTACTTTTAGATCACCATATATCATCCAACCATGAGCAGAAAGTCTGTTTTATTTAGCATTATTTCTAGGTTTTCATAACTTTCTTTCATATTTACAGAATGTCCAACAAGTATAAAGGCACACATATTACCATTGTGTAATAAAACAGCCTTTAAACAAGTTTTGGATGAATCAATAAACAGTCTCCAGTCTTCCTTTTTGTATTTAATACCAAACTTATTCATCAGACTGTAAATGTCTGAGCAGTACACTAAATCACGTTCTTGTTGAAAAAACCTGGAAAATTGCGGCTGTCTCTTTCTGTGCATGTATACGCTGATTCCAAAGGCCAATAAGTTCTTTTCTTTTAATCTAGAACCAAGCAATTCAGATTTTTCTTTCGTTACTCCCAGATCCCAAACCAAATTGTTAAGCTCGGTCTGAATAAATTATTTGGTTTCTAGACTTTCTTCATTGTAATGGAATTCATCATCATCTGGCTCATCTAAATCATATTGTACATCAGAAAATACTTCCGTTGGAATAGAATTTAAATCATCTTGTGGTTCAGGAAATGGCAAATCTACATCATGCCCTACTGGTCAGATGGAAAATGGAAGGTTAGGCTTGCTTATTACCTTCTTGTTTTTCGAGTTATGACCAGTAATATCAAGCCTGCAAAAGTAGCAATCATCGGAATGATTTCTTGCTCCCTCCATATCATAGGAACAGCAAATCTAAAGGCTATTTTCCTTTGTGCACCATTTTCTCATATCTTCAACACACACATAACATACCTTAAATGGCCCCCAAGATTTATTTGCTCAGCACGTTAGGTCCAAAGTAAGATAGATAAACCTTTTTCACAAAGTCTGTAGTGTGTCTTTGGTGTTTTTAATCACAAATTCACCACAAATACAACAAAAAGTGTCAGCAGAGTTTTTACAACCACGGTTAGACATTTTACTGAGCAGACGTACAAGAAATGGAAAAGTGAGGTGAGGTTGACAGTAAACTAAACACCATCTGTTAACACAAAAATAGAATCGACCATTTTTGTCAGGAAATGTATTTCAGCAATGCTACCCACGTCATCTACAATTATTACACCTGCTTTTCAAATTATTTTAATTACATAAAAGCTGTTAAATTATTAAAAAAGTCACTTAATTTAATAAATGAAACTGTAAAATGTGGAGAAATGATGGGTGATACAGTTTTTTAAGTATCCTATTTGGATTTCCAACCCTAAAAACGTAAGAATAAGATATTTTAAGCAAAAACGGTTTTCCATCGTTGGTCTGTGTTATTTATAGGTGCATTCTTCGTTTTCACGAATTTTATCTTAATAACCAGGTAGTAATTACTCTGTTGTATTGGGATTTTAATTACGTCAACTATGATAACTTTGCCCCCAGTGCACAAATAGCATTTACCAAAAGGAAAGCCTAACATTGTTTTTTTGGGAAAACCAACTCCGTACCAAGTAAACATTCGGCTATGAGGTCCCTCAAAATCATGAATAGGCATAACGTAACTATTTTCTATTATAAGAACTGCCTGTCTGCCACTTGGCAATTTGCGATCTTGTAACGAGAGCTCCAGTAATAAAGAGTTCTGTACTGTGTAAGTATGAACTTCGTTTATCACATTAATCTTGTAACAAATACTGTTGTATAACATTAAAAGAGGCACTTGTGTAAATCACCAGAATCTATTTGGTTATCATAGCTATATCATGCGATATGGAGCAGGTCTATCGTAGCTATAAAATGTTCTATTAGCTATTGTGCTTGCACAGATCATCAGATTTTTTATCTGTACATTAGCCCTGTGCTCTTCCACAAAACAACCAATATAATTTTTTTACTTTTTTACCATATCTATTAACTATTTTTGTTCGTTTGACAAAGAATCTATAGCTAGCTAAAGGTCATGATCAGCCATTTTTAGTGGTGAAATTTCTTCTGTTAAATTATTACTCCACATTTATAAATTGTTAAAATTAGTAGTGAATTTTGGTAAGCGATTGGATTATTTTTTAACTGTTCCTTGATGTTGTTTCTCAATGCATTAAAGGTCGTTTGTTGTTCAGTCTTAAGACATTTCACATTTTCTTTCATTGCTTGGAAACTTCGTATCAGCTGTGTAGTTACATAGATCAACTGGCTGATTAATTATATCCATATTAGATTCACTCGGAGCATCATCCACTGAAACATTTATATCACATAAGATATCATCGATCCAAACAGTTATGTTACATGAAGGACTGTCTATGTGAACACCATATTCACATAATTGATCGTCAATTGCAGTATCTGTATCGCTTTCACTGTGCAGTTGTAGACTGTATTCTCAAATGCGTAAATTTTGAATTTCTGCATTAGCGAAATCACTTTCCTCCGTGTCAGACTCCATGTCAGGATTATGGTAATATTTCCTATTTTTATCAGAATACAAAATATAAGCAAAAATGTGAAAGAAATTTGAATAAATTGTGATCTGAAAAAGCATCTATTCAGCGACATATGTTTACATATGTTTCTCTGGAAGAATGATTATAGTAATGTAGCCTGACTACACCTTTACATTTTCTATGACACAGGAACAGTCGTCTTGTGGTTAAAATTACTGGGTAGGAAAAAATATGAACTCAGTTAACTTTGTTTCGAATGGATGAAGATCTTAACGTTAAAGGCTGTATGCACATGAAAAATGTGCGAAAAAATGCTTTTGTCCTTACCTTTACTAATGACGTCATATCTGTTCTGGATTGAATTCTACTTTTCTTCCTTCCTTTTAGAGAAATTTCTGGTATTGATCTTTATCTCTAATACTGTTTCGCACTGTTCTGTCTCCCTGAATGGGCTGGACATGAAACACAAAAAACGGACAACGTAAAATATCTGCAAATCTTGTCGCCATATCGCCATAATAACAGCTCGTTCACTTCGAAGTAAAGATTAAAGGTTAATTATTTGATCACTAGCAAGAAGAGAAAGCGGAATTATCTTAGTGACGTGTCACCTTCCCCTTATCAGTCCCCTGCAGGTGATCAGAATAGGGGAATAGAGCCAGTGGCGATATCATCGTGACACTTCTCCAGTTACGATCCACACGTCCTGTGTACAGTCGAGGAGCCCTCCATTGAAAGAGTAAAAGGGCTTTAGTTAAATAAAACGTTTGAGTTGCATTCAAAAAATACCGATATAATCAGTCAACCTTACACTGAATAATAAGTTATGGTTCCTCAATGGAGTGGTTCCTGTTGCCTTGTGTATCCTCAAGCCATTGACCATTGCTGATTCTTCCTCCTTTTACTGGCAGCTCTGAGGACAAGGCTTTACTTCTTATACCGGAACGATTCGGACTATATTCCTGATGATTTTCTTTCTGAAATCAAGTGGTGGCTGGGTTCGTGCCCGGGACCATGGATGTTTGGAACCCTAGTCGGAGACACCACCCGTAGACCACGGGTATTTTTTTTTTTTTGGTCATCAGTCTTCTCACTGGTTTGATGCGGCCCTGCACGAATTTCTTTCCTGTACTAGCCACTTCATCTCAGAGTAGTACTTTCAACCTACGTCCTCAATTATTTGCTGGATGTTTTCCATTCATTGTCTTCCCCTACAGTTTTTTCCCTCTACAGCTCCCTCTGGTACCATGGAAGTCATTCCCTCCTGTCTTAACAGATGTCGTATCATCCTGTCCCTTCTCATTATAAGTGTTTTCCGCATATTCGTTTCCCTCTCCGATTCTGCACAGAACCTCCTAATTCCTTACCTTAGCAGTACACCTAATTTTCAAGGTTCTTCTGTTCCGGTTTTCCCACAGTCCATGTTTCATTACCATACAATACTATACTCCAGACGTACATACTCAGAAATTTCTTCCTCAAATTAAGGCCGATATTTGATGTTAGTGGACTTCTCTTAGCCAGGAATGCCCTTTTTTGTCTTTTCTAGTCTGCTTTTGATGTCCTACTTGCTCCGTCCGTCATTTGTTATTTTACTGCCTAGGAAGCAGAATTCTTTAACTTCATCTACTACGTGTCCATCGATGCTGATATTAAGTTATTCGCTTTTCGCATTTCCACTACGTCTCATTACCTTCGACTTTCTTCGATTTACTCTCAAACCATACTCTCTACTCATTAAACGGTTCATTCTGTTCAGCAGATCATGCAATTCTTCTTCATTTTCACACAGGAAAGCATTGTCATCAGCGAATCGTATCACTGATATCTTTTAGCCTTGAATTTTAATTCCACTCCTGAACCTTTCTTTTATTTCCATCATTGCTTCCTCGATATACAGATTCAACAGAAGGGCCGAAAGGCTACATCCTTGTCTTCCACCATTTTTAGTACGAGTATTTCATTCTTGGTCGTCCACTCTTATTATTGCCTCTTGGCTGTTGTACATATTGTATATGACCATTCTCTCCCTATAGCTTACCCCTACTCTTTTCAGAATTTCGAACATCTTGCACCATTTTATCCTATGATCGTGTCTTGATTTTTCTTTAGTCTTGCTGCCATCATTAACCGCAACGTCAGAGCTGCATCTCTCGTGCCTTTACATTTCCTAAGCCAAACTGATCGTCATCTATCCATCCTCAATTTTCTTATCCTTTCTTCTGTTTGTTATTTTTGTAAGCCACTTGGATGCAAAATCTTTAAGCTGATTGTGCGGCAATTCTCGCACTTGTCAGCTCTTGCCGTCTTCGGAATTGTGTGGATGATGCTTTTCCGAAAGTCAGATGGTATGTCGCCAGATTCATACATTCTACACACCAACATGAATAGTCATTTTGTTGCCGCATCCCCAAACGATTTTAGAAATTCTGATGAAATGTTATCTATCCCTTCTACCTTATTTGATCTTAAGTCCCAAAAGCTCTTCTAAATGCTGATTCTAATACTGGGTCCCCTATCTCCTCTAAACCGACCCCTGTTTCTTCTTCTATCACGTCAGTCAAATCTTCCGCCTCATAGAGGCTTTCAATGTGTTCTTTCCTTCACTCCTCTGCATTTAACAGAGGAATTTCCGTTGCGCTCTCACTGTTATCATCCTTGCTCTTAATGTCACCGATGGTTGTTTTGACGTTCCTGTACACTGAGTCAACATTCCGAACAAACATTTCTTTTTCGATGTCTTCACATTTTCATTGCAGCCATTTCGTCATAGTTTCCCTGCACTTCCTATTTATTTCATTACACAGTGACGTGTATTTCTCTTTTCCTGAGTTGCCTATAACATTTTTGTACTTCATCCTTTCATCGATCAACTGAAGTATTTCGTCTGTTACCCATGGTTTCTTCGCAGCTACCTTCTTTATACCTACGTTTTCCTTCCCAACATCTGTGACGGCCCTTTTTAGAGATGTCCATTCCTTATCAACTGTACTGCCTACTGCGTTATTCCTTATTGCTGTATCTATAGCGTTAGAGAAGTTCAACCCTATTTCGTCATTCCTTAGTACTTAGGTATCCTTCTTTGTGTATTGATTCTTCCTAATTAATGTCTTAAACTTCAACCTACTCTTCATCACTACTATATTGTGATCTGAGTCTATATCTGCTCCTAGGTACGCCTTACATTCCAGTATCTGGTTTCGGAATCTCTGTCTGACCATATGTAATCTAAATGAAATCTTCCCGTATCACCCGGCCTTTTCCAAGCATACATCCTCTTCTTGTGATTGTTGAACAGGGTATTCGTTTCTATAACAGAAAAAATGTACAGAGGAACACAGACACTAAACCCGATGGAATCATAACAGTGCATATACAATGTCATCTCTCTCTGTTCAGACACACTGTCATGATGGATGATTAGACATATGCTTCCGTAAAGCTACAAGCCACTTATAGAACGAAAAGGTAGCAGCATGGTGTGCATTCCAATTTGAGCGGACCCCTTAGTACTGTGACACTTGTCGTGAATATTCGTGCAGTTCCTCTCCGCTCATGGACTGCGCCAAAGTACTGCGACAGAGTACCCATGCCTGGAGCTCTTGTCCTGCAGGAAATTGTTTCGTATAGATCGGCGCGTGATGAAATAAATCGTCACTGTCCGGAAATTCGAGCGTCGAATCGATTCCGTCAGTAACTTACCGGGTCCTGTACCACTTGTAGCGACTGCAACTGTGGATTCTATCTCAGTGTACACCGATATTAATAGCGGCAGTAATCAAAAATACATCTGCCTTCATTTTTACATCGGAAATGGTTGATTTCCAGCGTTGTAACCAAGAGCACGGTATGGCTTAAATCGCTATCAATGTTTGTGAAAATACTGGTTCACTGCCATGCGAGCGTTGGAAAAGAAATGGAACAAATCCTTACCGTAAATGTCGATAATTGCTATCGGATTTGTGGTAGCGCACTCTAATTAGGTAATTCTTCAGTTTTATCCATAACCTGTGCGTCTGTGCTTTACCACTAACGATTTTTCGTTACAGGAAATGAACATGACTTTAAGAAACAACAGTCCAGTGACGGGATCTTTATTTTCTCACTTCTTCACAGTACGAGGTGCATTAAAGTTCTAAGGCCTCCGAATTTTTTTCTCCGGACTGGAAAGAGATAGAAACATGCGCATTGTTTTAAAATGAAGCCGCGTTCATTGTCAATACGTCCCAGAGATGGCAGCACCTGTACGGCAGATAGAATTTTACCGCCAGCGGCGAGAATGAGAACTGTTTTAAATACTTAAAATGGCGACGTTTTCCTTACTTGAACAGCGTGCAATCATTCGTTTTCTGAATTTGCGTGGTGTGAAACCAATTGAAATTCATCGACAGTTGAAGGAGACATGTGGTGATGGAGTTATGGATGTGTCGAAAGTGCGTTCGTAGTGCGACAGTTTAATGAAGGCAGAACATCGGGTGACAACAAACCGAAATAACCTAGGGCTGGCACAAGCCGGTCTGACGACATGATCGAGAAAGTGGAGCGAATTGTTTTGGGGGATCGCCGAATGACTGTTGAACAGATCACCTCCAGAGTTGGCATTTCTGTGGGTTCTGTGCACACAATCCCGCATGACGACCTGAAAATGCGAAAAGTGTCATCCAGGTGGGTGCCACAAATGCTGACGGACGACCACATGGCTGGCCGTGTGGCATGTTGCCAAGCAATGTTGACACGCAACGACAGCATGAATGGGACTTTCTTTTCGTCGGTTGTGACAATGGATGAGACATGGATGCCATTTCTCAATCCAGAAACAAAGCGCCAGTCAGCTCAATGGAAGCACACAGATTCACCGCCACCAAAAAAATTTCGGGTAAGCGCCAGTGCTGAAAAAATGATGGTGTCCATGTTCTGGGACAGCGAGGGCGTAATCCCTACCCATTGCGTTCCAAAGGGCACTACGGTAACAGGTGCATCTTACGAAAATGTTTTGAAGAACAAATTCCTCCTGCACTGCAACAAAAACGTCCGGGAAGGGCTGCGCATGTGCTGTTTCACCAAGACAACACACCCGCACACCAAGCTAATGTTGCGCAACAGTTTCTTCGTGATAACAACTTTGAAGTGATTCCTCATGCTCCACACTCACCTGACCTGGGTCCTACTGACTTTTGGGTTTTTCCAACAATGAAAGACACTCTCCGTGGCCGCACATTCACCAGCCGTGCTGCTATTGCCTCAGCGATTTTCCAGTGGTCAAAACAGACTCCTAAAGAAGCCTTCGCCGCTGCCATGGAATCATGGCGTCAGCGTTGTGAAAAATGTGTACGTCCGCAGGGCGATTACGTCGAGAAGTAACGCCAGTTTCATCGATTTTGGGTGAGTAGTTAATAAGAAAAAAAAAAAAAAAATCGGAGGCCTTAGAACTTGAATGCACCTCGTACTCTTACTACAAGCAACTTTAACGTAAAATGAAATTCGGTTGATTTATTTCATGCTATAGGACGTACAAGACACCGTAATAAGAAGCAGTTCTCACTACCACAACCGTTAATTTACCGACATACAGATATCACAGATATTTACTAATGGCAAAAAATGCTACATATCGCAGAATGGGTTTGAATGAAATTATTAAGACTTGCGTGATGCAATCGACAGGTAATTACCACTCCACTCCCATTGTTAAAAAAGGTAAAGAAACACAACGATGAATACACAGCTGAAAATGTCATGAAAACTCTAGGGGCTTTTGACAGGTTTACCAGCTACGAGTCAAGTACACCTTAGTATATACACATCTATATGTAACTCATTTGAGAAATATATAAATAATTTTCCTGTATGAATCGTATCCAGTACGAATTATACTACTGTAATTTAAAACATAGCAATTTACTGTTAGTCCTGACACCTGTCTGGATGGAGTACGCTGCTTTGTAATTAAACGTCAAATTCACATTTTAGAGAAGTGGTCCGAAACGTGCAAGACAACGAATGAAGGTTTGCTAAATTATGTCACTATTATCCTTATTTTATAATGAAACTCGCATACTTACATCTGTAAATAGATACAAAACTGACTATACCAAACGGTCGCAATAAAAATCAAACAAATGTCACATGTTATGCATATAATTCTAATCAACGACTACTAAATTACAAATGACACTTCTTGTACAAGTTTATATGCAATAACAAGACACTCTCAAAATGAAACACTCCTGGAGTTTAATACATTTGAGATTCATGTGACATAGTAAAACAGTCGATTTTCGCTGTCATCTCAACATGTCTCTATGTGTTCTGTGTTGTTACTTACAAGCACAGAGAAAGCATCAGTATTATCAGTTATTATTACCAAGAAGGTAGTACGCGACATAATTTCTTTCTACACTGGAAAAGGACATCATATAATTTCTAAGCACAACCTTGTCGATTTCCGTATTAGAATATAACCTAACCATGTATGTATTTTAAAACTTCGTCGCAGTAGAAGTCAACGTTCGTTCTTGTGTTTCCTTTTTCGCAGCACTGAAAGACGAATGCATCACCGAAATGTAGATTGTAGGGCTGTAGGGCTGTACAGTGGGTTGGGGTATCCTATGCCAGTTCTGCACTGCCCACATTCGTTCATGGTAGCGGTCTAAACATGTCTGACGCAGATCGCTGCAGAATCCGTGATACTGCATGTGTGATCACCTAGAAACTCTTCTGACAACATCATCAGGCCTCAGAAAAATCCTGCATTTGTCACTGAAGAGGATCTAACGCTGTGAAAATTGATTACATTCCAGCTGTTCTCTTCCAAACATTCTTCTCGCACCACAGTGCGGTTAACATTGTACAATTGTTGGCAAAAAAAAAAAAAAAAAAAAAAAATACAAACAAAGCAAGTCCGTAGGATGAAGGAAATTTTTTCAGTAATTTACACTCCTGGAAATGGAAAAAAGAACACATTGACACCGGTGTGTCAGACCCACCATACTTGCTCCGGACACTGCGAGAGGGCTGTACAAGCAATGATCACACGCACGGCGCAGCGGACACACCAGGAACCGCGGTGTTGGCCGTCGAATGGCGCTAGCTGCGCAGCATTTGTGCACCGCCGCCGTCAGTGTCAGCCAGTTTGCCGTGGCATACGGAGCTCCATCGCAGTCTTTAACACTGGTAGCATGCCGCGACAGCGTGGACGTGAACCGTATGTGCAGTTGACGGACTTTGAGCGAGGGCGTATAGTGGGCATGCGGGAGGCCGGGTGGACGTACCGCCGAATTGCTCAACACGTGGGGCGTGAGGTCTCCACAGTACATCGATGTTGTCGCCAGTGGTCGGCGGAAGGTGCACGTGCCCGTCGACCTGGGACCGGACCGCAGCGACGCACGGATGCACGCCAAGACCGTAGGATCCTACGCAGTGCCGTAGGGGACCGCACCGCCACTTCCCAGCAAATTAGGGACACTGTACCTCCTGGGGTATCGGCGAGGACCATTCGCAACCGTCTCCATGAAGCTGGGCTACGGTCCCGCACGCCGTTAGGCCGTCTTCCGCTCACGCCCCAACATCGTGCAGCCCGCCTCCAGTGGTGTCGCGACAGGCGTGAATGGAGGGACGAATGGAGACGTGTCGTCTTCAGCGATGAGAGTCGCTTCTGCCTTGGTGCCAACGATGGTCGTATGCGTGTTTGGTGCCGTGCAGGTGAGCGCCACAATCAGGACTGCATACGACCGAGGCACACAGGGCCAACACCCGGCATCATGGTGTGGGAAGCGATCTCCTACACTGGCCGTACACCACTGGTGATCCTCGAGGGGACACTGAATAGTGCACGGTACATCCAAACCGTCATCGAACCCATCGTTCTACCATTCCTAGACCGGCAAGGGAACTTGCTGTTCCAACAGGACAATGCACGTCCGCATGTATCCCGTGCCACCCAACGTGGTCTAGAAGGTGTAAGTCAACTACCCTGGCCAGCAAGATTTCCGGATCTGTCCCCCACTGAGCATGTTTGGGACTGGATGAAGCGTCGTCTCACGCGGTCTGCACGTCCAGCACGAACGCTGGTCCAACTGAGGCGCCAGGTGGAAATGGCATGGCAAGCCGTTCCACAGGACTACATCCAGCATCTCTACGATCGTCTCCATGGGAGAATAGCAGCCTGCATTGCTGCGAAAGGTGGATATACACTGTACTAGTGCCGACATTGTGCATGCTCTGTTGCCTGTGTCTATGTGCCTGTGGTTCTGTCAGTGTGATCATGTGATGTATCTGACCCCAGGAATGTGTCAATAAAGTTTCCCCTTCCTGGGACAATGAATTCACGGTGTTCTTATTTCAATTTCCAGGAGTGTATTTGAGAGACCTGCTTTCAATAAGGAAACGATATCTATCCGTGCACATCACCTGGAAAACTTACTAAACCGAAGTAATGTGCTATACATGTCTTACGTTTACTATCGTTTTAAACTTCATGATCACCACATTGACACTTTTAAGGTATCCAACGTCTTACTCTGCTTCTCACAGTCAACAACATCATTTAAAATTTGTGTCCGATTCGAGAAAAGCAACATTACGTAATACATTACAACAGTAATGCAATAAGCTCTATTTGATTAGGTTTTCTTGTCAGCTTTAGTAGCTTCTTTGAGTATGCTGGCTATATGAATATCCCAGTCGAGTAAATGACAGATGTTCAAAACTAATAGCAAAAATATTTCAGACAGCTCGTTAGTACAGCTCGTTCCATAAAAATTAGGTGCATCACAAATACAACTGATACAGCAGAGTAACTTCTCAACCAAAATGTTTGGTTTCCAGATGCAAACCACAGGAACGCAAAAACGACAATTAATTAGGAATTTATGAATGATAGGTGACTATTTGATACAAACTGTCAAACATGGCACTTATTTAAGATCGTAGTCTCTTAATTCAGCATATAGTTCAAAATGGATCAAATGGCTCTGAGCACTATGGGACTTAACATCTATGGTCATCAGTCCCCTAGAACTTAGAACTACTTAAACCTAACTAACCTAAAGACATCACACAACACCCAGTCATCACGAGGCAGAGAAAAATCCCTGACCCCGCCGGGAACCGAACCCGGGAACCCGGGCGCGGGAAGCGAGAACGCTGCAGCACGACCACGAGCAGTTCAGCATATAGTTTAACAGTTTTCAAAACTAGCTAAAACTGCACTGAACATTTTAGAAATAAATGGCTGCTCAATTTAGTATATGAGAAAATGAAAGAGAAATACAGAGAGCCTGGCAAATGATGCGTCTTGTAGCTGACGTCCAAAAAGTAAAGCTTACCTAACTTGTTTAGCAGGGGTACTAACAGGAAGAAGACTCATCATTGTTTAGACAAATGAACACTACTACGTATGATACAAAAACACAAACGTATTCGACTCAGAAAAATTTCCATTTTTAGATAAAAATCATAATGTCTTTCAAGTCATATACTCGTTGCAGAAGGATTCTGGTACGTCATAGGACTGAGATCAGAATTCAGAAATACTTTGTATCTCAGTCTGTAAACCACACGAGTCTATTTGCAAGCATTCTGGCGTTTCCACGTCGCGAATAGGTCGTGACTTTTAATAGGAGTTCTTACGCCTGATCTGTTTCCTTTTTGTGAATGTTTACAATATAGGTTTACCTGTGGCGTGGACTCGATGTAAATGTGAAAGGCATTTTTCCCTTTCATTTTTAATTCCAACTGTAATACTGATTTGTTATTTTACTTCCAGAGGGAGTTGGCTAAGGGGGTTGTTTTCCCCTATGTTGATTAAGAAAAGAGAAATATGTTTTCCTTATAAAAGTACGAAAGCTCAGTTTTCTGTGAAATTCACTATTATGGATACGTTCCTCCGGCATAAAATTCTACGGACTGTTCATGAACGTTACTCAGGTTCTGCGACGCTGTCTGTTAAACGCGAATTACGTCATATATTTGTGACTTTGGCTAACATTACTGCAGAAGTAAAGCTGATGTGTTTGTTGCTCGTAGCGCCAGTGTAGGACCTACTGCGAGAAGCGTTATAGTGTACTTGGCACTGGCCTGTCACGTCCGACGGAAAAATTAAGGGCAGCTAGTAAGAATCGAGCCGGCAGTAGCAGTAATTGTTAGGGAGCGGAAGCAATTTCAGACCGTTCCACTTCATTACTCGTGGTGTCACTATCTGTTACTTACGATTAAATGATCTTCCTAGAACACCCTCTTTTACAATTGCTTCAAGTGATAAAAAACCTACATAAGCTGAGTGTCATTAAGAAATGTGGAAGATCAAGAAAAATGTGTTATCCTTGGGAATTACGAGTATGTAATACGGAACTGCACTTTAAGGTTTATGATGCTTACTGACGGAAGTAAAAAAGTCTTCGAAGTTCTGTTCAGACTAATGGGCAGTAACCTTCACACAAAAATACCTCTCAAGAATTTGAGAGGTGTTTGTTTCAACAAATTGTCGGTTTTCCATAATATTGATGCTTAGTACTTTTGTTATTTGTGTATTGAGGTTTAACTGAAATACGTTACGTTACACATGTGAATTCAGCCACCTTTTATGCTCTGGCAAAAATGGATATATACTCTACAACGGAAACTGATGCATAGAAGGGGCAGAATTAAATGCCAGTGACAACAAGTTAGCTTACGTGGAAATTGAGAACACTAAAACTTCCGCTCACGAAATTGAATCATGTGATGAAAGTGAAGAAATTAGTCCAGTGGTGATTATAGTTCAAGATCCATTTACTGCTTTGTATAACGAGTTAATTGAGATGTCATCCAAACAAGATGAAAGATCGTCTAAACTAACAAACCTAACAAAAATGTATAAAATCAAACAGTACAACAAAATTATATGTCAACTGACATAACAAATCTATTGTTACAACAAAATAATGCGTCTGAGCTGACGAATTTGTTGCGGCAGCAGGATACCTTGAGAAATAAAATTATAGCATTGAAAACTTCGTGCTAAAGCATCCCTTGAGAGGTAGAACCATCAACAAGCACAAATAAATGAATATGTTTGTAAGCTAAATCTAAAAGTACACAATGTCATAGCAGAGATACAATCTAAATACGAATTCAGTTTGATCCACAAAGTGAAAATATTTCTTGAGCACTTTCTGCACGCATTTCAAGTAAGGAAATAAATATAAATGAAAGATTAGATGCAGAACTGCCATGGTGTTTTGCAACAGACAGTTATTGACTTATCATCCCAGGGAGGTGCCTTTGGAGACTTTATTAACACAGTATTAAACTGAACTGAGGCTGCAGTAAGTAAGATTTATTAGCGTGGCTACATAGTCACATCTCAAATCAATAGCGTACAACAGAAACTGCCAGTGGTTCATCAGAGACTAAATAACATACCACCCTCTGCTGTTAGGTAGTTGTTGAAAATGTTAGTCCTACATCATATGAGGGAAGGTACATTATAAACTACAAAGGCATGTCACCTATGTATCATAGAGAATAAGCACATGTACTCCATTTGTCATCTGTACTGTTAGAAGAGAGTTTATTAAGGTACAGATGGTTTCAAGTTTCAACTCCAAGAAAAAAAAGTTATTAATAATGTGATTATTATCAAATCGTTTAAAGATATTTTTCCGAGGCTGTGGGCAAATCAGCAGAAGACCCACTTCACCACAGGCTTTATCCTGGGAGAGGCTCTTTTTGGGGTACCAAAACCACTGAAAATCGTCAGACTTACAAAGAAGGCATTTTTATCAAAGTAATGAGATGGCTGTGTGCAGGCTCTGTAAGGAAGTATTCAAATCTTGAACCATTTAAAGATAGAGATGGAAACGTTTGCAAGCATTCCAAGAAGTAATTGAATAGGATACAATATTGCGATGAGCGCATGTCACACAGGGACGTTTTACGAATATGGAAAGCAAAATCACTGCTGGATCTAAGGAACAATTTAGTTTATACTCCAGAAAACAATCTTGGGCACTTTTTGATACATTAAATTGACATGATGTGATGAAGATTCTAAACTGACCAAGAACAATAGCAATAACGCTGCAGCACAGTTCTCCTCGTCAGTTGAACAATTTTGCAGTCAGAGAAGGCAAGAGACTGTTATGTCAAATAGATGACGCTGCCGTTTAAGAACATGATGCATAATATGCACCTTGTTGATTGTGGTCACCCTTATTTTAATAGGAAGAGACGAAATGTAACAGACATCACACTAGTTATTATGGTAACTGTGTCTCACATTCACAGAACAACAGCATCTTTTATTGACATCCTAAATGAGGACCCACACTCAACCAAACATGAGCAATGATAACATGTGAGAAGAACATGCGCGATAGTGTACAACTGAAGCAAACGGCTAAAACAAAATACTGCCACAAATATTACTGAGGTTGGGGAATGGCCTGCCCAACGACGTCATATTAAACAACCTAAATTCAGCTGCATTATATCCTCAAATGTTGGTCATGGTGTGGTGCAGTGGCAGGTATTGTAATCCAGTAGATCTATTACAATGACACAGACATTAGGGAAGAATTAACAACTGAGCACTGCGGTTGTGGTGAACTTACCGAAGAAAATGTTCAAGCAGCTGTACATGAAGTTGGGGGGAAATTACCAACCATAATTGTTCTAGACATAGATGCTGTGGTGAAAGTTATGTCAGCGAATTTATTTAGTAAGATTCATGAGATCAAAAGCATTTAAATATTCCTTGTACATAATTGCAAGTTTATTGGAGATATTGGTGTTAGATCACGAAAAACGTGAAAGCTATATTAGGAAATGGAGTTATGAGATGCATGTGTATAATAATAAGTGGATTAGCTGTAGAATGCATTTTTGACATAGGGCTATTAAGGAAGAATAACGCAATGTTTGACTTATCCTCAGGCAAACGCTTTCTATATACCAGTGCAAAAATGTTGTAGTTGGCCGTGAAAACAAAAACAGTGCATTGTAAACATAGCCAGAGCTTAATCCTCAAGTGGGCGTACAATTTTTCAGTACACTTGTATTGAATACCTGTCTTTGTGCTACCAAGGTAAAGATGTATGAGCAAAATCACAGTTTAATCTTAATTTATTTATACAAAAATAAAATAAACATAAATTACATGAGGTAAAGCACTGTTTAATTAAACAACTATAAAAGAAACACTGGTTGCATCACGCTGTCACCATGTGCAACTGTAACCCTACAGTAAAGACTCACTCGAAACATTAAACAATGCAGTTGTATGAGATCCCAGCCACCCACTTCTTCGATTGCTAACTGTCCCATCCACAACAGCCTCATTGCAAGATCTGCTGCAAGCTCATAATCTGAGTCATTTTCTTGCCTGGATCGTAATTTCTTTTTTCACCTAGTTCACTCTTTGTTGTATTACTTATACCCTATTCCATGTATCACCACACAATTGATCACTGTGACATCTGATGTAATAATGAAGGAATATGTTTGGCCTCACAACTGTAAAACAACAGTGGAATGGTAATAATACATTATTGTTTGTGATTGGCACAATTTATACATAGGTACATGCACTCAAGGGTTACAGGTAAAATTCATTAAGCCGAAAGCGGCATTAACCGATAGATAGTATACCTTCCGTCTGTGCTCCACTTGAGAACAGTGAAACTCCGATAAATGAAACGATAAAAGTCGTTGCATGCACCTGAGCAATGTCTCAAGTAGTCCTGGCGGGAACTGACACCATGAACTCTGCAGGGCTGTTGATAAATCCGTAAGAGTATGAGGTGGTGAAGATCTCTTCTGAACAGCACGTTTTAAGGCATCCCAGATATGCTCAATAATGTTCATGTCTGTGGAGTTTGGTGGTTAGCGGAAGTGTTCCTGGAGCGGCTCTCTAGCAAATCTGGACGTGTGGGGTGTCGCATTGTCCTACTGGAATTGGCCAAGCCCGTCGGAATGCACAGGGGACATGAATGGATCCAGGTGATCAGGCAGGTTGCTTACATACGTGTCACCTGTCATAGTCGTATCTAGACGTATCAGGGGTCCCATATCACTAAAAATTGCACACACCCACACCATTACAGAGCCTCTACCAGCTTGAACGTTCCCCTGCTGACATGCAAGGTCAATGGATTAATGAGGTTGTCTCCATTCCAGTACACGTCCATACCGTCGATACAATTTGAAACGAGACTCGTCCGACTAGGCAACATGTTTCAATTCATTAACAGTTCAAAGTCGCTGTTGACGGGCACAGTGGAGGCGAAAAGCCTTCTGCTGTGCAGGTATCAAGAGTACACGGATGTGTCTTCGGCTCCGAAAGCCAAATCGATGATGTTTCTTTCGGTGATTGGTTCGCACGCTGATACTTGTTGACGGCCTAGCATTGAAATCTGCAGCAGTTTGCGGAAGGGTAGCATTTCTGTTACGATGAACGATTCTCGTCATTAATCATTGGTTCCGTTTTTGCAGGATGCTTTTCCGGCCGCAGCGATGTCGGAGATTTCATTGTTTACCGGATTCCTGATATTCGCGGTACACTCGCCAAATGGTCGTACGGGTAAAGTCAATACTTCATCGCTACCTCGGAGATGCTGTGTCTCATCGCTCGTACGCGACTGTAACTCCACGTTGAAACTCACTTAAATCTTGGTAAGCTGCAATTGTTACAGAAGTAACTGATCTGACAACTGCGCCAGACACTTGTCTTAATACAGGTGTTGCCGACCACAGCGCCGTACTTTGTCGATCAATTTCTTAATAAGAAAATTTCCCAAAATTGTTCGACTTTGAGTAATAACCTCCCCACAGATACCACAGAAACCAAAAAATTTATTTCCATCCCTTTCTTGGGTAACATTTCGCACAGGATTAAACGTCTTCTAAATAAAAAAATATAACTGTAACGTCTCCTTTTCTACAGACAACAGTTTAAATAGAAATCTCATACATTCAGTAGAAATTGCTAACGATTGGTTTTCTAATTCAGGTGTATACAAACTAACCTGTAATAACTGCCCCTCATATTATATTGGTCAAACAGGCAGAGCTGTTAAAACACGATATAAAGAACATCTATTAGGTAAAAAAGGAGCTAATGTTCACAACTCTACTTTTGCTGAACACCTCTTGATAGCCGGCCATACGCCTAAACAGTTAGAAGACACGGTTATCCTACACAGACAAGTTAAAGGACGGAGACTAGATCTGTGGGAAGAGTTATTTATTTTTAAACATCTAGAGCTCAAAGACGGTAATATACTCAACGATCAGTTGAACCTTGCCTGTAGACAATTTTTTGAAGGCTTTAAACCCGTACTATTTAATTGATAACATTAATGTTGATAACCTCAGTTGTCTATTTCCTCAGGAAGCTATAATGCATTTTTATATCTCTAAGCTCACTACTTTTTGTGCAATGTGATTTACTCATGATGTATGGCTGCCACTACACTGGCTCTCATGTAATTCTCCCTTATCCTAAAACCTCGGATCCCAGTGAATATATATTAACTAGATTGTGGACCAGCTTTCATAATTTACGTCTTAAGATGCCATTACTGTTTATTCTTAAAGTTTTGACTTATATACGTTCTATGTGCTTCACTAATATGGTAATATAATTTTATTTTGGCTGTATATGCCACTGCATGTAACTCATGGCGTATGCGCCACCTACCTTTTTGAAATACGTTTCTACGTTATTGTTTCTAAGGCTCCCACATTGTCATAATGGGAATGTTAAATTGCTTTCCTATTATTTACTGTCACTCTATCTAAGGACGCAATTAATATTTATATTTTACATGTTGCTTCAGTACTCCAATCGGCACATAGTACGCGACCTGAGCGCCACCTGCCCTGGTCGCAGTGCTACCACGCAGGCCGATTTTACTCAGTTGCTTATGCGCTCTCCAACTTCCATGTACTTAATTTTATTTATCTGACAAACCCTACTCTTAGGGCTATATTTGATTTTGACTAATGGAGCTATGGAGATGTTTGTAAAAATGGCAATGACGTGTCACTCCATGTTAATATAATACTGTAAGTACAAGAAATCCTTCTCATATTCTGTAACACAAGATTCTCTTAATATATGTTAAACTCTAATCTTGACTTATGTGTATACCTTTCATATAAATCACGATATTCATTTTCCTCAGGCCGACTTCTGAAGAAGATAGGTTTAAACTTATCGAAACCTAGGTAAAGACTACTTTATCCTTTGCAACGGGTCGGCTGTTTTTAATCTAATTACGTGGAACCGTTGCTGTTACGCAGCTATGTTTAAAATAACTATTTAAATATCTCTGTATTTGAACACGCATACCTATATCCGTTTCTTTGGCGCTTCTTTGTACTTGGGGAAAAGAAAGGTATTATTAACATACTAATAAGAAATGGAGTTTATCCCTATGAAATACAGTGTCAGAATACTTAGTCCATCCCATGAACCAAGAGAGCGCCAGTCACAAAGGAAATAAAGCAAATGCTTGAGTGGATGATACAGCCCTCGACGACACAATATTGCAGCACCCTGGTAGCTGTGGCGAGTCAGGGGGCAACGTTCGTCTGGTTTTAAATGAAAGAGCTATTAACAAAATTATTATTTCCCTACGAATGAGTTCAGAGCATTTAGACGAAAGTTTCATAGCATTAAGTACCTAAAAAGCATCGATTTTATATGTTCATATTGGTAGGCAAGTCTGTCAAAAGAATCTGTCAACAGGATCTAGAAGTAACGAATGGTTCATCTTCGACGGAAGGAGTTGCTAATTCTGTGCATTGCTATTCGTATTAAATATTAGTTCAGGTACATTCATTAATGCCGTGGACGCAGCCACAAGGCCGGAATTTTTAGAGCAGGTAACTTTATACACTGATGACTGAAATGTTACAATAAATACACTACTGGCCATTAAAATTGCTACACCACGAAGATGACGTGCTATAGACGCGAAATTTAACCGACAGGAAAAAGATGCTGTGATTTGCAAATGATTAACTTTTCAGAGCATTCACACAAGGTTGGCGCTGGTGGTGACACCTACAACGTGCTAACATGAGGAAAGTTTCCAACCGATTTCTCATACACAAACAGCAGTTGACCGGCGTTGCCTGGTGAAACGTTGTTGTGATGCCACGTGTAAGGAGGAGAAATGCGTACTATCACGTTTCCGACTTTGATAAAGGTCAGATTGTAGCCTATCGCGATTGCGGCTTATCGTATCGCGACATTGCTGCTCGCGTTGGTCGAGATCCAATGACTGTTAGCAGAATATGGAATCCGTGGGTTCAGGAGGGTAATACGGAACGCCGCGCTGGATCCCAACGGCCCTGCATCACTAGCAGTCGAGATGACAAGCATCTTATCCACGTGGCTGTAACGGATCGTGCAGCCAAGTCTCGATCCCTGAGTCAACAGATGGGGACGTTTGCAAGACAACAACCATCTGCACGAACAGTTCGGCAGCGTTTGCAGCAGCATGGACTATCAGCTGGGAGACCATGGCTGCGATTACCCTTGACGCTGCATCACAGACAGGAGCGACTGCGATGGTGTACTCAACGACGAACCTGGGTGCACGAATGGAAAAACGTCATTTTTTCGGATGAATCCAGGTTCTGTTTACAGCATCATGATGGTCGCAAACGTGGTTGGCGACATCGCGGTGAACGCACATTGGAAGTGTGTATTCGTCATCGCCATACTGGAGTATCACCCGGCGTGATGGTATGGGGTGCCATTGGTTACACGTCTCGGTCACCTCGTTTTCGCAGTGACGGCACTTTGAACAGTGGACGTTACATTTAAGATGTGTTACGACCCGTGGCACTACCCTTCATTCGATCCCTGCAAAACCCCACATTTCAGCAGGATAAAGCACGACCGCATGTTGCAGGTCCTGTACGGGCCTTCCTGGATACAGAAAATGTTCGACTGCTGCCCTTGCCAGCACATTCTCCAGATGTCTCATCAATTGAAAAAGTCTGGCCAATGGTGGCCGAGCAATTGGCTCGTCACAATACGCCAGTCACTACTCTTGACGAATTGTGGTATCGCGTTGAAGCTTCATGGCAGCTGTACTAGTACACGCCATCGAAGCTCTGTTTCATTTAATGCCCAGGCGTATCAAGGCCGTTATTACTGCCAGAGGTGGTTGTTCTGGGTACTGATTTCTCAGGATCTATGCACCCAAATTGCGTGAAAATGTAATCACATGTCAGTTCTAGTGTAATATATTTGTCGAATGAATACCCGTGTATCATCTGCATTTATTCTTGGTGTAGCAATTTTAATGGCCAATATTTTAACTTCGGTGCTGGATGGAATCTTATGATGTCTGTAGAAAAACCGTAGATATGTTAAGGTTGATCTTGTTTTGTCATATTCTGGTATCTTCAATATTTTTAGCATTGAATAAGATTTGGACGGAGGTGAGTATGTCTGTTCATTATTTAGTAATAACCGTTCAAGTGAACAAATCAGTGTACATAATTATTATTATAGTCTTGGTCGGTTGGTTGGTTTGGTGGAAGAGACCAAACTACGAGGTCATCGGTCTCATCGGATTAGGGAAGGACGGGGAAGGAATTCGGCCGTGCCCTTTGAAAGGAACTATCCCGGCATTTGCCTGGAGCGATTTAGGGAAATCACGAAAAACCTAAATCAGGATGGCCGAACACGGTATTGAACCGTCGTCCTCCCGAATGCGAGTCCAGTGTTACTATAGTTTTGTGGCACCTTTTACTGCAGACAAGGCGAAGGAGTTGAGCGGTTCTTCGAGATTGGAAAAGGGGGTAAGCGCAAACGAATTTATTCTTCTACGGCTTGGACTGTGTAAAAATGTCCGCTTGCGCGTTATGTAAAAATTAAGAGAGAAATTGTCACCCTTCTGAAGAGCTTGCAGTCTTTAACTTCCCGAATTCATGGTCAAAACATAAAAGGAATAACAACTTTCACCAAGTTAGCTCATCAGAGAAGCCTTCAGCCTCCTGCATTCCGATCTGAACCGAGACAGATATTTTCCAGGTTGTAAAACTAACCATAATCATGGAGTATGGCCCTAGGGAATAAACCGTCCGTCTCACGCTCACTAATACAAATCCCTTTTGTGTGTTGCGACGAGCAATTCCATCAAGAAACATCCACAGAATGCAGGCACAACTGATTTCCAAAATTATTATTTTTTTTCTCTTGCTAAGCAGTCAATAATTTTTCTATCTCTGTCAGTAAATGCCGGTCACACAGAAGGGGATTTTACAAGAGTCTTAACACCCACCCACAACTTGGAGGACATCATACATTTGTTGAAGAGGAAGTTAATTCAATATTCATAGCTTTTTCAGAGCCACGTAAATAGTAACATTAGTCAGGTAAACGAGCTTTGGATAATTATATAAGTCATGGTATCTCTCGAGATCAAAATAAATGTTGACTCAAGTCTGAACGTCGTCTTGGTTCTTTCTTTCCGTTTTGCCGAGTTTCGTGCGTGGTTTTGTCTTAATACATTGTGCAAAGGCTGTTTATGTCCTATGAATATACGATGTTGTCCTGTCCTATTGGTTCATTGGGAATACGAGGTCTCACAAAATCCCATCAGAATCCTAAAAATAAAGCTATTTTGATGATTGTAAATTTATTTCTGCAATGGAGTATGGCTATGACTTCTAAAGCAGGATGTACACATTTGTTCTCTAAACATTTTACCTGCATGTATCTTTTCTAAAATTTCTCGTGTCTGTACTGTGTCCTCGACGGCGGGTGTCCATCAGAGACAAGGGTGTCATTAGGAATGCCACAGGGCAGCGTGTTGGAGCTGCTCACCTTCTGTGTATACACGAATGATCTGACTGACAGGGTGAACAACAATTTACGACCCTTCGCTGATGACGCTGTGGTGTACAGGAAGGCCTCGTCCTCAAGTGACTGTAGGAGGACACGACATGACTTAGGCAGAATTTCTGATTGGTATGATGATGGGAACTTGCTCTAAGTGAAAAAACAGTTAGTGCAGATGAATAGGAAAAACAAACCCATAAATTTTAAGTATAGAATTAATATTTATCTGCAGGACACAGTCATATCGATTAAAATATCTAGTCGTAGTGTTGTGAGGAGAGTGAAATGGAATGAGCGCATCAGGTTGGTAGCCGGGAGGTGAATGCTCGACTTCGTGTCATCAGGAGAATTTGGGGAAACCGTAGCTCATACGTAAAGGAAACTCCGTACAGAACGCTGGTGCGACCCGTTCTTGAGTAGTGCTTCAGCGTTTGGGATTCCAACCACGTTGGATTAAAGGAAGACTTTAAAACACTTCATAGGTGTGCTGCTGGTTCTGTCGTCTGTAGATTCGATCAAGTCGCAAACATCAAGAAGATGGTTCGTTGACTGAAACGGGAATCCTGATAGGTAACATGACGCTATTTTCGTGAGGCACTGTTGCGAATATTTATAGAACCGGCTTTTGAGGCAGACAGCATGTCGTTCTATTACCGCAAACGTATACTTCGCGTAAGGAGCACGGAGATAAAATGATACAAATCAGGGTTGTTACAGAGGATTAAACATTGTAGTTTCTCCCTAACTCTACGTACAAGTGGAACACGAAAATAAATTACTTTTGGTGGTACGTGGTACCTTCCACCATGAATCTCATGGTGGCTTTGGAGTGTCTGTGTAGACGTAAATCTAAATGAATTAAAAAACTGATTTAGACTCCAGCATATATTAGGATATCTATCATATATATTAGGATATCTACCCAGCATATAATTGTGAACGTAGGTTGCAGATGAAGAGGTCGGTACAGAAGAGGAATTTGCGGCGGGTCGCATCAGACCAGTCAGAACATTGGCGACTAAAACAATAAAACACTAAATGAATAAAAAACTTAGTGAAGACTATTCGACTGTAGCCAGTGCTAGTCTACTTTCGTGCCCTTCTTCTTCCGGCCGTCATTGGTTACTTCGCTATCTGGGTAGCAGAATTCTTTGACTCCATCTATTTCGTCATAACCAATTCTGGTGTTAATTTTTTATCTGTTCACATTTCTGCTGCTTCTCACTGATTTACTCTCAATTCATATTCTGTATTCATTACACGGTTAATTCCATTTAAAAGAGCCTGTAATTCGTCCTCAGTTTCACTCTGGATTGCAGTGTCATTAGTGCGTGCAAACATTGATAACGTTTCACCTTTCACTTCAAACGTTTCTTTCATTTACATCATTGCTTCTTAGACGTAAGACTGAACACCAGGAGCGGAAGATTATATTCCTGCCTTACAACCTTTATAATGTGTGCAGTTCGTTAAGAAAAATAAATAAAAACAAAAAAGGTATTTCACACATACCACAACCACCCAGCACATTGTGTTTGACATTTACAAAGGCATATTCAATTTCAGAATGAATGGAGTTATTCAGGCAGGAAACTATCCAAATGCAGATTGCAAGTACATTTCGCTTTAGCCGATTTCAAAATTTATGAAGTATAATAGTCCATGGCGGTAGAAAAATAGACAGATACAAATTTCTCAAACTTCTTCATATCAAATTTTGTTATTTACTTTAAGGAATTCTTCACATCTGATAAATATTTAAGTAAAAAAAAGATGTTTTGGACGACAACAGGTCTAGAAATAAATAAATGTTTTTCATAGTCCCTCTTCCTTTGCCGTAAAGTTACCGCTGCTGGTATGCGACATCACAGCTGCGTACAGGGGTATCATGCGAGAAGCCTGAGTTGGCCACGAGGATCACAATGATTAACAATGTTCATGAATGCACGAAATCTTTTTTCCTTATTTTTGCTATTCTCTATCTTTGCAGCACACTGAAATTTTGAATTTATATCTTGTTAATTGTATCATTAACGTTCATTAGATATGACAACGCTTTAGATAAGTAATGGTATCTTACCTGCTGTTGTCAGATGATTCACTATTTTTTTAATTTTATTTTGCACGTCTAGTTCAAAAAATGGTTCAAATGGCTCTGAGCACTATGGGACTTAACATCTGAGGTCATGAGTCCCCTAGAGCTTAGAACTACTTAAACCTAACTAACCTAAGGACATCACACACATCCATGTCCGAGGCAGGATTCGAACCTGCGACCGTAGCGGTCGCGCATTTCCAGACTGAAGCGCCTTTAACCGCGTGGCCAAACTGGCCGGCCACGTCTAGTTCAGTAAGATCAAATTCAGGAGCAAATCTACGAGGCCATGGAATATGCCAGGACATGAAATTATAACAGAAAAGTAATAACAGATAAAATAAAGTCTATTAATATAAAAAAAGAAAACCCATAAGTTTATCTAAACCCAATCAACAATACAGCACAGGAATCAGCTTGATTTTTCAAGGAACTCTTCGGCAGACTAGGAGGAATCCGAGATGATGAGACCCTTGAGTTTGGATTTGGAAGCGCCTGGATTGCTGGTAATATTTTTGAATTCTTGTGATAGCTTATTGAAAATGGATACAACAGTATACCGTATGTATTTCTATACAAGAGTCAAGGAAGTGTGATCCAAATACAGATTGGATTTCTGCCTGGTATTAACTGAGTGCAAGCTGCTAATACTTGGGAATAAACTGATGTTGTTAGAAATAAACGGCAGTAAAGTACATATAACTGAAGAGCCAAAGAAACTGGTATACGTGCCTAATGTCGTGTAGGGCCCCCGCGAGCACGCAGAAGCGCCTCAAAACGACGTGGCATGGACTCGACTGATGTCCGAAGTGTGGCTGAAGGGAACTGACACCATAAATCTTCCAGGGATGACAATAAATCCGTAAGAGTCGAGGGTTGGAGATATATTCTGGACAGCACGTTGCAAGTCATCCCAGATATGCTCTGTGATGTTCATATTGGGGAGTTTGGGGGCCAGCGAAGTGTATAAACTCAGAAGAGTGTTCTTCGAACCACTCTGTAACAATACCGGATGTGTGGGATGTCGCATTTCCTGCTCGAACAGCCAAAATCCGTCAGAATGGACAGTGGACATAAATGGATGCAAGTTTTTGTCTGTCCATCCTTTTGGCAGGAGATCTCTGGGACGACGGCCGTTAACTATTGTGAGAAAATAAAACACCTTCAGCCGTCCTTAAGATTTCATTTACTTTGTTGCAACCGGTTTCGGCACTTCAATTAGCCACTTTCAGGCCTGTGTGCATAAAACGGTAACGACAGCGTTATCAACTCATCAATCAAACAATATAAAAACAAATTAAAAACAGAATGTGAAACAAGGACGAGACTCTACAAATGAACATACAGCAAACGTTTGTTAGACTGAACAGATACATACATAACCACTTATCTGAAATATACCATAACGAATTTCCACCCAATACATTGTACAATTATATTATTTATTAATAATTTCTTTAAATAACTATTCTATGTTTTTTATTGGTCACTCGGACATACATTATCTGCACAACCCTGAAAAAACCTACTGACAGAAAAAGTAACTGTAGATGGTGATAAATCTATAACAGAGACAATACCTCATAACCAAATAAAGAGAAGGAACATGACCTACGTGTCGTCTCAAAGTATAAGATGCTGTGTTGTATGTAATTGATGAGCATACATTATGCCATGTACATAAAATGAATGTCCAAGACATGTAAATATAATGCCCACCTTAGGTCATAAAATATGTAGAACGTATGCAAAACGCCCATACGAACCTGGTCACGATGAAAACAATTCATGTGCGAATGCAACTGTATACGATGTTCTGCCATGAAACAATCACACACAGGGACACTAAGTAGCCCGTGAGGACGCAGTGCATTATAAGGAATGACACAACATTATATACACAAGAAATATCATAAAAGCTTTCTGACTAGCACACCGTTAAGAAATTACTCACGTGTGTTAAACAAAACTGATAACAAAGAAATAATTAAAATTTAAAGTAACATAAAGTTATGAATAAATGTACTGTAACCGGTGCACACCTATGTCTTTCGATGCCATCAATTTCGAAAGCCATTACATCCATTCAATTAAAATTTTGAAACGAAAATACCGGTCATACAAACCGTGCGAAAGTTAAGTCACATTATTAATTGACCAGTGAGGAGGCCACTCAACATGCCTGAACCGTGATTTATTTTCAAAGAATATTCTTAAGAATTTATTTTATTTACTAGCGATTCATCAAGAACATTAACACATTTACTCCCACTATGTAAGCATGGAAGTAGTTGCCTTGGGAGTAACTGATGAAATCATAACCATATTTCTTTTAACAAATTGGAATTTTTGGTCAATTTAAGAGCATTTTTTTAAAAAGAAGCAGATGTAAAATTATAATCAGAAAGCACCCTCTAAATGTCAAAGTTAGAATTTATTCAGAGGCAGAAAGAAACAAGTTTTGACTGTATGAGCTTTCGGGCAGAGAACCTTGACGCTCACTTTTGACACGGCCGTAGTTACGACTGCTCACAACAGCCTCTGAAAGACTACCCCAGATAACTTTAAACTAAGAGTTTTAACAATTTGCACAAGCACACAAACCATGAACCCCCCGTAGGAGGGATCGAAATGGTACAAATCACTAACACCTCAAATATTAACCCTGCCACCGAAGGTGCAACTTGGTTTTTAACTTTTAAGGAAAGTCTTACGGTGAAAGGGTGGCAACTTTATATAGTAAAATGATCATTTAAATAAAAGCCCATGAAATGCATTCTTATATAAACTTGTACATGGTTGGCCAAACAATAGTTAAGATGCTCTACAGTACACAGATACCGCCTCTCAAGATCATAGGCAATAGTATCAAAGTTTCTAAAGATCAAAACATATTTCAGGTATTAGGCCGTTACATTCCAAGCAATAAATTCGTTAACACACCAAATCCGACAAACATGACAGAGGCAGCTACTAACATACGGTAGATTGATGGGGAGATTACCAAACAACCCGAACCGCAGGTTGCTCTGACCCGCCCCTACTCCAAGGAAAATCGGTCCACCCAATTTATAAACAACACCTTCCCGTAGGTGGGAAAACGGAGAAGAATGGTGGGACGACCCCAAAGCAAAACGGCTGGTGACCTCACCAAGAAAACAAGTAGAATTTAACAAGAATAAATCAAACAGCATATCACCAATCACTTAACTTCTAATAAACTGCGATTTCTCGAGAAGACCTGGCGCAGCACCCCGAAATCGCTCCCCCGAACCGTCCGCTGCCAGCCGCTTCAACGGACGCAGGAAGGCGCGCCTATCTCCCGTCTCACGGAGTCACAGCTCGCACCGGCCTGACCGATGTCGTGGGTTGACTCCTGTTGCTCTCGTGTCGACCGCAATGTCACTACCCGTCGCTATACGAGGTGGCCCACTGGACTCACGTGGCGACCTCACATGCGCTGATGCTCAAGACGGACAAGTCATCTTGTGTCTCAGTGCACGACCGACCAACCCATCGATCCAACCGCCAATGACCATTGCCTGAGCACGCTCGAGCAGACTGGCGGCCTAATGTGCAGACTCAGATGCAGGAACTAACCCCAAACCGGGCGACCACTCGCTGAGTTCTCTTACTAGTGGAGTGGAAAGACTCTCATTTTGCCGTCTTTAAAGGTTGATCCGAACGACAGACATACTAGCACTCCGAACGACAGACAGACACTAACTGCCTAACAAATGCGGACGAGAGACACACTAGCAAGCAGTGGACGAGAGACTGATCCAGACAGACCGACTGTGGAGCTCATAGCGCCCCTTAAATGCACGTGAACAGGCAACTTTTCCCCTTTCCCAACAGAGGGATACACCGAAGCTGCGATTGCCATAGCGGCGCCACCGCCAGAAACAGAGGGCGACTGCTTCACACTACGCGCTGCGGCGCGCTCTTCAAAACAGCAATTTTTACCACGGCTCAATGCTAGTAATCAAATCATAAATAATTGTAATATGTCTGTCAAATGTAGAACTGCGAATGCGTCACTGCAATTCTAGGGCTAACACACACAGTTCTACCACCAAGCACCTAACTAGAAGAAAATGGCAGCAACCTTCATGTCAGCTACCTTCGTGACCAGGAACCAACTCGAGAAGTACTCTTATTTACAAACACAAGTGAACACGTAAAAATACAATAACATTTAAATTGCGCATACTTATGAGTAAATGTAACGTAACCAGTACACACCTTGGACTTTGAACCACATCAAAACTAAAGACCATCATATCCATCCAATCAGGTTTCAAAAGACCCATACTGGCGACACATATGGTTTCACAGACAAACCAGTTTACCAACTGACCAGTGTGAATCCCACTCAACATACCAATAATAAAATCGTGTGTAGTGGAACTTCTGCCACCAAAGATGACCGAAAGTAGCGGGCAGAGGTAGAAAGCACCGTATTAAGACTCGTCCGAGTTTTCCAGGTGATTTATTGTTTCCAGCTGCAATGCTGTGGTCACCTCGGTCTGTGTCACTGGGTCCCGCAATGCAGAAACAACTTTACGGCCTGCGAAACGGCTTGGCGCGGAATGGCTGCCTCAGCGACCTGTACAAACACTGTGTGTCGCCCTGGTACGCCAGCGGAGTTGCGGCTCGTCAGGATGCCGGCAGTTGGCTCAGCGGTCTGCATCCCTGCCGGCTCTGCGCCACTCGGAGTGAGCCGCAGGTGGCCAGCTGTGTGCTTCTCGCCGGCGTGGCTGAGATCGCAGCGACAAGTGCCTGTGATCCGGTGTCCGAATCTGCGTCCCTCAACTCAGGAATGCCTCCAGGGTGTGTTGGAAGCCACGACGACTGCCTGCAGTAGCGAGCTGTCGAGTGGCCCACTGCTGGCTGGCTAGGGACGCCGCGTCAGCCTCGGACGGTCGAACCAGCGACCCACCGTACACTGGAACGCTGGCGTCCCATCTGCTGCTGCTGTATGTAGCTGGTGGTGTGACATGCCCCACCATCGAGGAGAGCGGTGACACTTCAACGAATCTCGTTAGAAACCTGCACCTATTTATACGTGGCTGTGCGCCTCTCTTTTGCCATACGTGCCGCTTCGCGTCACATACTCATAACACGCTAGGTTGGCCAGTGGGCCCCTTCTGCCTGTGATCTGCGATATGTAAAACCACTAAGTACACTCTTTCAGCAATTTGACGGCCCAGTGCTTCACAACTGTTGGTATGTGTAACTCACTGCAATGCGGCCCACACCTGGCTGTAAGTTGTGCTCAGAATAGTGCAAAAAACCAACTTTCCCTATCCTAAACGGTGGTGCCGCTACATTATTCCCCTCTTCGGAAAGACCCACTGCCCGTGTCGACGCCTAACTAGCTCTTAACTTGTTTGGGTCGGCACCTATGGCACATTTCCTTACTATTAAAAACCTTAAATGTGGTCTAGTGCCCCTTAAAACCGTGACATGAAACAAAACGTAAAAATTCGTTACTGGACGACCACTGCTCTATCAACCCCTTCAGTACTCGTCTCACGCCCTCGGTATCCAATCGACTGGGACTTGGACTACCCGTGGTTCCCTCTTGGAATTAGCTGTCCGCCTGATCAGAAAGAAAACAACGCATAACAAAGTTAAGACTGCGATTACACTTGGCACAGAGGTGCTCAAAATGATCGAATGATCGTTATTTGCCGTTGCTTTTCCGTATACTGAGCGCCCCTCTTGCTCTAAAACGAAGTGGTTTATGGATCTTACGGGACCTGGCTCCAGAGTTTGATTTAACAAAGTCAGATTCTGCCTTGGCAAAAACTCTAAAGCGGCTTCTGGCCAACACAGATGTGACTGCGTAACATTCAATTGCGTGACTCCTTAAATTGACGCTGGCAGGTGGAAGGTTGGTCCTATTATGTTCCATGCAGTTCCATTGATTAAAATTCCGCTCCCCTCGAGATCTACACGTTTCGCTTCTGCAAATACTCCCTGCTCAAAACAACTTGCTACTACTACCAAATTTTCGTAGGGAGAGAAGATCCAATGCATCCTGACCATGATGCAAGCTCAAATTTGGCTCCACGATGCCATTGGACAGTCTATTCCTTTCCCCCTGGCTAAAAATAACCACACCATGCACGTGTCCCATATTTGTAGGTTCACAGAGTTTCCTCCAACATTCATTATTTTTGATCCAAACCCAACACCGATTGTGTGACTACTTTCATCGTTAAATTTACATTATATGAATTGGTACAATATACACGACTTTCCTGACCCACCACTGTCGATAACTAAAAATTTAAACAGGAAATCGTACGACTTTGACATCGTTCAACAAATATTTATTACGGCTTTGCCGCAAAATTTACTCCGACGCATTTATTTCTTCAGAACTGCATTGATTTCTCCTCCAACAGCACTCCACATACGTCAAACGCTACATTTCACTTTTCAGTGACCTGAGGACAGGGATCAGCGTCACCCTTCCTCCCTCTTCAAAAGGACTGCTGTCCACAGCAGGCTATATTCGAAAATACATACAACATATGAAAATACAATGCCTAATTACTCTACGCAAACCCAATGATACATGACATGAAAACAAAAAAAACTACAAATACTCTACCACTTTCTGGATTGCAAAGCATATGTTACTTCATGCTGTACTCTGTCTTCCCGATTTTCCCTGTGCTTAGCACCTCTCTTCACTCTCTCTTTCTTCCTCTTTCCTTCGTGTGACATGCGTGGAATCACCTCTGGCCGTAACCGCCCAAAGTGCACTATCGTTGTTGTAGTTGGTAGCTGAAGCTTAACATTAACGGGGGATGTGGTTTCCACACCTTTGTATGGGCCTTGATATCTCGTGAGGAACTTCATTTTCCCTTTTTGCGTATAGGGGCTGGACAGCATTACCCATTGCCCCACTCTATACTGCGGTAAATTTATTTTCCACTTTACTGTGTCTTCCTGCATTTCCAAAGCCTTTGTATTCGCTTTTTGTACCCATTTCCAAACACCCCGAATTGTCCTTGCGAATTGACATACAGATTCACCGGTCCTTCCTTTCTGTACCGTCACTAAGTCAAACGGTGAGGTCATTTTTCGCTCATACACTTCCTCATGTGGAGACAAACCGGTATTTGTATGGATTTTTGCGTTACATGCACATACAATATGCTTCAAATACTCGCCCCACTGACGGTGATGAGAATCCACATAAAAACTCAGCATCTTCCCGATTGTTCTGTGTAATCGTTCCGTCCTTCCGTTGGCCTGTGGATGCAACACGCTCGTCCTCAAATTCCTTACGTTCAACAATTTACACAGTTCTTTCATTAAATCCGGCATGAAGTTGGTCCCTTGGTTAGTAATTATTGTCTCCAGTACAAAATACTTCTAGACCCCGTTGTTTACTAACGCTTGCGCGACCATTCTTTCCTGTTGATTTGGCAGAGCCAGCATCTCCATATACCTCGAAAAATGGTCTATTATTGTCAGAATGAATCTGTTCTCCGATGGTGTTCGCCTGAAAGGTCCTAAGACGTTGATCCCCAACAAAGAAAATGGACCTGTCGCTTCCAGTAATCGTTGTAGCTGTATCTATTTCCGACCCAAATCTGCTCTCTGCGCACATGGTATACAATTCTTGACATACTGATCCACATCTCCTTTCCTACCTCTCCACAAATACCCCTCCGCCTCTCTCCTATTCATCGCTCTACACCCGCCATGACCAGATAACATATGATAACGTGCTTCCTTTAAAACCTCATCCCTCAATTACCGTGGCACTACTACCCTTGGCCCTAACTTCGTTTCCCTGCACAGAAGACCGTCGTACATATTAAATTGTGGCTGTGTCCGATACAATTTACAATCGTCGTCTGTGTCCTGTAATTCTTGCCATACTGCTAGGTCATAACCTATGATTTCTACTTTTGCCACCTTCCTACTTAGTGCATCCGCATTACCGTGCTTCTTCCCAGGCTTTTGCACCACATCGTAGCCGAATTCACTAAGACTCATAGCCCATCTAGCGAGTCTAGTGAACTGATCCTTAAACGCCAACAACCACTTCAATGCAGCATGATCTGTTACTACCGTAAATCTACTCCCATATAAATAACATTTAAAATATGTGATTCCATAGATTACGCTAAGCATCTCCCCCTCTGTTGTTGAGTAATTCATCTCTGTTGCATTCAGCTGCTTAGACGCATAGGCTACAGGATGTTCTTTCCCATCAATTTACTGACTAAGAACACACCCTAATGCTTCAGTCGATGCATTGCACTGGGCCTTTTCAAAATCTGGGAACACAAGAACCAGACTTGATGTTAACACTTCTTTCAATTTGTCAAACGCTTTCTGACACTCTTCAGTCCACTCAAATTTCACACCCTTCCGTAAAAATCGCGTCAACGACTGTGATAAACCTGCAAAACCCTTCACGAACTTTCGATAGAAATTGCAAATTCCGATTAATGACTGCACTTCTTTAACTGTTTTTGGTTCCCGAAAATCTCTTACAGCGTGTACCAACCTCGTATCTGTTCGTGCTCCCCTCCTTACTGATAAAATGAGCCAAATATTTTACTTCTTCTAATGCAGAATGACACTTCTCCAGGCTCAACGTCAAACGAGCTGCTCGTAACCTCATAAAGACTTCCCTTAACCGCTGTTATGTTTCTCCATACTACTTGAAAACACTATAATGTCATCCAAATAGGCCAGACACTGCTGTGGTTTCAGACCCCTCAAGACACTGTCTAGCAACCTCTGAAACGTTGCCGGAGCGTTTTTCAAACCGAATGGCATTCTAATGTACTGGTAATGGCCTCCAGTTGTAGAGAAAGCAGTTTTTGGACGATCCTCTGGAGCCAACTCTAACTGATGATAACCACTTGTCAAATTCACCGTAGAAAAGTACTGGCACTGTCCTAAGTGATCCAAAGTCTCCGATATGTTTGGAATGGGGTATGCATCCGTTACTGTCTTATTATTAAGGTATCAGTAGTCACAACAGAACCTGTATTTCTTAGTTCCATCCGTAGATTTTTTAGGCACGACCATGCCCGTTCCCTAGCAATTATTACTATGCTCTATAATACTGTCCGCAAGCTGCTGATCAATGAAAACCTCCACAATCGGCTGCAAATACCTCAGTATTCTGTGTGATTTACGGTAAACAGGTGCTTCATTCCCTGTTGATATCCTATGTAGAACTAATTGAGTTTCTGGTAACGGCCCTTGCCGAAAAAACAAATCCTTAAATTCCCACAATAATTATTCCATAAGATCTCTGTCTCCTCCTTTCAAATGCTTGATTTTGTCACGCAATGCAGTTCTATAGGCAGTTAGTGGTTGATCGCTTCGCTACCTCTCGAACACCAGTCTTCATCATCTGGCACATCCAAATTTGCTACTAAAACTCCTTTCCTCAGATTCGCGTCTACAGCGTTAAAATTATCCACGTTAACGGGAACTATTCGCCTGTCGTTCCCCTCCTGCACGCGTACAACATTACGTTTCACAAAACAACCCAATGGACCCAAAACTTCATTATCCTCCAATGGTTCAATAACACATACCCAAAGCGACTTCCCGGTGCCACCAGACACACACTCATGCGAATTAAGCCTTAATGCTAATGCATGCGGTTCAATTGGTTTGTTCATTACGTTGAACGCCCCTCGCGACATTTCTGCATTGACAACAGTTTCCCCTAGCTGAAATAACATTCCACCAAGTTAGACAGTTCGTTTTCCAAGGTCAATTTTGGTATGATGTTGATGCAAGAGATCTACTCCTAGGATCATGTCGTAGCCCTCGCTTACCCATGGTAGCTCCATGCATGCTTTAAATCGGACTTTTTCTATTCGAAAGTCAACTGTCACCGACCCCAAAGGTGTGACCTCCTTATCGCCCACTCCACGCAACCGATAACGTGGTGGGTCCAGCTTCCTTCGTCCCATTATATTCCTAGTAGCCACTGACAGTTGCGCTCCTGTGTCCAACAAAATCTTAAACTGTTTAGTTCCTATGGATGCTACCACTGAACATTCCACCTCTGCATACATATTCGCAACACTGAAATTAAACGGGAGCTCCCTTAGGTGGGACTTGGGTCCACTCTGCCATTTAACGCTTGTTCACCTCTCCTATCTCCACTTCTCCATCCACCCGCTTCTGACTTCCACCCCTTCCTTTATTCCACGGTGAATGGGCACACGGCCTCTACACATGTCCCGTACGATCACACTTAAAACATTTTACACTCACTGTAAATACTGTTTGCCTCTCGCGTACACCTGTTGCCATGTCTACTTCCCCACGTGGGATTGTGCTGAATGGCTAAATGCAAATTTTTCGGATTATCTTCACACACTTTCCGTGACAGATGCGCCGGTAGCCCTCTCAAAAATACAAGTGCTCTTTGCTTGGCCTCCTGCAACAGAACACTATTCGCTTCATCGCTCTGACCCAAGTCGTATACTAATTAATTTCCCTTACCCTGTCCCACATTTCTCCATCGTCTCCCCCGGTCTCTTTGACGTTGTACTTAACCTCTCTGTAAAGTACCGAACGCTATTCTGTTTTTTGTACCTTGATAAAAGCCCTTCCTTTAACTGCTTAAACTGATCTGTCTTCCATAAGGCCCCAGAACACCTTACATATGTTTTTGCTTCACCCATTAACTTAATCTTGGCTATATGTAACAACTGCTCATCAGACCAACCATTCATCACCGCTGGTCTCCAAGTCCTCCACAACGAAAGCACATCCTCAGATGCCTTGCCAGAAAACAGAATAATCAAACTCGCGGCAGCTGGATCAATCTCCTGCACCCTAGGCAACGACGACTGATCAGATGCGGTTTCCCGGTCACTTCTAGATGTTAATTCATCTCTCAACTGCGTATTGTATGCTGTCAATTGTGTTAATTTTTCCAACAAAATCCATCCCTCTTCTGGTTCCGACCCACCTCGGGTCCCTAACTATGCCACTGTGTTGCTTTCGTTCCCAGTTAGTCCTGAAACAAAACATTTAAGTACAAGAATAAACCAACTCCCTGCACCTCCCCCTGCATTCTCTAATTTTACATTCGTGATCTCCTCGGGAGGTATAAGTAGGGGGAAGCAATATATTCGATACCTAATCCAGAAACGCACCCTCTCGAAACCTGGACAGCAAGCAACACTGCGATGCAGAGCGCCTCTCTTGCAGAGTCTGCCACTTGAGTTTGCTAAACATCTCCATAACGCTATCACGCTTACCAAATATCCCTGTGACGAAAAGCGCCGCTCTTCTTTGGATCTTCTCTATCTCCTCTGTCAACCCGACCTGGTACGGATCCCACACTGATGAGCAATACTCAAGTACAGGTCGAACGAGTGTTTTGCAAGTCACCTCCTTTGTTGATGGACTACATTTTCTAAGGACTCTCCCAATGAATCTCAACCTGGCACCCGCCTTACCAACAATTAATTTTATATGATCATTCCAATTCCGATCGTTCCGTACGCATACCCCCAGATATTTTACAGAAGTAACTGCTACCAGTGTTTGTTCCGCTATAATATAATCATACAATAAAGGATCCTTCTTTCTATGTATTCGCAATACATTGCATTTGTCTATGTTAAGGGTCAGTTGCTACTCCCTGCACCAAGTGCCTATCTTCTGGAAATCTTCCTGCATTTCGCTGCAATTTTCTAATTCTGCAGCTTCTCTGTAGGAGAGGTAGAAGGCCTGCATTAAGGATTGTCCGAGCTTTCCAAGTGATTTACTGTTTCCAACTACAGTGCTATGTTCCCCTCGGTCTGTGTTACCAGATCCCACAATGCTGAGGACACCACTCCGCTGTCTACAAAACATCCTGGCGTCGAATGGCTGCCTCAGAAACCCATGCACGCACTGTCTGTCAGCCTTGTACAACAGCGAAGATGCCATCAGTTGGCTCAGTGGTCTACGTACCTGCCGACTCAGCGCCACTTGGTGTGAGCTGCATGCGGCCAGCTGTGTGCTTCTCGCAGGCATATCTGAGATCGCGGCGACAAAAAGCGCCCATGATCTGGCGTCCGAGTCTGCAGCCATCGCCTCGAGATATCTCCAGTGTGTGTTGGAAGCCAGGACGACTGCCTGTGGTAGCGAGCTGTGGAGTGGTCCACCGCTGGCTGGCTATGGACCCCGTGTTATCCTCAGAGGGTCGAACCAGTGACCAGCCGTGGACAGGAACGCTGCCCTCCATCTGCTGCTACATGTAGCTGGTAGTGTGACACGCCTCACCATCCATGAGAGCTGCCACACTTCAATGAATCTCGCTAGAAACCTGCACCTATTTATACATGGCTGTGTGCCTGTGTTTTGCCATACATGCCGCTTTGCGTCACGTACTCATAACACGCTAGGCTGGCCAGTAGGCCCCTACTGCCTGTGATTTGCGACATGCAGAACCACTACATATACTCTGCACAGCCATTTGACAGCCAGGTGGCTTCTATTCTACTTCCCAACTGTTGGCATGCGTAACTCACTGCAATCTGGCCCTCACCTAGCTGTAGCTTGTGCTCAGAATATTGCACAAAACTAACTTTCTCTATCCTTAAAGGTGGTGCCGCTACAGGTGAGTAAATCCCATACTCATGTATGTC